>NW_006439191.1:6416578-6422835 GCF_000325575.1 Pteropus alecto | reverse complement strand
GTCTAACTGGAGAGATTAAAAATGATAAAGTGCAACTCTGAGTCTCTTTACCTTTGCATATTTAATGTGATATTTTAGAGGTACAGTAATGTGGTGTTTGGTAATTGTGAGTAAGCTTTTTTATGCTATGTCCTTTGCAGTGAAAATTCATGATTTTTTTTTTTTTTTCTGAATTACATGAATATTTTTATTTTATGTAATGACTGTCTTTTGGATCTGAATAAGTCACTTTAAAACCTTGGCCTATGAACTTTGCCTTACCGATCATGAATCTAGATGAATGCTATCTAGTTCTTGGTTCAGTTTTACCTATTTTTATTTTTGGTTCACTGCTTGCTTGAGCATAGCTGGGATTTGTAGCCCATTTTCTAGGCTTATTGCAATCTCACTGTGGTATTTTATAGAAGCTATTACAACTGATAGGCTAGCTTCATGGTATTGATGATACATTGCTTACCCATAGAAAAAGCTGCCTTTCCTTTCTAAATTGTAAAAAGGTGATTAAGTTTCACTTGATGGAGATTTACTATATATGTGTGTTTATTGTGGAATGAGTGCATTAGGCTATAAACTGTTTTCCTGGTCTACGTTTTTTGTATTCAAAATTTTACTGAAGACAATGGGCTTTTTTCAGGTTTTCTTTCTTTCAACCCTGGATTGTCCTTGTTTGGATTTTTAAGTACTGTAATTTCTCCTCCCACCCCTCCCCGCCCCGAATAAAATATCTGACTTGGGCAAGAAAGGTAAGAGTTCCAATTTCTGCTGATATTTTTAAATTCCTGAGCTGAATTTCTTTGTTGTTGTTGCTCTATACCGTCCATATTATTTCTAATAATCTAGTTTTAAAAATCATAAGCTCACAGAACAGTTGTCTTTAAATAGTACCCGTGACTTCCAGTTATAAGAAATGAAACTTAATTCCTCAGATTTTCACATTGGAAAGCCAGGTTGCTTCTAAGAGATTGAGCAAAGTCACACACAGGTAGTGGCTGTTTCTCATTGAACAGAACGGCACTGAGGAGTTTCTTAGGCACCTGCGCAAATACAACGATGAAATGACCGAGGGAGAACCTTCTACTGAAGTACTAATGCAGATATTTGGGGGGAGAAAGTTTTGGAGTTTTCATTATTCACCGTAATTATGTCCCATGAAGTTGCTGCAAACACTGAATACTGAGCCATTGCTCCCAAGGGAGCACTAGGGTTGGGTTCCCGTGAGCCTCTGATCACGACGTTTCCATTAGTCGATCAACCTCGTTTTGTGTGTGTTTGTGTTTAAAGCACCTTATTTGATACATATTGTTGATTCATTAACATTCAGCTCTCGGCCAGCAGCCCGTACTGTAATTCACACCTGAACAAAGCTTATCTAACAGATTTTTCCTCCACGAGGCACGTCCCAGCCTCCTCGTGCTTAGGCACAGGCGAGCGCATTGCAGCTCTGTGCCTGGGGGGCACTCACAACAATGAACCACCAACAAAAAGCACAGCAGTGTGAAAGACGTGACACTAAATGCACCACACAAAGGGCACTGTGCACTGTATTAGAGCCGAAACGGGAAGGCAGAGCCGTGCCTTTTGTGACCTCGGTGGGGAGTGCCCGTGTGCGTCCTGACCCAGATTTGCCCTACTCATGTCCGTGAATGATCACAGAAGTGCCACAAGTGTTGAATTTTTGGGGTTGCAAAAAAATATTAGCAAGTATGCAAATTTGTGAATGTGGAACCTGGAAATTGTCATGGCGATCGCCTCTAGTTTCGCGGAGAGCCAAGTGATGTCGTAGGAAATTCACGGGTTTCGAAGGCCCGCCTTGTTCTCCTCTTCACTCTGTCGGTGCAGTCTGAACCTCTCATTCTCTTTCTGCTAAATGGAGACAATAATTACTTCTAAAAGTGTGGTCAGGATTAAATGAGATTATGTTTACGTGATGGGTCCTGCAGCATCTGTCACGTAGTGTATATTAAATAATTGATAGTTACTGTTATTAGACATATTAAACACAGCAGCTCATGATTTAGAGAACATTTGTATTGTGAGTCCAAGTGCAGAATTTTAGACTTTGAAACTTTTCGTATTTTAGTGTAATATACCTTAGCATATAAAGTGCTTTATGTTGTAGGCGTTCCTGTTTCTTTCATACCTCGTTTGTATTTGAGCCAGCCCTTGTCTTTAATATCTGTGAAGAATAATTTTGAATGAATTTTAGATTGACAGCTACTGAGTTAAATCTTAAAACTTAATTGCAAACTAAAAACTGTTCTAAACACTTCTTCCTTGCCCCACCCCCTATCATTAAGCTATTCATTTGTAGAAAGACCTGTACTGTTCAGGATGTTTTGGTCCAGAATTATCTGATTTTTAAAAATAATTTGGCCACATACATGAGGTGTGAATGTAGACAGTCCTGCGAATTTAATGTTGAGAAGAATTAAGTATAGCTGTCCTATTAGAGTAAAGCACCAGTTTACTGGAGTTCAGCTAACCAGCCTCTAATAGTTATCTTTTTTTAGGAGAATTAAACAAATGATAATTCCAAGGGATATCCTGGGGCCATTATCCAGAATTCATGCTCAAGTGCAATTCAGAATAATCTCAGAGTAAGGATGTAACCCAGAGCCAGTTTGGGGATCGGGTACTTACGAAGTGGCTGCCGTGAACCTGACCTCAGCACAGTGTTTCAGTCAGCCAAGATGGCCTCCTCCTCAGCATCCTAATTAATATTTTCCATAGGTGAGAGGTCATTTTTTATTCTTTTTAAACTTACACTCTTTTAACAGGTTAATTTATTTAAGTTAGCATTCGAATTGAGTAGTCTGTTGAAAGATCAGGAAGTAAATGGCTCCATTTAAAATATAGCACCTGAAATCCAACATAAATATTACATAAGGCTTATAGGATTCTGTCTAAAAGTTTTATAATTGTTTCAAATTTTTTGCATGGTTGGAATGAGTAAAAGGTTGGTGGTGATGGTGGTGGTTATTCTGTCAAAGAAAATGAATCTGATTTAATTGACTTTATACATGTTCATCAAGTTTAAATATCTGAGAATGTGAACATCAAACCTTAATCTAAATTGTCATGCTGTACAAGTAAGCATACTGTTTCTATTCAACAATACAATAGCTCGTATCTGTTCAGAATCTTGAGTCAGTCCGTTAGAAGAGAAAAGGAATTTTGTGTGTTTTTCCCTCCTTCTGTGAAGTCACAGAAGGCCAGATTTCATGAGTGGCATATTGATAATGATAATGATACTATCATGGTTTACTCTGTATGTCTTGTTCAACCTTTGTTTTATTATTTCTTGGAATACGACAAGAGGAATATTGAGTCAGATTTATAGCCTTTCACAACAGAAGTGCCATTTTAAATGGATTTGGTTTAAATAAGGGAACTAGATAGACTTCTCTTAGGCTAGTCTAAGATAAAGGAGAAATTTTATAGCAGAAAACAAATCTAAAATGATTTTTAGAAGTTCAGCATATGCTCTCAGTGGTACTTTGACCATGTGCTAGCTATCTAATATTTTTCAATAGAATTCAATAACTAAATGCTTAATTATAATTTCTGTGAATCAATGTAAAGAATTTTTTGGATACATTGCAGAATTTTAAAAGAATATATATTTAGAATTATTTATATTCTAAATATACATCATGTATTTTCTATTCTCTTAGTGTGTATGTAATAACTTAGTTTTTATCTTACCTTGCAATCTGCTTGAGATCAGATTTCATGGTAGAAACTGATATTTTTTCTTAGAACTTATTTTGAGATAAAATAGATTTTGTGTCATAGAAAAGTACTGCTTAATAGAATTATAATAAATATTTATTTTATAAAAGACAGTTTAATATTTGACTTAAAATTCTATTTTGATGTCATTCATAACTTTATAGTTCATGTTATATAAATTTAATATCTGTGATTGATATTTAAAAATATGAATCTAAAAATGTTTCATTCTGTTTTATAAAACAATATTAATATTGATATTTAGTCTTATTGTATTATACATTATTAAGAGTGGAATAGATCTATATACAAATTTAAATAGTAGAGATATGTAGTAATATAATTATTTTTTCATTCAACAAGTATTTGAATGTTTCTTTTGTTTTACCACAGGCTAATTAATATATGGAAATATGCCATAGGACTTAACTGTCATTTATGCTAACTAGCCCTTGTTAAAATTGGCTAAAGTTGCATTTCCCAAGAACTTATAACAGCAGTAACTGAGGACTTACTGTATAATTAGGAGCCTAAGCTCTCTACTTGTTCCCCCCGCAGATGGGATCCACAGTAGCTTGAACCCCTATATATTCCGATCCACTTTTGTGTAGTGTCCATTCATTCAACAAACATTTCTTGAGTCTACCCTATGTTAGACACTGTTCTAGGCTTCGGGGGTTATGGTGGTGAGCAAGACAGACAAGATTGCCAGAAGCTTATATTTTAGTGAGTAAAAATAAATTCAACTGGTGGGGGGAAGATGAGTATGTAAATAAAAACAGCTATGGAGAAAATTAAATGTGGTAATGGTAGTGCGATAGAGAATCACGGGGCATGAAGGTGATTGGAGAGGGTGTGATTCGCAGGACTGAATAATTTTCAGCTTTGGCCAATGTAATGTCTTCTCCTCTGTCTGGTAACATGGAGAGAGAGGCGAGGGCAGCCATTACCCAGCCCTGTTCATCCAGGGAATTGTAACAGGTCCTAGATCTCTCTCCTGATTCCTGACCAGGCTGACCACAGCTTTCGATGTCACTGTAGGTGGGCCTGCAGATGGCAAAAATATGCCACTTTTGTTTACAAATTATAGTATTACTCCCGGCGTTTTTGCATTTTTTTTTTTTAAATAAAAGAAAGTTTGCAGGTGCCAAATATTTATATAGTGTTTTCATTTTCCCCTTTTCATTTAATCATAATGCATGTTCTGAAATTTAGTATTGTAATATTGTAGTAGTCATTCTGTTTCATGGCTACTTACATATTGTTACAGGGCAACAGTCTGTTACGTTTTTTTTAAATGCATTAAATGCCATGCTTCCTTTTTATTTTTTCACTTTTGTATTGACATGCAAATTCTCAGGTCATTATTCACTTTATCAGTAAAGAAATGCTTTAAGATTTTTTTTTTTTTTTTTGAGGAAAAGAGCTATGGACTTTTTAATGAATCTCTTTAAAAACATCGAATTTGCAAACGTTTTAAAAAGTATTGCTAAGAAAGATTTTTCTTACCATTTAAAAACTTTTTGTATCCTAACAAAATTTTGAAATATGTTCTAAAATACTTATTGTTTTTTAGAAATTAAGACCGATGATTGGTAACCGTTTGACTCCACAGATGGAGACTGAAGACCCCTCCTTATCCTCATCAAACTTTAAAACGGTAGTGACATTGTAGAGGCCCCATTATTTTTTTTTCCCATCAAAATCGGGGAAACAGAAATGCTGCAAACATTTCACTTTCTTCAAAGCTTCAACTCTGCTTTTCTGCCTTTTATGTTGCTGATAGAATTATTCTGATGGTCTATAAAACTCAGTTTTCTAATTTGCCTTCAGATATGTCAGATATCTAATATCAGAAAAGTTCAAAATCAATGATGGGTAGAACACTTCCAAATAATATTTGACACGTGCTTTCTATATTGAAGTCACCTGCAAATCCTCCAACTGAAGGTCATTTTGAACAACCAAGAATTCACAGTGAAGTGATCTAAATAAAAGGTGTTCCCTGTACTATAGTTAGCGAATGCCAGCGAGGTATCTGTTGCCTGTCATCCAGGCTGGGGGTTCTGCCAAACCAAAGATACATGCTAACAGGTATTTATAAATATTTTAAGCCAATAAAACTTGTAAAATTTTTGTTGTCAAATCACAACTATTTAAAACATTGACCGGCACTTAATGGGGGAATAAAGTAGAAGTGTGATAATTTCTTTACATACCAAAGAAATGATGACTTGTGCTATTAACAGTGTATATAGCATCCTTCTCTTCGAATGTCACATTTAAATCTGATAACTGGTCGTAGACAGTTCACCATTACAGCGCTTAAGGTCAGTACAGTTCTGAACTTGCAGGTGTGTTTATCTTTAAGTTGCAGTATTTAATGGTATGTGCTTGGTCTTTTTGAGGTCTTTCAGATTTATAGATATTGAAGTATGTAGTCTAGAAATACTTCTTTAAAAATTACACAGTCTTTAAAATTGAAACTCTTATTACTTAGATGTCATCTCATTCTGTTTCATATA
>NW_006439191.1:6394101-6416529 GCF_000325575.1 Pteropus alecto | reverse complement strand
TCTAATATTTGATCCACAAAAATATGTTAAAGGAGCCTATCATTTGTTGGACAAATGAATAAGTATATGTTACTTTTGACTCAGAAACTGAATGTCTTGCTAAATGGCGTTTTCAGCCACAGATTTCTTGGTTCAGGTGTACACACATGTAATGAAAGCTTATGACATCTGCCTTGTAGGAAGGGCTGGGGACATGAAATGAGGAAGATTTGTCTTTGTCCTCCAGTACCTTACAGTTTGGTTAGTAAAAATTAATTGGAAAGGGGAGAGAGAAAAGAGACTAACATGGGTCAAGGAAAGCTCTGCTTCTAAGTGCGTTTTCATTCTTCGGTTTAAATTTTAGTTGTGTGAGTCCTGTCTTCGTCCGCTCTTTCCACACCCATCAGCATCTCGTTTACTTCCCTGTCATCTCAGCCCCTGCTTTCCCATTTCATCGTCACTGCCCCAGTGCATTACTCACAAGCTCACGTTCGGACAGTACAGTTTTCTCCTCTCTCGTCTGGTTTTCCTCCCAGGTCACTCCAAGTAAGCGTTTTTAAAACATGGTTATGCCCGAGGCAAAAAAATCGTTGTCACCGCCATTATCATAAAGTCCAGGTTGTGCCTTTCTACCTTCACGGCTCACCTATGACCTGTAACGCTTCGCCCTCTCCCGGTGGCCCTGTGCTCTCTGCACCTCCACCCGCTCTTCAGCTGCCTCGTGTCCGGCCGGCCATTCGTCTGTCCCCTTGCTCGCCGTGGTGCACCCCTCTTCTTAACAATGAGATGTCTACCCTCCAAGTTCAAGCTCTGTACCTTTTCTTCAAAACCTTCCCCAACTCTTCACACTTCAGAGATCACTCCATCTTCTGAAGTGGCCTTTCAACTACTGTCTCTGCCACGCATTCACTCATTAATGGGTAACTTTTCTATTTTACACTGTTCCTCATCGGCTCATGTGTGTATTGTATCCCCAGGTACATGTGGCACCCAGTGCCAGGAGCCCAGCTCCTGGCATGTGGTATGTGCTTCATAATTTTTAAAATGTCGATAGGGATTTCCTGGGTGTCACCCCGTGTGTTGGGCAGGTTGCCACCACTGGTTCAATTGCTGGTGCCACCTTAAGTTCCATCCTTTCCCGCCCACATTAGCGTCTGAGTTCCCCGTGGTTTGTAATTTCTCCTTTTATATGTTTCATGATGTGATAGCAGATAAGGCTAAAAATTGACTGGACGCCTAGTGTGCAGACGCGGGGCTTGCTAGCTTTTTGGTTTGTGGGGTGGGGGTGGGGGAGCACAAATCCTTAAATGTCGCTATCCTAGGGATTTCCCTTTGAAATTATCTCCTAATAAGAAATCTCCTGCCTCGAGGCGTGTGGGGCGGCAGGCGAGATAGCCTTTGAGGCCACTAGCCAGTGTTCTGATCGCAAAGCAGAGGACAGGCAGCATTCAGTGCATAGACGGTCACTGAATTCCCTTGACTTTAGTAAAGGTATGTTGTGTGGCCCATAGGTGTGACCCCTTTCTAGCTTAACATTTTCATGTAATAAATTTGGAGCTGCTGATCTTTTATTATCATTTTAGTGGGGTTTTGGGGGGGAGCTGACGTGTGTGATGTTTACTGGGAAGTCCTATCCAGTGTTCTTTTAATTTTCATTTTTTTAAGCAAAAATTAATAGATGCACAGGTTTTAAAAGTCAAATAGGACTAAAAGTATCCAGCGGACGACACGCAGTTCATTCCTCACGCACCCATCTGTGCAAATATAGCATTTATTACTGTGCGCCTTGTTTTTTATACTTGAAAAAAATGTCTGAAAGGCTGTAAATGATAATTATTTATTCGTTCGTTTGGCTGCATTACATTTTATTATACTATATTATTAAATAATTTATTTCTCATATCAGCTTTTATCCTATGTGACCACTTTTAAAGGATAGAAATATTTGATTACTATTAATTTTATTAGCTAACATTTATTGAGTTCTTATTTTTATGGATGGTAATTCATTTAATGTTCAGAAAAGGCCTACCGGGGTAAACGTCATTCTCCTCTCCATCTTATAAACTAGGAAACAGGGACAAATGGCTTACATGACTTACTTGTTCAGTGTCACAGCTACTAAGTAGTTAGTAGTGTCAGGATTTAAACTCTGGCCCTGTGGCCCACGCCCCAAGGACTTACCCATTAAGCTGCACACCTGCCCCTTTGAAGGTAAAAATGCTATTTCCACTTAATTTTTAATATGGAAAAATTGGATAGGCCTAATGACCCACTAAAATAATACATCTCAGTCAGATGGTTTGGCCCATTTAGTGGATATATTTGGCAAATCGTTATTCTGTGTTTGGTGATCAAGTTAAACTTTTTAATTCGACGTGTTTTAGTTTTCGGTGTGATGTTTTCGTTATGTAAACATGACGTCCATCCCTCCTGTCAGTTCTGTTTCCACCTCACATGTTCTCTCTTCTGTCTCTTGGTACCTGTTGATTTAGCTTTTTAGGTCCTTGCCAACGTTTTAATCTTTTCTTTCTCTAATTTCTTACAAAGTAAATTTTTCTGTTACCTATCAGATAGGGTTTCTTAAATCCCAAAAAGGTCAGTGACACTAGTAAATATTTAAATAGCATTTCATATTTTGTAAAGAGCATCTTACAATCTCCATTCATCCTGTGATAAAAGTATTATTGTAATTACTATTTTATGGATTCACTGAGATTTTCAAAGAAGTAGCTTCATTAAGAAGGATCTAAGCTAGGTCTTCTGAATTCTAATACTTTTACAAATGAAATTTTTTGGAAGTTATACTCTTCTGTATTTTTAACTAGAGCTACAATAATTTTGCTTTTTTGAAATGTTAACTTTTGAAAATACCATGAGACCTGAAATTTAAATTTCTGGTTAACTTGTACACAAGTTGTCCATTTCAAAATTTGATTGGGATTTCATTTTGAGGAAAGATTCAGGAGTTTTTATTGTTGAATTCTTAACTCACCCTTTTAAATTTGTTGCAAATTGTATTGAAAAGCTTAATACAGGTTACAAATTTAGCACTAGCCTTTTTAATATTTATTAATATCGCAGATTTTCCCTAATCCCACTTCCTCAAATTGCTTTTTAAAACACTAGTACACGCCAGTTCTCTGGAATTGACTGTTTATAGGAAATACCCATTAATCTAACTTATTCCTTAATTGAACATGATCTTAGAGTCATCCTGTTTCCTCAAAAATTATTATATATATCACGTATGTTACTTATACATTATAAGCACATTATTGTATAATGTGTCATATGCTCATTACTGAAATGTCTTTACTTTCCATTGGAATGTTTCTTAAAGATGCTGATTGTCTAGCTGATGGGATGGGTTTTATTTTCTCCAATTTTCCCCGATAAATAACTCCGAGCTCCACAGCGAAGCTCTGTGAAAGGAATGGAGGGCAAAGCACACACTTTACGGAAAAATGGGCCTCTGTGTGCACACGCACGTTCACACGTGTACACACGCATTTTCTTTTTCGATTATCTTATTTCTGGTAGGTAATACTTGATTTCATTTAGACATTATGAGGACACACACTTATTTTCACAGCAATCATTACTGTAAACTTCATTAAAAGTGAATTAAGATATGAATATGCATGAAGAAATTAGATGTTCTAACCGTGAATATATGGCATCAATGTGTCCTGAGTGAGTTACAGACTTTACTTATTTCTGGGCCATTTGTTTTTTATATAGATTAAATATAGATAATTACTCATTTGACAGGTTACTTTATTACTTTGATATATCTCAAAGTACTGCATGTAGTTATAGTGTGATTATTGTAATAATTTGGATTCATTAATAACTAAAATTAATATTTCATATGCATTAAAATTTAAAAATTGGAATTTGATTTTGTTTAAAGTCAGTTTTCTGGTAGTTATTTTGATTTAATAACAGAATATACTTTTTAATTGCAGTTTTTAATTATTTTTAAGCTCACACGTAAACATAAAAATGTTTTGTAATTACTCTAAATTATAGTTAGAAATATTAACTTCTGTAGGTTAATCAGTTCATTTTGTCTTATGCCTCACTTTATGAAAAAATTATGAGTTAAATTTACGTGTTGGGAGCAAATGTGCATCACACAATATACTAAATTTAAATTTATTATTGCATTTGTAGAGAACTTAGCCAAATACGTAGCACATTCAAATGTTCAATAATTATCATTCCTATATAACTAATACTTCGTTTTGCAATTAGTATGTGGTTTAGACAGATATTAAATGGTTAAACTGCTTAGAAGTTATTTGCACACTCATTAAGATTCGTTACCTGAGAGAATAAAATTAAAAGATTCTAATCAAGGCTCATGTTTTAATTTCTATTTTTATTTTGTTTTGTTTTTCAATAAGAATTCCATATTTCTGGTTCAAAGTGGTTTTTACCTGCTCTTTTAGGTTAATACAGTTCTTTAGAGAAGCAGATCTATTCTGGCTATGTAATGCATTTTATTTAATTTTATAGTTTTTATGATATCATATATTAGAGATTGCCAAAAATATAGAAAAATTTTAGAGAACATTTTTGGATTTGATGGATTACCACTCTTGAAAGGGAAACAAAACACTAAATATTTCTAATCCCGCATTATTTACCGCATGGGTGGTTAAATGCTACTTTAAGCCTCATAAAATTAAAAGGGAGAAATCTGCCAACTGTAGCAGGAATTGGATTTAGGAAGAGTGGTACAGAGCCAAAATATTGCTACAGAATTAAATGTCAAAAATCTTCTTTAATAGTAGATATATAGTTCACAGTGCCTGGTTATGATTAATACATTTAATCTAAATCACTGAAAGTTGCACTCTCTTCTTCCATAAAATACAATAGGACACAAATCAGTTTTACTGTAGATGGATAACAATTGGAAAATAATGCATCTTCCCGCCCAATAAATTGTCAGTTATACCTTTTAACTAAAATCAATTCATCTTTCCAAAATTTATTGCAATTTCTAATAATAAATCTCCTCAAATGTTTATTCATTTGGTTTTTGATACATTCGTGCCACTTTTGCTATGGTCTAATGTTTTCTCTTTTGATTCATTGTAAATTAGAAAATCTATTTTGAGTCGGTGTTCTAGTTAAGAAGTTAAAATCTATAACCTAGCACCTTTTTCACTCTCCTTTGTACATTTTAATACCCTTGAACTTGAACTTAAATGCAATCCAGTAAATTCTTTTCAGAAGGAGATTAAAAGACTTTTCAGTGTAACTTCTTGAGGAAGGGCCGGATTCATAAAACGAGCACTTGGGAGGTTGTTAGATGATTATTGCCACAGATCCATTTTCGAATTAAAAAGAGCTTGGGGAGAGAAAGACATGGGGTCGAGCTATCATTTCATGTGTTTGTTACAAAGAAGAGTAAATACCCGTTTGAATTAGGATCAGATATTGATCATATTGGGAGCCTGCTTTTATTTTCTAGTGACAGCAGTAACCCACAAGTGGCATTAAAAGGGAGCACGAATAATCAACTCCATGCTCTTTGTTACACAGAGGTCTTTCCTTCATGAATCTCCAGATGACACCTTTTAAATCTCTGTATGTGCCTTTTCAGAGTGTTCTTTTTTAGTGTATCCTAAGTATGCAATCAAGTTTGTTTTCCACATACACCATGATTTAGTGTTGTCATTATTATTTGTTAGTTTTGAATACGTGATACATGAGCATTTCTCTTTTTTTTATACTCTTAATATCATCGTTAAATTCCAGTTTTCGGATATCGCATGGTGAACACTGACTGTTGTCATTTTAATTTAATACCTTTCTTCATTTATTCCATGGTGAATCCAGATTGGTACCTGTTTTTTCTACCTCCACCTTCACTGTGCTATTACATAAAATTTAAGACTGAAAGTGAGAATCAGTCCACTTTCCCACAGCTTTAATAAAAAATGTGTTTGCAATCAACATGTTCTAAGACTTGTTTTTTCTGTTCTAAGACTTGGTTTTAAGTCTTTTGACATCAATTAAAAATCTAAAATTAATTTTTAGAGTAGATACTATTAAAAATGAAAGCAACATTAATTTGAATCGAACCTGTAACTCATAGGCAAATTTGTGTCACTGCTATATATAAGATGCCATATGATTACTTTATCAGTTAAATAAAAGTAATTTATACAGCCAGAATATCCAAAATAGAATTCATTAATTGGACTAACTACACAGTGAAGGAAAGAGAAGTTTTCTAAAGCAAAGATCAGACATGAAATTACAGGTTTTACTCGTTCATCTATTTGGAAGCTATGGATTCTTAATTTTTTTAATTTATGAGTTCTTTAATATAAAATATATTACTCATGTACTTAACAAATTAATTTCTTTATAACAAATTTTAGGTTTTGATAAATTTAGCAAGCTGTAAAAACTTTAAAAGTAATCTGACTCATGTACTCCTAATCTGATTTTTCCATCATATAAAATATGAAAGTAAATCATGCTCTTTTAAATAAAAAATGATAAACTGAATGTTTATGCCTTTCTTTTAAAAACCTGATAATAGATTTTAGTGGTATTTCTCTGGTGGTTTTATAAACATTGGTTAATGATACGGAGTCAATTTATTGCTTACGTGTTGGGAGTTTTTCTCTATTAGTGTCAGTTAAGAAGACTTTTTAATGACTGTAATATCACAGCTGTCACCTTTGCAATGGTAGCATTCAGTTTTGTGAAGGATGACAAGTTTGGCGTATGCACCTGTCAAAGGAGGAAGTTAAGGTTCTGAGAAGACAGAGTAACTGACCTAACTAATACGAGGCAGAACCAGGGTCAGTCCGCTGCTTCCTGGTCCAGGGTACTTTTCTGTTTTCCCCACCTGCCTCTCCGATGTTCCTAGTTGAACGTGAATTCATCCCTGAGACGGAATTTTTGCTCGTGTTTTTGACTGTAGCCTTAAGGGTTGCCGGGTACACTATCGTCAAGCCAAACGAATGTTTCTGGGGAGGTCAGATCGAAACCAGTGGACTCTCCCCGCTCCTGTGGTTCATTCTCTCAGCCATCGACATAGCCTGTTACCCTCGTTTAGTCTCTCTCCGGTTTCTTTCCCACTGCTGTCACCTCTCCCAAATTCCGCTGTGATGCTTGTCACGCATTTGACCTCTGACTTCGTTAGTGCCGCCCCTTGGTTTATGAAATTAAGTATAAACTCTTCTTCTTCCTGTTCTAAGTTTCTGCCGTTAGGATTTCAACTTATTTTCCAGTCTCTGTCCCCGGATTCTCCCCAGCGGATGCATCTCGAGTGTGCCTTGAGCTTTCCAGCTTCTGTCTCTTTGCTCCTACTATTTATTTTTGCCTTTCGAAACACCACCCTCGGTGTCTGCCTGTGGGAGTCTTGCCCATTCCTCAAAATACACTGAAGCTAAAACCTTATCTGAAAACTTCCCTGGCCAAAGGCATCTCTATCATTCAGAGGCCTCGCTCCTGTCACTCATTGCTCCCAGAACTGTGTTCGAGCCACTTTTGTATAGTGCAAGCAAAAAAGCGTGCAACTAGAAATCATCGCAACTTCTCTCAGATCCGTGATTTACTGGCCGTGTGACCTTGGAGGACTCACTTCGTGAGCTTCCATTTCCTCATCCCTAAAATAGGGATAATAAAAGATATGATGAAATAAGCTATGTAATAGGACTTCGTGAACTGTAAAGGAACTATTTTTACTCATTTTCTTCAAGAGTCCAAAGCTCAGATGCCTCCAGGGGCAGGTGATGTATATGCCTGTGAAGCAGCTTGATGTTAGGGGTGTAGCCACGCGGTAGAAAGGCTGTTGCCTAGCTGGAGGGGTTCAGGTTCAGAACATTTTAAGGTGCTGTGAAAGCGAGCCCCGGCAGACTGCAGGGCGTGGAGAGTCTACTGCCTTTCCACGCAATCACTGCTCTTCCTCATCCTTGACTGTCGGCTAAGGAAAACCCTAGTGCTTGAGATTTAATGATGCTTTTCCCTAGGGTCTGGGAAATATGTGTCATTTATTTTCTCATCTTTAGAGATTTAAATATATCTTATCCAATGTGTTAAAAGCCACTTTTAAAACTTAGATTTAGGCACAGTTAATTCTTGTATCTTTAAAAGCAAGTAATAGAGACTTCATTCAATGTTAAAATACAGACCAAGGACCCCAAAGCTCTGACGTGTATACCGTTCTTTGTAGTTTTCTCATATTTACCAACAAAATGGCCATCTCTGCAGTTATTGTATGAAAAGCTGGTGTCAAGGGACCCTGATGAAAGAAAAACTATTTTCCAGCACAGTGACTAAAACCAATGCACTATTTTGTAAAACGAATTCAGACACAAACTTAACTGTTGTACTTGCTAAGAGAAACTTGATTCTATTAGATTAATTGAACACAGATAAATGAAAGCTTTGTTAATGTGACACTTATGCTCTGAATGGTACAGTGCACATATCAGGAAAGAGAAGTAAAATCTTTTAACCTCACTTAACTTCCCTAGAATATCTAATAAGGAAGGATGCTGTTCTGTGAGGAGTAATAACTGAGACCAGGAGAAACCATTGCTCAGTGAGTTCCATGGCACAGTTCATTAAAAAAAAAAACTTCCCTTCACACTTTTTCCATATTTCCTTAGACTCTCTTTTAAAGCATCTGTTCATTTATATTCATTTATAAAGTAACCGATTGATGCTGCTCCAGGGTTTTCGCTTGCCTGAATAATTTCCTTATTTATAAATATAGAACTAACTCTTACATATAAGTTTATAACTGTTTGGTTTGCCATGTCATATACATGTTACATGTTTAAGTTGGGGAACATGTAGAGCATTTAGAACAACCGAATGCCTTTTACTTATCCAGTTCATTTCTGCTTAGGAAATATTTATTTAAACACTAATTAGCAAATATTCATTCAACCATTAGTGTGCTCCAGGCGCCGTTCTGTATGTTTGGGGACACACCAGCCGGCCAGGCAGACACAGCCTCTCACTCTGCAGAGCCACGTTTAGAAGGCAGCACCTGTGCCATGCGAACACTTTGCCAGGCGTGGGATCTACAGAGCTGATTGTGCTTTGCTCTTGCCCTTAGCATAGCTTCCAATCCGTAGAAATAAAGATAGAGAATCACAACATAGGGGGCTGAGTTTTATGAACGAGGTGCTGAGTGAACACAGAGGTCAGGGACATCTCACCCAGCTCAGGGAGAACAGCAAGGAACCGGTGTCACTGAGTACGGACAGACGGGTCAGAGTCGTCCAGGTGAGATAGGTAGAGAGAACAGATCTCACTGGATTCCAGGAAGGACTCCTGAAGTAGACAGAACTTGAGAACCACCTTCCACAAGTGCGAGCTAGGTGATATCCAGGCGGGGAAGAGTAGGACAGACACTCTGGATGGGGGAAAAGCATGAGCAGGGACTTCCGGCGTGAAGCAGTGTATTGTCAACCCAGATCCACCAGTGTTAGGCCTTCTAGAATGGGCCTTACAGAATAGGGAGTGGCAAAGGGTGAGCAGAAGAGGTGGGGGGGAGGCCCTTGCACACCTGGAGATTGTACAGTTTAATGACAGCAATCAGGCCCTCTGGAAAAATTTTAAATGACATGACATGTGGGTTCACATTCTTTTATATATTAGACCATGTATGGTACCACCAAACAGGACCAAGTAACTTCTGCTTCTTAGATATTGAAATAATTGGCCCTACCTAGAGGACTTCCTACCTCTTTCTGGTACAATACCCTGTTTATAATTACTCAGTTTTCTTCCTTCATCGAATGTATACTAAAAATATCCTTTTTAAGTAGTTTTTATTCTGAATCACATAAACAAATGGTTTTACATAACTATTACTAGTTTCATACTTGTTTATATATGTGTGTGTGTATCCATACATATATATATTTTGGTTGTGTTTAAAATGTTTACTGTTGGTTTTATATGTTCATAATGGATTATTTGTTTAACTTATCTTCATTAAATTATCTCCCTGGGAGGGGGTTAGATTTTGCGATGTCAGCTGACATTAGTTTGTGATTGTGACCTGTCTTAGAATCCATTGTTTTAGGAAGATATGAACTATTTCAGTTGTTACGTACAGTGGTTTGTATGAATGATGATACTGAGTAAAGAATAAAAAAGGTATTACTCATTTAAAACTTGCAAACTACTTAGTTTTTACTTTTGTTTTCATTTTGAAAGGCATTTAATTATACGATTGGAGTTTTTTCTGAGAATGTCACATGTGGATGATGTCTTATGGTCAAGTTTTAATAGGTAACGTACTTCATTTATAAAAATCAGCCCTTTTAATGATGAGGTCATCCGAATCATCATCATAATAATGTTTGAAAACACAACTGTGTGCTTAAGAGAATTGTCCCCATGGAGACAGCTTCCTAGTAGGTGTAGATCAGGGCTCTTGGCTGCTTTCCTAGGCAGTGTCGTTGGACCTGATGCTGTTCAGGTGTCACATTTCGGTGACTGCCGTCAGTTGTCCTTCGCAGTGGAGTCTGTGGTTGTGCTGCTGAGAAGACACTAAGTTTTCTGCAGAGACCGTAACTTTTTTTTTTTTTTTTTTCCCCATCGATTTATCTTTTCCATGCTCTTCCACATCATTCTCTTCCCAGGTCGCCGTTGCGCTCCTGGCTCTAATGATTCCTCACCCCGCCGTCCCTCAGCTTCCCTTCAGCATGCGTCACCTGAGCACGTCCTTGTTCAAACGCCCCCCTTGGTTTCTCTTCAGTGTATTTTCCCAGCTTTCGCCTTCCTCTGCCCCTCTCCCCGTTCTCCTGGCTTCTCTTTCCTGCATCTTAGAAGACCGGCGTTCTCGTGTTTGTTTTGTGTTTGTTTTTGTTTTTAACCAGATCTCTTCTGTCTACACTTCTTCCTTCGCTCTAACCCCTCTCAGTGCTCGCCCCGGGCAGAAGGCGGCTGGGTCTGTAGCTTTAGCTCCGCGTGCCCTCAGGGTTCTTGGCGTTTTCTCCGTCCCAGTAACCCTGAGAGATGACACGTTACTTCAGTGCAGTGATTCACTCGGGAGACCAGTCGTAAGCATGGGTGGGGCCGTAGCCCGGCCCCCCACTTCCACAATGGGGAACAGCCTGTGTAGTTTGAAGATCCTGCCAGGTAGTTAGGACACATGACCCATGGCCATTTTCTATTTGAGCCACTCTGCCACCCCCAGAACAATTCAGATTGGTTTCTGGTCATCTCCTTAAGGTTATAGTTACTTTGATTTGACTTGATACCCCATTATTTCTTCTTGTTTCTTTTAAAACATGCCCAAATCTTTCATTGAAGAATAGTTTCTATAAATAAATAGGTCTGAATTTGACCATGTTTAAAGTGAAACTCATTATTGAGTTGAAGAACAAAAAGATGCTAAGATTTACTGTATACCAGGTACTTCGCTAAGGTCTGGATTCCAAAGGTGATGAATGACACATGTCCCGACTCTTAAGGAACCTGCAGTCATTTGGCATATACAGATTAATGCACAGCTGAGAAAATGTGTAAGTGCCGTGACGGAGACATAAACCAGTTGCGCTGTTGAGACCAGAACGAAGGGGATGGTCTCTTCTACCGAGCGGGTGGTAAGAAGGGTACTTGGGCTGCGTCTTTACTTATTTTCCCACAAAGGAGAGTAAGAGCAGCAACGTGGAGGAGAAGGACCAAGAGGCTCGGATTAGAAGGAGCTCGGCTTGAGTCGTTACACCGTCTTGGGCACAATTCCTTGGATCTGTCATCTCTCCCCATCTTTTCGTTCCTTTCTCTCCTATGACCTTTTCTCTTTCCTTTATGGCACCGTACCCTAGCCTGATAGATCTAGTTTTTCTTTTCTAGTGTCTCCAGCCGCTAGAATAGAAGCTTCCCGAGGCAGGGACTCTTGTCTGTCTTGTTCTAGAGCGGTGGCTGACATGTCACAGGAACTCAGTATGCTGGTGAGCATGTTGACTGCATGAGCACGGGGTTCTTGTGAAGATTAGCGTAGGTTTGTTTCTGGATATTCCTTTTCTGAGCAAACACAGGTCATCCAGTTCTAAGTCTAGTGCTGAAATTCAGCATAAGGGAAGATAAAAGCGTTGAAAGAATGCCTGGCTAGTTTAAGGAATACTGAGTACTCAGGTGGGTCTTAAGTGAAGGCCCTTGGATAATAATGGCAGGGCTTCTGACAATTGTAAGGACCCTAATACACTAATTTTCATCATCCTTCTTCACACTTAAACCGTCTCCTGCTCTCCAACATGTCAGTTTTGTAAACCTATGAGTTGGACACTAGTATTCACCTGTGGTGTTTGTTTAGATCTGAAGGCTTACCAGATTCTTGCCTACCCTTTCATCTTATATTTTGTATTTCATTTCCGGGATCATTTTTCTTCAAGTATGTATTTAGAAGGTATTTCAGTGAAGTTCTAAAACTGGTAAATTTGCTGTTTTTAATATGAAACTGGACCCATTTCACCCATGTTTATGAAAAATAGTTTTGTGCATATGTATTTCTGGGTTAAATGATTTTTCTTAGCACTTGGAGATACTCTACTACTGTCTTCTGGCATTAGTTTTTGCTACTGAGAAATCCGTTATCAGACTCATGATAGATATTGTGTTTCCCCTGCTCCCTTTGGCTGATTTTTTTTTTTTTTTTTTTTGGTCTTCGATATTCTGGAGTTTTACAAATTATGTATAGATATAAATTTATTTATCCTGCTTTTATGTTGTCTTTCCTATGTCTGGTAATTCCTATCTTTAATCAGTTCTAAAAAAAAAAAAAAAAATCAGCTCTCATCTCAATATTGCCCCTTGTTTATTATCGGCCTTCCGCGTTTCCCGGACTCCGGACAGACATATGTTACACTTTCGCATTTGGTTCTGCGTCTCTCAGTCCCTTTTCTTCCCAGTTTCCATTTCATTGTCTTTACGCGTGTGGCACTGTAGACAATTTCCAGAGCTTTGTCTTCCAGTTGACTAATTCTCAATTTTAGCTGAGTCTACTCTGCTGTTAAATACATTTATTCTGTTAATGGGAGTAATCTAATACTTGCAGTGATTATTTACGAGATGCTAGGAGCCGTTAACTTACTCCTGTTTTACTGGATTGTATAAGAAGGAATTTGCCGGCTCTAAAAGTTGTAATTTTAATGCCTTTGTCATAGGGTTAGCCATCTATGGTACCCTCACACTGAATGGTGTATTTCTGTTGTCATAGAAACTCTGCAACCCAAGGGCTCCCATTAATCATTGTTAAGGATATTTTATATACAGATGTTAGTTGGCAGCAAGGCATGATGGAGTGGCTGAGTTCGTTATTTAAATCATGAAAGTTCTGTTTACTTTCTCGCTGGCTAGTTATCCTAGAATTACTTCCATGCCTGCCACATCTTCTGGTCTTTGGTAAAACAAGTTATAACCCATTGCCATTATCTCCACAATATTTTGATGTTAAGCCTTCATTTTTAAGCTTTCCTTTTTTTTCTTTTTTAACCAATTTTAATGCTGGTTTTTTTTGTTTTTCGTTTTTTGGGTTTTTTTTGCCTTTTTAAAAGTAGATTGTAGTGTTGCCTTTTCTGCTATTCTTTTTTGGGTTTTATTGACTGAATGTTTTTCTCTTATAATTTTTTACAATATATTATTAATTGAAAATAAAATGCAAACAAATTTGCCATGTACAGAGCGTGCTCTTACATGGAGTCGATCTTTATATTTACTTTTATTATCAAAAGCATTTTAACATTATTGTAGTATGATGGCCTTAAGAAAATTTTTATGAAAATTTGTTATAAAAATATTTGGTACGAAATTTAAAATGTGAGGGGATGGGGAGTAAAAAAATGTTTAAAAAAATTTGAAAATGCTATAGAATTTTAAGTTGTTATTTACAATAATTTCTGTAGTACTCGTCTCCCAGAGCATCCAGCATTTCACAAGTGACTCTGCAACTTTGTCTTTTCTGTAGCACTTAAAAAAAAGGAGCAGTGGGTGAACGGGACAGGAAGAGGGTGAAAGAGGAAGAGGAATATGGAAGGGAAGAAGCAGGCGAGCATGACCCGTGGCTAATTCGAGTAATAATTAATGCCCGACCCCGTTAGGGCCATTCGTGTCTGAGTTTTAAGTTGATTTTGCATGACCTCTACTCATTACTTCCTGATTTCCTTCTCTCTGACACTTCAGATACTTTTTGATAGAAGCAAAAAACGATCAGTGTAGAAAAAGAAAGTTGATCTTAAGCTGAAGAAATATAATATATGCCGTATTTGAGAAAGTTGTATTTCTGTGCTTTTAGTAGTTGAAGCTGTCGCTCTGTGACGCACCTCAGAGCTGGGCACGCGTGCGTGTCCGCGTGTCGTGTCCGCGTGTCGTGTCCCAGGAGGCATAATTCTCCCACACAGCCAACGAGAAATGAGGAGAGCTGCAGCCTCTCAGCCTCTGGCCTTGTCTGGCTAGTGCATCAGGTGTCAGAATGAGCACTGGATGTTGGAGTCAGCAGGAGGCAGGTTTTGCTTTATCCCTGCAACTCACTGACTACATGATCTTGTGTTGAGTCCTTAACCTCTTTTACCTTCAGTTTCTCCTCTTGTCCTGTCTTAGGACTTGTCATTTACCGAGGGCCTTTTAAGGCACGGTCCTGAGCTAGGTACTGCCAATTATTTCCAGTTTGCTTATCTGTGAAATGAAAGTTTCGAAATCAGTGGTTTCCAAGATGCTTCCCAACCTCCTTAACCCGGAGACCCACAGATGTGAAAGGTTAGGACAGGGCTGTGAGGGTGGAAGGCCTTTCCTGCAAGCCTGGGGCAGTGCTTCCTCAACTTAGTCTCCCGATGAACTCTGGATGGAGGTGGAGGTGGGTCTTGTTAAAATGTAAATTCACATTCAGAGATCTCGGTGTGGCTTGAGAGCTTGCATCTCTAACAAGCTCCTGGGTAATGTTGCTGCTGCTGCTGGTGTGAGGAGCTCTCTTTTAAAGCAGCAAAGCATGAGAGGATAGATGGGGAAGGGAAAGGTTTTCATGAATAAGGATGATAAGATCACTGAAGGCAAAGTTACACAGGACTTTTAAAGAGATGATAGGATGAGAAAAGCAGATATCTCTGCTGTGATTTTGAGATAACTGGGAAATATGGCTCCCATCCTATACACTTCTAACCTGTTTTTGTTTGATCTAGACTTTTTAGAAGTATAACATTTTCCTTTTAACTTTCAAATTTGTAAGTTGAAAAGTTATCTTAGTAGTGATCAGAGTTACGATTATTAGTTTTTATCCCTTTCATAATTCTTTTCTGATAGGCAGTATATGGAAGATAGGGGAGTGGGAATATTTCCGATTTATTTAAATTCACAATTGTTTAGATGTAGGGTGTGATTTACCAAGTTAAACTTGTACACATGATACATTTATTTAAGGAACAGAAAAAGTTAACGCGTGCTTCTGTATCCTTGTGTTCGCTTGTCTGTGGAACTCTCACTTTCTCATGAATACATTTCTGAATGAAACACATGACTAGTTCTGTGTATGTAATAGCAAAATGATTGTAGCAAAAATGACTTGAGGTGTTCACGCTTTTTCTGTGCTCAAATCTGTTGCGTATTTGATGCTCTCAAAACATCTCAACAGCCCCATGTTGCATACCACAGGTGAAGCCCCTGACTGCATGGAAAGTCGCTGTGAGCAGGGTACCTTCGTTTATTTTGTTCCTCTCACTGCATCTGGAAAGATCACAATAGCCTGCTAGTTGTATATAAAGATAGGACTTTTTATAAACAGCAGATAGGTGGTGCCCTGGTTGCAGGCTTTGATGGATTCTCAATGAAATTCAGCTTATCTGGTTCTTCGGTAAATTTTGTCCAGATTACCTTACATGTGCCATAAAAAGTACAAATTTTAATGATAAAAATTTAGTATTTGGTATTCACCTTTAGATGTTGGTTAGCCCCAATATTATGTCTCAGCATTTAAACTCTTGATGATTTTTATGTGCTAGGTGCATAGATTTACTGTGGCAGTCTGAACATTTTTAAATTAAAATATATCTTTCATTCTGATTGTATTGATTTACACATCTCTATGTCAATATTAAGTTAAGTGAATTTTTCAATAAGTTGAAAAGATCTGGCAGGCCAAGTTAAATTTATTAGATTTGCTAGAGGTTTTTTTCTTGTATGTGTTTGGGCATCTCTCTGCTTTTCTGTTCTTGATCAGAATTTTACTTTTAAAATAGCACTAAAATTTTAATAGCACGGTCTCATTCTTCTTAGTATTCTTTTTTTTTCTCTTGAATGTATTGCCATTGGAAACCTTGTCAATTTTTTTACATCCTTGACATTCTTTGCTACTGTTTTTTAGAACTATAATGTCAGTTTCTTTTTTGTAAAATATGTAATTGCTTGAATTTTATTTGAATCACAAAACTAAGTCATATTCCTTTGTATACCTTTTTGTCAATTTTAAGTTTAGGAAAATCCACACTTTTAAAAAAAAATCTGGCTATGAAGTAAGGTTACCTCAGTTCATTGGAAATAAAAAAAAAAGTTTCATGAGGCTTTAAAAACTTTAGACATAATCCACCATAATTTCTAAGTATGCGTATGAATGAAGCGTTTACTTTTTTGACATTGTAAGTGAAAACTCTGTATACATATTTTGGCTAACCCAGAATATCAGTTATCATGTGCTTAACGATGCATCAGAGGGTCACTCATTCTATATTCACTAAACAGTAAGACAGAAACTGGTGGCATCAAGTGATGCTAATCAAAGTTTGTTGGTATGTTTATTAGGTCATAATTTCACATAGATATTTTAGTCTGGCGTGAATATACTCGTATCAGTTATACTATTTATGTACCACCCAAAGTTGACTTTCAAAGACAAAGGCTGTAATCAATATACTTAACATCAAAATGTGTGAGTTGTGGGATAAGGGAAGGCGACAGTGTTACTGAGTCAATAAAACTTAGGGTGTAAACGACAAAAACTTTGATACAAGAAAAAAATGGCAAAAAATAAATGATATCAGAAACTTTAACCAAGATTTAGTGAGCTCATCAGGCTGTGGAGGAAATATTCCTATTTCAAACACCAAAGCTAATTTTTGTGTCTCGGTGTATTATTTGCAGTTTAGGCCGGTAATCTTCCCACCATTAAATCAAATCTTCCTGACGCTTTGTGATTTCTTTTTCTTTCTTTCTTTTTTTTTTTTTTTTCCTAGGCAGGGCGCAGGTTGTAGTATAAAGTAAAACCAAATTTTATATAATAGTTTGGCGCTGATAACCGATACTTTCATGGGGTCCTTGACTTTGAACCACTTAACACCTCAGGAATTCCAAATCACCATGTAAAAAACAACACTGAATTTTATCTGTAAACAAAATAACTAGCTGATTTCAATAGTAATATAGCACTAATGTTATATTATAGCAAAAGCTAACAATAATTGAACACTATGCTCAGTTTTTTACACAAGCACACTTGTTTTAATCTTCACAATAATCATACGACATGGGTGTTATATCTCAGTTTTACAGACTGGGAAATTAAGCCATAGGTTAAGTAATTTCCTCAAGGTCACAGAGCTATAGCAAATGCCAGAGCCCGGACTTGAAACTAGGTCTCAGTAAAGTCAAAGTTCGTGCTTTTATACAGTACATTATACTACCTCTTCATGCAAGAGAAGAGTTTTGATTTCATAATCAGCTGAGTTGTATTATCCTCACTTTTTAAGAAAATACGCCGTTTTCAAAATGCAGTTGGGGAATTCTTTGCCTTAAAAATATGAACAAATTAAAAAAACTTTTATTTAATCTTTCCAAGGGTTTTTTTTGTGGGTTTTTTTTTTTTTAATTTATAGACAGGTGCAAATTTCTATTAAATCTTTGCCAAGCTGTTGAATATATACTTGTGTAAAATAGTACCTTATGTGAAAATATCTGTGCCTTATCCAGCTAGCAAACATATTATAATTTGCATTTTCTCAGGCATGATATTACCAGCTGATAATCTACTTTCACACTTCTGTTTTAGAATTTTACGGGACTTTGTGCAGCATAAAACAAAACAGTGCGAGGAAAGCGAACCGATCACCAGCGCTTGCCACATATTCAGTCATCTGCTTAATCCTTCTCCTCTTCACATTGTCAATACCCATCTAATTCCACTTTAACAACAGTAATTGGCTGATGGAGTAGAAGATATAGATTTGTTTTCTTGATGACTCCTTGACTTTTTTCCCTCTGGTAATACTAATAGAATTCCAAATCCGTCCTGGTGTGATCATGTCACGAGTAGGTCAACAATCGTGTCAAGGTCCTATTGGGAACCTCATAGCCAACATCTTAATTCAGACTTAGCTATCTCTGTCACTCGTGTGTGCAATTGTAAGCAATTTTTTCAAGTCTCAACTCTCTATGATAACAGAATGCATTTAGTTCAAAGGAGGGGAGTTCTGCATCTGATTTAAGTTGGCTGGCTACAATCAAGTGAACAGAGTATTCTAAAAATACGGGAACCCCATTTGTATGGGTAATTTTAAAAAGGAAAAAGGAAAGGTTTCCTTTCTAAAGTGATATAGGTTGAACAAAAATAGGAAAACTCCTACCCATTTTCTTTTGGCAATTAGTATTTTATACTATATAATTTGTAGTAATAAAACATGAGTGGTTTAGCAGAATTAAGTTCTAGGAAAGTATACTTTTGCTTTAAATGGATTATTACATTATTACCATACTCTGTCATTACTGTTCCAGTTTTATTTCATCACTTGTGACAGGAACAATATGTATTCATAATAAGAAAATGCTTTTTTAAATTATTAAGCTGCTTTTATTTGAAGGGATAGGAGATATGTAATGCAGGCAAAAAGCATTCCAAATATTGAAGTATGCATAAATGTGGGTATATGTGCATACGTGTCTGCGTACTCATCTGTGTATAGATGTATGCCTTTTATATATTTCCATTTTCTCAGCTCGTAACGTTGACTGATAAACATATTCCTCTCAACTGTATCATTATCTGTATATAAAAAGACCCACTGCACTCACTGTTTTGGATAGTAACAGATGATAATAAGCTGAAGCTAATTAGGTTTGGCTTTTTTAAATTGGAATTTTGAAAAAACATAAATAGGAACAATGGGTTAAGAGATAGAAGCTGTTGGCTTTTAAGATGCATAGAAATGGATTTCTGTAGAGACTGAGAGAAAGGAAAGGCGATCTGATCATTCTAAATTTCTTTGAAATTTTGCATTATGTAATTAGTTCAAATATTCTTTTATTAAAATGTAGAGCAGATCTTTGAGCTGATTTCTGTTTGTTTGTTTGTTTGTTTGTTTGTTTGTTTGTTATCCTCCAAGCACAGAGATAGTACACATCCAGGAGCAAGGCTTTATTATCATACTAATAGGTTTCTGGTGCTTCCATTTATTTGTTGGGAAGGCCAAAGCAATCAAATTGGAAGCACATAAAGAATCAGTAACAGTTTTCTCATGTCATGATGTATTGATCTTTTACATCAGTTGTATTTTAAATCTGAGCCATCTAGAATTTTGCCCAGTAAATCCAAATTTTATTTTGTTTAAATAAGCTTACTTAGTTTTGGCTTTTTCCTAATGACATCTGATTATTTTGTTATAACAAAATTGATAAAAACCTAGATAATTGGTTCCCTTTATAAAGTAATGATGAAACGTGCTAATTTTTGAGAGGATTTTAATGACACTCTCATGGTTGTGTCATGTGCTGATGATAACTAACAGTCACAATCTTTTCCTGAGCTGGGGAAAAGAAAAACAGAAAAACCCAGCACTCTGTAATGGAAAGCACGGTAGATCACGGGTCAGATCTGAGGTCTAATGCCAGCTTTGCAAAAATCTAGCACTGTGACTTTGGGCAAGACATTTAAGCATTTTATGTGTTTGTTTCATCATCTGTAAGGATCAGGAAGCCTTAAGAACTTAAAAAATAACTGTAAATGTTATGATTCTAAGTGCAAAAGTCACCTCAGGCCCAATCACTCCGCAGACCTAGAAAAAAATACGTAATTCCCAGATTCCCAAACCTGTGTGGAAATCTGAAGAATTAAAAGGGAAATAATAATGATCTTTTACATTTCAAGTATGAGTATATGATATTGAATTTTATGTTTTCCTTTTCTTTGCATTACTTGCATTTTGCTTTTCTTACTAGTTTACTAGATAAGCGTGCTCTTTGGAGCCACAAAGACCTGACTCAAATCCTGGTTGGACCTGTCACTTCTGGACTGAGTGATTTTGGACAGTTTACTTAACTTTTCTATATCTGCGTTTCCGCTTTTGCAGGTAGCGATAGTAACGTTTACTTGAAAAGGCTTATGGGAGAAGGGAGGTTGCATGAATAGAACAGAAGTAATGTACTTAGCAACGTGACTGTCTCGTAACAAGTGTTCAGAAATGTTGTGGTCCCCCCACCCCCACCCCCCGTCTCTCCTTTCCGGTCTGCCTTTACTCCCTGTATTGGTTTTGTCTCTTTCATACATTACAAGCCAGCTCTCCATAGGCAGGTAAGCCATCCAGAAACTAAACGCAGTCACTGAATGTCATTCCACATCGGGGGCATCAGTGGAAGGGCCCTTCCGGGACCGAGACCAGCCTTGGGGCGCTGCGGGTTCTCAGGCAGCTCTGTCAGCTCCAGGCTCTCCCTGGGCTGTTATGGGTGTCTTGGTTTCAGTCTAAATTTCCATGGCAGCTGCTGGGGCAAGCTCTGGGGTGAGGCTTGGGGAAATGAGCGCCATTGAGAAAATAAGACCGTTGTAACTGAATACATAAAAATGCTAAAAAGGCACAGTTTGTACCACTACCCTTCAAACGACTTTTTCTTGGTCACTGTATTTCTCTTATTTGTCCATTTTCTAAGCATTTGAGAAACCCTCTAAGAAGTAATATTTTAGTGTTGTATATGTCAGCACATAATCAGTATTTGTCTAATACCCCGGCAGTGGTCCCTGTCCTGTATTTGTGTCAAGACAGCACACGCTTAAAAATCATCTCTTCAGGTATCATTTTTGCAAGAAGCAAATCATTCTCGTGTTCTCTGCAAAATAATTAAGTAAACATATTTAGCTAAGTCATTAATTGAGCTTTGCCTATACTTGCGCTGTGAGCATTAGAATCAGGCCGTTACCATTATTTGAACATATTTCTGTAATATAATTAACAGCCAGGATAGGTTGATTCTAAAAAGGACATCTAGCAGTTTTGACACTGAGAATTAATTATAAGAGAGAAGACACATTTGTGCTCCGACCGGAATTAACGAGCAGTTCAAAACATAAGCAGTCACCTTGGCCTCTTGCGACAAAAAACGATACCCCTTTTCTTAACATCTAGCTTGCAAAGTTGATTTAGACAACTCATCTGCTTGTCAGCTCTGTTTTTTTCCCCTGTTTAATTAAATTTAGAAAATAGTTCTTGCTTTTCTTTGACCACTCCAAAGTTCATGTTTCTTGAATTAAAAAAAAAAAAAAAATCACATTTTATGTGTGTTAGTGTTTAAATGGTTCAGATACTTATCAGAGGTCATTCATTCTAGGAGGAAGGGGATGACATTCAACCTAACACTTCTTCCCAATTTTAAAGAATATCTCTTTAATTAAGGAGCTGAAAACTGTATTAGACGTTTGCAAGGAACCGCTCACATAAATGCTGGCACTGTATTTTGCTGATTTTTTCCCCAAGTGAGCACAATTATTTTAATGCTTTTAATGCAGGTTTTCTCATTTTGCAACCACAAAGACCCTCTTCAAATATCCTACACCGGTTCATCCAAGAAACACTGCGATAGTGGGGTTAATTTTGAGCTCACAAAGAGCTTTTGGAGGGTACAGAGAGGACATCTGTTGGATAAGCTTCCCATGCGATGAGAATGATAACAGATCTGCCACTTGTGCAAAAGACAAGTAATCTTTAACAGCATTTGACTTTAAAAAGTGTCATTTTGTTTGTTTAAAAAGCATATTTCAGAAGAGCGGGCTATGAACTTTCCCGTCAGGCTGCCTTTCTTCTTGTGCTTCTCATGTTTTGGGTCTCGGGATATCTGGATTTTGTTTAACTGTATTGTAAGTCGGTACAACGTTGCATTTCAAGCGTGTTTTTATAGAGATGCTTCAACATGCTGTTTGCGAAGCCCGCTTCTTACTTTTTCACTCTTACCCGTGCCCTCCCGCAGAGAAGTAGCTCTCCTCCCCTGTGTGGTCAGGATTGTACTGAGTTGCATGGCAGGCTACATCCAGGTCCCAACAAGTGGCCTCATCTCAGACAGATTAAATCAGAACCTCCGGAGGTGGACCCCAGACACTGGAGTTTTGAAAGAGTTTCGGGTGATTTTAATGGGCAGCCAGGGTCAGAGAACTGTTGAAGAAAGATCCAGAAAGACCTGTGATTGAATCCTGGTTCTTTGCTTTGGGACCTT
>NW_006439191.1:6388731-6394044 GCF_000325575.1 Pteropus alecto | reverse complement strand
TAAGGGATTGTGGAACACCTGGCATAACCGTTGCTCAGCAAACGCAAGGTGCTCATGAAGCCTGGAATATAAGTAATGTGGTTTTAGGCTGAAGTTGTTCTTGATCACATTACATACGGCCTTTCTGTCCAGACTTTATAAAGTTCAATTTTTGCTTTGTTTTTTTTTTTTCTTCCTTATGAGCTGAAATCTGGCATCCCAATGTAAGTGGTTAGCGTTCTGTTCTCTGGGATGACACAGAATAAATTGGATTTTTCTTTTTCGCCAGACCTAAATTTAGGTTCCAGTTCTTCTGCTAGTTCTCTGTGTTACCTCTCTGAGCCTCATTTTTTTTTTTTTTTCACCTGTCAGATACATATGAAGATATTAGGCAAGGGAAAGGGATTAAGAGTTGCCTCATGATAGTCCCACAGATACTTGGACAGTTTTCTATCTTTTTCCTACTAGATCACCTCATTTCTGTCCAGCTATTTTTCTCATTTTTTCAAACGTCTTCACCTTTCCGACTGTTCACTTTTAAACGTGCTTGTATGTTAATGTTCTTACATACGGTACCCGAAGTAAAGTATTTGTAGCGGAAGGCTGAATGTCAGATTGTTAAGGTTTTCTTTTGAATCTCGATTCTGTCACCTAACGTGATCTTATGTCATTAATGTTTAAGAAGCGTACGTTCTTTTTTTCGGTTCCAATACTTTGATAAGTGCATCGATTAAACTGAAGGAGCCAAGAATGCCTGCCGTTGGAAATTTCTTGGTAGATTTATTTCAATCTATTAGGCAATTTTCTTTGCCTAAGGTTGCTTTGCTCTCTATAATGCCACCTAACTGAACTCTTGCCCAGCCACAGTTTACTCTCGTTGTTGCAAATATTCTTGTTAGATTCCCTTTTGAAGTTCTCACATACCATATTTCTACCATCTTCCTTTCAGGTTGGTAACCTTGTCAACAAAAGTGAATGCCATTTCTTAGTGAACCTGTGCTAGTTCCTAGTAATTATTATTTTTTCTTCTAGGTCCTGATAAACTCTGTGTTTAATAAGTGATACATAATTTTACCTTCATATGTCATCACTGTCTGGGTTATTAATTTGTAAGCCTCCTGACATTTGAGAGAAACAAAGAAAATGCAGTTCTAAGATTATATTTGAAACATCTGTGAATATCAGTATGAATTTAGAGATGTGAACTAGTTTAAAAACAGCGAGTGTTCTCTCTTGTCTTGAAAGGAGAAGTGGCATTTGAGCTGGTGCAGGAAACACGGAGAAACACTGCTATCCCTTGCAAACACCCCGTCTGAGTTGTATTTTTTTTATCTCATTTATTGCTCAAAATACCTTTATAAGGTAAATATTGTTACTCATCTATTTACCGATTAGAGTGACTCCTAGAGAGATTAAGTAATTTATCTCAAATCATATAACTGGCTAAACTTAAACGCAGATAGGCTTGGTTCCAGAGCTTATGTCCATCCTCTTATATAATCTCGGTCTCAGAGATCAGTATTTTTGTTTTGTTTTGTTTTTAGCTTTTTATTTATTTTCCCCATGCTACGTAGTCCTTGTTTTCTTAACCTCATAACCTCATTACGTCATGCAGAGATTTCCACGATTTCCTATCTTTTTCCCCTTCTTTACACACACAGTAAGGAGTCAGTATAACCGTAAGGACTAAGCATTTGTCCCACTCATGTGATTTTCCTGCACAGAGTATGGTGAGCTGGACAGAGTATCTGTTACTATTGGTGCCGAGTGGTGGAGTCTGACTCTTGGAATTGGACAGATCTTGGTTCCTTCCAGTGCTTGGGTCTGCGACTTATCAGCCAAATGGTCTCGGACAAATTTTATAATGTGTATAAGCCTCTCTTTCCATATGTCTACAATGGGAATGATATCCCCTCTTAGGTTTGTCATGAAGATTAAATTAGATAGCCTATAGTGAAGTATCTGGTACGTTTTTAGCAGAGTGTCTGACACAAGGCAGCTGCTCAATAAGTTATGCCTCCACTGAAAAAGCAAAAGGTGACACCGATTTTAGCAATCTTGTTTTCTTCTCGCCTCATTAACCACTGGAAAACCAAAAGATTTAGATCTTTTGATTGTCGAGAAAATCCCATTACCCTAAATATCACTGATTGTTCTTATGTAAATATGGCTTTGGTATTTGGCTATGAAAATGCACATTGTTAGTTTTAAAAGCAGCTGTACCCCCTCTAAAGGCAGAGCCAAGTGCAGGCTCCCACAGTCTTTTTTTGAGGTTAGTCTGAGACTATTGCTTAATATTCTTTTAATTAATTAATTAATTTTTTCATTGAAGAAATGATTTAAATTCTTTCCCCCGTCTACCTCCCCCTCCCCGCTCCCTCCTCCCCTCTGGTAACCACTAGTCCATTGTCCGTGTCCATGAGTCTCTGTTTGTTTGTCCTGTTCATTTGTTAAAGCTTTTAGGTTTATATCCCACATTCATTAATTAATATTCTTTAGGTGACTAAGCTATAACTGCATCCCATTTCCCTGTCTTGTCCTCAGTGATACCTTGTAAGATAGATACTTTGTCTAAAGTCATGCTAATAATAAATTAATTATAAAGTACAATTTCTATCCATTAGCCTGGCAAACCATATAAACAAATAAAAAATAGGAAAGAATGTAAAAATGCAATGTTCTTAGTAAACTTTCACTGAGTCTTACCATGCCTTTTTTTTTTCTGCCAGCAGTGTAGAGAAGGAGGGTAGGAGGAGACGCTTTCCTCATCTCAAATAATCAGCTTTATGTTTTATTCTGGAATTTTGATAGTCGATTAGACATGACCCTTTTTCGTCTCTAATATTCCACTGGTATTTTTTTTTTTTTTAATTACTCAGTTTTGAAGCTCAATCTCATCAGACAGTTTACTCCTCTAACACCTTCCTCTTCATGATTCGGAAAAGATTTTCCTCATTTATTTCTGAAATTATATCCAAAAATGCATCTACTACCGCACATTTTAACTTCTGTGAGCCTGGGACGTAAACTTAGGAAATCGGGCATTCTTTTACAGCTTCTTTAGTTCCTTGGACGTCAGCTGTCTCTCTCTCGTTCCTCCTAACCGTTTTAGTGTATGGAGCACTTGTGGACAAGGTTAAAAGAGTTTGGACTCAAATTCTACCTTCTTCTTATCATCTGTACCAACTCTCCAAGCACCTCTGTCTTTTCTGGTCTTTTTTCTTGTTTCCAGCATTGCCAAAAATAGACTCCCATTCCAGTTTGCTTTTCATATTTTTCACCGGCTCCAGTGTATTATGGGCTCTTGTTGCCCTTACGGTTTTATGACGAGCCTCTGTTGGCGTTTTCTGTTCGTTCTTGGTCTCATTCCATGTAGTGTATTCTTTGAAAGTCTGGGTTCATTTGGTCTATTATCTTAAGTATCGGCTTCATAAAACTGCCCCTCCAACTTTCTTATTATTGAAATCATTCACCGTTTTTTATTTAGAATTTTGATTACAGTAGCATATCCTTTTTTCAGATGAAGTTTTTTTCTAGTATTTTATCCAAACGAAACCTATTATTTAACTATTAGAAATGCGTATTCCAAAACTTCTGACTAGTCTCCTATTAAAATATGACCACTGTTCTTCCTGTTGTCTTTCCGTCAAACAGTAAAGGCAGTGTTCTCCTTTAGTTATCTGTACCATAGGCCTCTCTTCCTCTCATACTATTCTTGATTCATTGGTCAGTCTCATCGGATCTGTCCTCCAGTGTCCTCGGAGTCAGATGCCTTCTCGTCACATTCAATTTTACGTCGTCGTGCTAAGGCCACTTCACCTCTTTCCCGACATCAAAGCTGCCGGGTTCTCCTGCGGTCTGTTCTTAAAACAGGAGCTAGCGACCAATTCAGCAGAAGCCCGTCATGTCGCTCCTCTCCTCAAAACCTTCCGGTGGCTGCTCCTCTCAGTAGAACAAAAGCAAACGTCCCACCGTAGCTCGTAAGACAAGATCCTCCGTCAGCACTGTCCCCACAACTGCCGTAATCTCTCTGACCTCCTCCTACTTGTCTGTGTGCTCACGTCTCTCCAGCGACACTGGCCTCCTTTCCTGCGAGCTCCCGGCTTAGCTGTTCCCTCTGCTCGGAATGTTCTTCCGTGGCGCACACCCCGGCTCGCTCCCCCGCCTGTCTAAGGCATTCTGCGACTGTTTCCCGGCCGAAACTCTCTTGTCCGAGCACCCTCTGTCTCACTCCCTTGCTTTATGTGTTTCCATAGTACTAGCCTGAACTACCATCCGTGTGTGTGTATTGTGTCTCCTCTCACTAGAATATTGGCTCCACGAGGGCAGAGCTTCTTGGCTGTTTTGTTCACAACTATGCGCCCATGGCCTAGAACAGTACCTGACATGTAACAGACACACAGTTAATGTCTGCATGAACAAATAAATGAGTGAAGAATGCACGCTGTGTATAGGCAGTTTTGAATCCTGCACGTGTAAGCATGTATTAATCACCATAGATTTTAATAGTTGCATAATATTCCATCGTGTGCATGTAAAATATTTCCTTTGTTTAGGTTCTCATTTTTAAACTGTTGTGAATAAACGTTTAAATGAATATCTTTGTACATTAAAGGTTATCCCTTCTGAGACACACATACATAATTATTTTCTTAGAATAAGTTACTTCAACAGAATTTCATTTCTGAAGACTAGATATTCTTCAATATTTAAAAGCAAAAGGCTTACACCAGTTTATTAGTGGTGTCTAAATAAATCTGTTTCATTAGCTAGTCCTCAGCATCACACATGGGCGTTTCTCCTTCATTATGTATGTATGTTCATAAAGCAAATCATATTAAAGAAAATATTATTTGAGCTGAACCAGCTAAGGTAAGGTGCTTGTACCTCATACATTATTACAGTGGCATTGTTTTAGTGGCTGTGTGATTTATCACAGATGATTAAAAAAATATATAATGTGCTGCATTAATGATAATGCTGATCATGAATTGGAAAAGAAAAACCAATGCTCAAGCAAGAGCTAGATATAGTCGAGAGCTGTATTTGCTGAGTGATGTTTAGATTTTGTAGCTCTACACTCATAGTCATAAAATTAAAAAATCTTTTAGTATTTTAACTAATTGCCTGAAAATAACTATGTTTTTGTGGGTCTAAAAGTAACCCTCTAGTCTACAATCATGCTACTCTGAACAAGCCCGATCCCGTCTGATCTCGGAAACTAAGCAGGGTCGGGCCTGGTTAGTACTTGGATGGGAGACCACCTAGGAAGACCAGGTGCTGTAGGCATAAAAAATAAAAAATAAGAGATTGTAAACTGACAACAAGGTCCTT
>NW_006439191.1:6384775-6388716 GCF_000325575.1 Pteropus alecto | reverse complement strand
AGAGGTGACAGACAGCTCTGGGAGAAAGAGGTTAAACAGCTACCTAAAACCTAAGGCAGAATTAAAAAAAAAAAGTCTATGCCCATGTCACCCTGAACAAGCAGGATCCCGTCTGATCTCCGAAGCTAAGCAGGGTTGGGCCTAGTTAGTACTTTGATGGGAGACCAGGTGCTGTAGGCATAAAAAATAAAAAATAAGGGATTGTAAACTGACAACAAGGTCCTTGCAATCTGTGAGGTCAACCAACAGTTGCCTCGCCTAAAAATAAATAAATAAATAAACAAACAAACAAAACAAAATAAAAGTAATCCTCTAACCACATTTTTCCGTTAAAACAATTGTTTTAATTATATTTTAAAAGTTGTGATGTTTCTTAGGAGTAAAACTTTTATAACAAAACAGTCTATCATATTTTAACTGTGCACTTTGTGTTAAAGGCAAAAATTATATATCAGTGTTTTCACTGCATATTTTAGGTGCATATTTCAGAGATCATTCATTCATCCTTTAAGCACTAATTTAAATATTACTTTTGGATACATGCATTTCTTGATCTTTTCCAAAGTGATCAGACGAGTTACATGAGTGATGAAGGAATGAAGCAAACAAAAGAATGAATATTGCCCCACACAGTCCACTAAGAACTGGACTGATGGACTAATTCTGCCTATACCGGATGCAATATCCCTTCATATCCTTTGCCCAAGTATTGATTTGTGTTTCCTGTGTATAACAAAGATGACAATTCCTTGTCTGTAATACACGTATGTGTAATTTATTATTTCAGTACGCAAAATAGAGGTCTGCAGTGCTCATGCACAGCCACTTTTAGAGCTAATGAGAGAACGTCTAAAGAATGAGCAGCTTACTCTCCTCACAGTAGTCGAATGGATGTGCAATTAGTAAGGTCAAGTGAGCGCAAAAAGAAATTTTAATTTTTCCCTGTCTTTAGTCTGTATCTTTTCTCTGAATTGAATAGTTTGAGCCAAGGCAGTTAGTTAAGTATATAAAATCAATTTCTGTAGTGAGAAGAAAGCTTAATTAATAAGAAACCTTTTGTAAGAACCAGCAAAACATTGGTTCTTTCATCTTCTTTCACACAGCATCCCTATGACTAGAGATATGTCAAGTTAGACCGCATAGAAAAGCATAGGACTCTATTTTTGATATGTCTTGTTTATAAGTTAACTTTCAAGCCTGAAATCTATTCATTAGCATAGTTAGGACAGTTAGTTACCTGAGAGTGTAGAGATATTGGTGAATTATCTAAATGGTTAAAGAAAACAACAGAAAAAGAAAGCCTATATATCATGGACACTTATTTGCTAGTTTACAGTGTTACAGTAAGCATTTAGCAGTGAAACTAAACTGTGTGAAGTGTATGCATATGTATCTTTTTGTTCCTGATTCTTTGAGAGTATAAAATAATATAGTTTTCCACAGATGTTTTGCTAATCACTATTATGATAAATGACATTAAACTCCTGGAAAGTATTGTTTTTCTCTTCAGGAATTTCTTTACATTTCAGGCCGAATAGTGACTATTTTGGAAAACTGAAATCCCCTTCTTTGGAATATTTCTGTACGCATTTATAACAGAGTTAAAAATTTTTTCTCTACTTAGATTCCTTGTCTACCAATGCACTGGCCTTTATACACTTGAATATTTGAAGCTCAGCATTCTTTGCATAGGTTTGTCTTATCAGACTAAAGCGATGCTGGGAACCTGGGGTTCCTAAGACCTAGGGCCACTTGTCTTGTCACCAGTGAGTAGCTCCATGTGTAAAAGCCTCAGATGATAAGCCCGTAGTCAAATGAGCATTACCTTTTAGAGTTGGCCTTAGATTTTAATGATAAGCCTGTTCATGCCCAGCCCCTAGTCCGTGTTTTCTGTGGCCATGACCCTTTTTAAACTCCTTTCACCACCACCCCCTGTTACTTTTAGGGGGACAGAATGGCTTTTAAATTCAAGCTAAGGAAAGGTTTACTGTGAAATGTGGAAAGGCAAGTACTTGAGGTTATAGAGTCCTCTGTTTAGGATGATATATATAAAAACCTAACATCTATAGCAGTACATTTTAAAAAAACGTTTGTTTCCTAAAATGTCTTTTGGAAATATAGTCATAACTTCATATGCAATTGTACCCAGGTTAGGACTTGGCTGATATTTGTGCGTTTCTTGATTTTTTTCTTTACGAAAAGAGCAAACTCCTCCGATAGGGGTTTCGCATCCTCGATTGTTCGGCACATTTTACACCAGGCACACTACGGTACTGTCTGGCCGTAACCCAGGGAAAGTTGTAGGCGACACGGAAACACGCTTTACCAGAAGTCGCTGGAAGGTAAGCGTCGACTCGGGGACCTGACGCGCGGAGTCAAACCGAGCGCGCGCCGCGCTGGAGGAAACGAATGCGACGTTCACGCGGGGCAAGACAAATGGTGTTAAATGGGAAAACACACCGTGAATTGCAAATGGAGCTGAGTTAATTTGTTGCTACAGTCGTGTCTCCCCACTGTTAAATGAAGGCTGTGTAATTATCTTGCTGGCAGAGATAATGTCAAAACCTCATTTCTCCTTACATGCCTCGTTTTTACATGAGGGCTAATTGAGCTGCAAGGTGACAACTGATTATGTATGGCTATCCTTGGGTCCTCGTGCTCAGTTCTCAAAGAATGTTACCCTTGCTTTGAGTGAGCATATTTATCATACTTCGAGTGAGGTCTGAAAGAAACTTTTTGAACTGTCTGAGTAATTTGCAGCATTCTTTTCTGTCTGTAAATTATTCTGGAATAAATTATTTTTTCTCATATATAGTTTTTAAAAACTCATCTGACATGCTTACACACTTTAGTTAAAGGAGCTGGCAGTACTAGTTTATTTTTTATCTCGTGGAACATGATAGTTATGTTCAGTTGAAACTTTTTTTTTTTATTTCTGGAAACGTAGGCTTTTTTAAGTATTGGAAATAGGGGCAAAGTACTTTGTTCATCAAAGTCAACTGAATTGACATTCAGATTCCTCTCTCTTAGATATCCAGGATTGTTCTCGCATTCCTGTAAGTCTTCTGTATCTCTCTGTCTCAGCGGGGCTTAGCAGAACAAAGCTGTTTGTTCACCTTGGCTCCAGTGTCATTAGCTGTGGCTCTGTCCCTGAGGTGGACGCATTTTATACAGTAAGCATTTCTGTTTATGAAAGGTCTGGAGGATCGAATGGTGTACCAGTTTTTGCGTTTGCTGGTGTTCCTGAATACGTGCTGGACGCAGTTCAGTATCTCAAGGAAAGGCTGACGGTGGCTGCGTCACTGCAGTTCACCTAAATGGGAGAGAATCCCTTAGCTTAGTATAACATCCAGGAAAGGGGGTTCGTGCTGAGATTATCAAGCAAGGGCAGGAGGAAAGGGGGCTGCTCTTACTGTGGGAGAGCCCAGGTTTGGCAATAAAGATCAGACAGGTGCGGACTCCGGAATCAGGAACAGTCTGGAGCTCAATAGAAACCACACAGCAGCTTATCGATTTCATCAGAGTCATTATCGATAACGGCAATAACAACAAAGGCTAATAACAGGACAAAAATAGTGTGTTGTCACGTATTTTATAGTACTTTATGTTTTCAAGGTTTACGACTAGAAAATAATAGAAGGAACAGATGAGCTTTGGTTTTTCATATGCCTAGTATCTCAGTCCATCTTGACGATAACCGTGCAAGGTAGATAATATCCGTCTTTAACAGATGAGAAACTGAAGCGCAGAGAGGTTAAGTAGCTTCTTCGGGATCACACTGCTAATGAGTGACCTGTCTGATAAGCAGACAGACCCCGTGGTTCGGGTGTGGACGTCTGTCTCCAGCTCAGTAAAGAGAAAACGGAAGCTCAGCGAGCCCAGCCGCTCGTCCCAGGTAAGACGGCGAGCCAGCGCGGGATGCGGCTCAGGGGCCGAGCTTG
>NW_006439191.1:6373797-6384619 GCF_000325575.1 Pteropus alecto | reverse complement strand
CCACTGCTAATGAGTGACCTGTCTGATAAGCAGACAGACCCCGTGGTTCGGGTGTGGACGTCTGTCTCCAGCTCAGTAAAGAGAAAACGGAAGCTCAGCGAGCCCAGCCGCTCGTCCCAGGTAAGACGGCGAGCCAGCGTGGGATGCGGCTCACGGGCCGAGCTTGGACGGCGAGCCAGCGCGGGATGCGGCTCACAGGCCGATCCTGGGCCTCTTCCGTTTTCCTGTTGCTCTTGCCTTCGTCATTTTCTCTGGACATTCGTAGTGCCCGGCCTTACGCTTTCTCGATCGGGGTTCCTCTGTTCTGGCAATTTCGCAGGGTGTCGCATGGAGCCCTCGATGACCAGACGTTGCCCTGGGAAGTGGTTAAGCAGGCGGGAATCTAGCCTGCCATCGGTCATAGTGATTCATTCAGCCTTGGGGTTCTAAGCAGTTTCTTAAAGTTTCCACTGCCTAGAGGTTATGAAATAATCTTCTCTATTCCATATAATATATGAGAACTCTGCACCTGCTTGTGTAGTATGAAATGCATTTAAAAAAAAAAAAAGGCGTCCTTGGGTGCCACTTTTCAGTGGTGTTTGTGCCCTCCCTAAACACTGGGGCAGTTGTCAGGTCATTTAGAATTGCTCGAGGTGAACCTGACTCCTGGGGGTGGGAAGTGAGCACTCAAGTGGCTGTGGTTTTCCTGTGCTCTGGCAGCTGGTGGGAAAGAGGAGGGCAGGTGTATGCTTAGAGACGGCCCACAGTCAGTGTCATGATCAGAGGGACATTCTTTTCGAAGATTCTAATGTACCTGCTTGGCGAAACCCAAACCAGAACGAGTCCTCAGACAGGGGCGATCATTCCCGAAGGGCTTGGCGCTGCCCAGGAAAGACAGCCTGGGTCAGTTCAAAAGCAAAGCAAATGCCTGAACACACTCTGCCGAGGAGGGGTGTCTGTGAGTCCGTGGATGTGCTTGCGCAGACTACCACCGAGCCTTTTAGATAACTGCGGGTACCTCAGAAGGAAGTGGGCAAAAGACAGAAGAGGAAATAAATACCAATAGGCAACAATCCAGTTTTGAAAATGAACTTGGCGCAGATCAGAATTTAAAAAGAGTAAGGGGATTATCTTACGCCGTTATAGAAAGGGGTGGGGAGCTTCTACCTAACGGGGTGGGCTCGCGTGAACTGCATTAAATACACACAACAGTGACGTGTGTCGTCATAAATCTCCTCGCTGCTTGAAATGCCACATAGTTATCCATGTTTTACTCTCCAGATTGAATTCATGGCGGTGACTGCCGAGCATATGTTCCAGGTGAACCTCTTCTTCAGCTCCGACGCCGTCACAGCTCTTCCTGTCTGCAGAGCAGCGGCGTTGGTGATGATGTCATCACCAACGCTTTGTAGCAGATGCAGTTGTTTACCCCCACGTTGAGCTGTAATTTTCAATGCCTGGTTTCATTCCGCCCACAAGGAAGGAAATCAAGTGTATTGCAGAAATGACTTTGAAAACTGCAGCATTCCAAAAAGGCGTAAATAATGCACAAATGGCATCTTATTTTTTCAAAAGTGGAATTGCTCATGTTATCAGAATTTTCTTTTTTTTTTTATATTGAGGCATAACCAACATACAACATTGTATTAGTTTTAGGTGCACGACATAATTATTAGATATATGTGTATATGTTGCAAAATGATTAGCCCAATAGGTTTAGTTAATACCACTCACTACACATAGCTATACATTTAAAACTTCCTTTTCCAAGTATTAGGATTGCCCTACCTTGTGAAATGAAGTTTAGACCGATGAGCTCCCCGCTCCCCGAGCGCCCTGTCAAACAGCCCACACTCCAGGCTACATTAAGTTTACAGCCTTAAAATGGAGCCACCCTGTGTGGAGGGAAAATATGGGGACCAGACGGCTCTGGTTGTCGGAACGGGTCTGGGGTGCCGCTGGCATCTGGACGGACGAGGCCGGGCATGACGACCTAGTGCCCAGGACGCCCGCCACACGACACCATCCGTCCCCAGATGGTGGTGGTGTTGCCAGGGCTGGGGACTCCACTCTGATGAAAACAAAAGCCACGGTTCTTAATTGCTGGGCCGTTACATTCAGAAAGTTGAGTTTTATATAGATATTCACTTATGTTTTTATTTGATAACATTTAATCCTGATTAAAGGAAAAATATATTGAAGAATGTGTGTGCGTGTGCGTGTGCGTGTATGTGACAAGTAGAGTGATAGATAAGTGAATAAGTGCTGCTTTGTTCAGTTTGGAAAGTTTGCTGGAGAAATTGGGAAACTAGGGTTTTCATTCCTTCAGCCTTTATACACTGATGGTGAGAGAGAGGGGACGCTCCTGAGGGATCTGCAGCTGAATGAGAAGGAAGGGCAGAGGGAGACTTCCAGAGCCACGGGGTCCTGAGGGTGCAGAGGGGAAGGGCCTGCGGTCACCCACACGCGGTGGAAGGCTCTGCAGCAGAGGGTCCCTGAGCGGAGCCTGGAGAGACAGTAGGCGTAACGGGGACCGCGGGGAAGGGGTAGGGGGGATGCTGCCCAGCACGCTGGCCCTGTCTCTGGGTCCCGGCGTCTCTGCCCCGCGGTCCCTCCCTCGCGTGTGCTGGCGAGTCCACGGTTCTGTCTCTCACCCGCTTTGCGGCTCTTGCTCGCTGCCCAGTTGCTGTCGCCGGCCCTGCTCAGTCCGCCCCCCTGAACTGCGGGCCGGGCTCCCTTGCACTCACACTTGACCTTGGGCTTTCCTGGGACCATGCTCCCTCCTGCTTCCACCCTGCCTGGTTGTCAGCTTTTCTACCCTTCCTTCTTTCCATTTCCCTAATCCAGTTTGTACGTTTATAATGTGGACAGACACCGATAAGGAGAGTCCTTCGTTAAGGACAGAGAGAAGAGCGTAAAGTGAGTGACGGCGAGAAGCAGGGCTCGGGGAAGGCAGTGGGCAGCTCCCAGCGGCCTGTGAGGGAAAGGAGTTTGTTTTTCATTTCATAGGTAGAGAGATCCCTTTGGAGGAACCGTATTCGCAATGTATCTAGAATCACATCATTTCCCCACAGCTCGTAACGCGTTTTGGCAGGGCGGTGATATAAGTTTACGATTTAGAATGGGAACCCCACACGGGCAGAGTGGTCGTCGAGAGCTGCGTCTGGCACCGGCTGATCCGGTTGGAATTCTGAGCCCCGCTCCTGCGCCGTCCGATCTGGACGCGCCATCTCAACGTGCTGCGGTCTGCTCAGCGCTCACAGAGCTGGACTGTTTTCGCAGGATTTTGGTGTGGCTTTCCAGGAGATTCAGTGCAGGTTTGAAATTGTTTGTTCACATTAATATGATTGCCCTTATGCCATGGCAGCGCGGAGCAGTTTGGCCAGTGGTGGATGGGGAGGGGTGGGGGGAGGGGGCGACATTTGTTAGAGAGAGATTCAGTGGGTTTGGTCAACAAGATTTGATTCCCACCAAGTGCACGGTTGGAGCGAGAGGGAAACAGGGCCGGGGTGACGTCTCAGCTTGTGTGGTGGCACTGACGCACTGTGGTCTCGAGCTTTTTGTTTTCCTTGAATGACAATCCACGACTTCTCTGAATTTCCCCCCGGGGTAGGATATGGGAACCCTACACAGCGAAGAGACTGGAGTTTAATTTTAAAAAACAGATGCCAAGGAACAGGAATGGGATGGCAGGGTGGCTGGAGAACTTCTTGGGTTGGTTCTTGAGTTTTTAATAGTCAGCGGGATGCCTTCAGTCAGCATGACGGCTCTCTAGTGCACTTAGGTACAACCCCAGAGAAGTAACCTGTACATTTGATGTCGATGCCACTGTTATTTAGTGTTAATCACCGACTAAACCATATGAGTAAAAGATAATTGAGTTCACCTGTATCCAACGTCATATGTGTGTATACATATATGTGTATATATAATTTATTTAGTGCTTACTCTATGTCAAGCACAGTGCTAGGTGTTTAAATATATTACCTTCTACATACAGAAGCCCTTAAAAGGTAATGGTTTTCAACACTGTACAGATGAGGTGACTTTAGCCTCAGAAAGGTAAATGACCATAGACGATGCACCCAGTCTTTAAAGAGCCCTGTTTCTAATCATTTTTATATGAGTATGTGACTCCAAAGCCTGTGCTTCTTCTGCAACAGTCTAAGGCCATTATATATAATTAGTATCATTTAAAGTTTGAGATTAATGAGATAACATAAAAAAAGCTTTGAAAAAGTCAGTGGGCTAGAAAATCATCAGTTTGAGAATTGTAAAATGTGGATCGTGATTCAGAAGCATTTTACAGATTAACTTGTGCCTTAAGCTTATTAACTTGTTAAACGGTAATAAAGTTTGACTTCTGCTTATTTTACAGTATGAATATCATGTACTGAAAGTTTTTAGGAATTCAAAATAATATCCTAATGAAAGGATCATTAATGGACCATTGGGTATTGTTGCAAGAATGGAAGAATAAGCAAATGAACGGACCAGGGAGTCCAAAACCAAACGGCACAAATAGCGTCATTGGACGTACGACAGAAGTGATATTATAGATCAGCGGGAAATGGATGGACTTTGTAATCAGCGACGAAGGGACAGCGACGTACTTTCATGGGTCGGGGGGCGACGGAATTGGAATCCCTACCTCACAGCACGTACAAAAATCAATGCCAAGTGGATTAAACGTATATGCGGAAGGCAAAGCCATGACATTTTAGAATAAATATTGGGGAAAAAAACTCTAAGACCTCAAAGCAGAAGAATTTCTTAAAGAAGGCAGAAAAATGTAAACCATAAAAGAAAAGACTGAGAAATTCAACCACACTTAAATTAAGAACTTGACACTTGTAAAAGAGAGTGAAAATATGCACACATGCGTGCACCCCATGCTACAGACCGGGAGGACCTTTTAGGAACACAGTTTAGAACCTAAAATATATAAAGACTATAAATTCGTGAGAAATAGACACCTGACGGAAAGGCGGGCAAACAAAAATGTCAGGTACTTCGTAAAAGAGGGAACAGAAATGGCCTATAAACACGAAACGTGTTCCGCTTCGTTAGAAATTAGGGAACTGTCATCGAAATCACAATGAGAATGCTTTCTCACCCATCAGATTGGCCGCGCTTAAGAACACACAGTACGACTGCTGTCGAGGTAGGGACCCACGGACACCCTGAAACATGGCTTCGACGCATACCCTGCTCTATGTGGAAAAAAGAGTGCATGTCTCATGAACTCAAAGTTGCCCATGAGGTACATGCCCTAAAGAAACTCTTGCACCTTTGTGCTAGGAGCCATATCCAAAATTACTCATAGTAGCAATCCTTATAAGAGTGAAAAATGAACAAGGAAAAAAAAAAACACACAAATGAGTACTGGCAGAATGGACAGGTTGTGGTGTACTCGAGTGACGTTCTTTATCCACAGTCAGAATGAACTGCAGCTCTGTGTACCAACATTAACGCATCTCATAATATGGGAGAAAAAAGCAAGATAATATATACAGTACGGCTTCATTTATACAAAGTTCCAAGGTTGGCAGAACTAAACAGCGTTGTTTAGGGACGTACAATCCAGTGGTAGAGCCTCTGCATAGAAAAGGACGGTTAACTCGGAGTTCAGGGTAGCAGTCACCCCGGGAGGAGAAGGGGGACGGTTTACATGGAATCTGTGCACAGGGGCATCTCAGATTTGTTAATGTTCTAGTTCTTGGCCTGGGCTACTGTTCTTTAAACGTCCCCGTCTTTCTTACAACCTTAGCTATGTAAGCTATATTTCACAGTTGTTTTTTTTTATAAAAAGAGCAACACAATGCATGTTACTTTCTACATTTTTGTTTCTGCCCCCATTAGAAGTTTAGATTCATATTCTATAAAAAAAGAAAAAAGATTTCTTGGAGAAAATATATATAAATCCATTCATTACATAATCTCAAAAATCTAAGGAAAGAGCCAATGAATTTTAAGTTGAACTGCTTTTTGCTCTGCTTATGCTTCAGTTCAACACAGAGGATTTGGAGTAAGGTCTGTGGTCAAGATCCACTTCTGTCTATCACTCAGCCAGTTCTGTGACTTTAGAAAAATCCCCTTCCTCTCTGAGCCTCAGTCATTCCTTCAAGACTGTTGTGTGATAGTGAATGTGAACGTCCATACCCTTGAAGGGGAAGTGCGGGTGTTAGTCAAATGTATGTGTATGAGACAGATCATAATTCAGCCACCCTTCTCTGTCACTGAGCACCCCAGCCAATACCTAATCGAAATTAATGTGCTATTTGCTGGATCTGATTAGAAAATTGTAAGTGACTCATTTTCAAACCACGATGATTCCCTAACTGAGGGTGGATGCGAATCGACTTCCTTAACTTGCTGTTCTGTTAGTCATTGCTGTTGTAGAAATGTCTTAGTTTTTGAGCTTTTCCTCCCAGGGCGGCAGGCCTCGTCCCTCTCAGCTGTCACTACAGGAAGTCAGTAGTCCCGTATCCCTTTACTCCTGAGCTGGTCCACAGAGCGGGGAAACTGAAGAGGAGGAGGGCTTTCAGCATCCGGTTCTCCGCAGCCTTCCAGCCAGTGATAACCTTGGACAGTTGCGGTGCTAATTTATGTTACTTACGTTTTCAGAGAAACAGTTCGATTAAGGTCAGGGGCATGCCCATTCCTTACCTCAGTGTTCCTGGGTTAGACAAGGTGAGGCTCGAAATGGGACCAGCCTCTGATAGTAGGAGTACACGAAAAAAAAAACAACCAAACCTTCCTACCCTAACATACAGGCGGGAACAAAGCGGGAAATTCACCCTCTCAAGCTGACTCTGAGTCAGTGTGGCAGAAAGCTACGACAGCGTGTGTGTGAAACCACTGGCAAAGGAATCTGCAGACTGGAACTTGCCACTTAGAACTTTGATTCCCCTATAGCTTTATAAAATGGAATCACTGAAAAGCATTAGACTCTGGGGAATAAAATAAGATAAAGACAATCTTGATAAACAGTCGGGGTTTTATAATAAATTATGTTGCTAGCTTACCTTTTTTCCGCATTGCTTGCCCCGACGACGTTTAAAAAGAGGACCTGGAACAACAAAAAAATGCCTATCTCAGTAAACCTCGGTTTTAGAAATCCATTAACAGCGAGGCCGTAGAAACCGAGCGGTGGCATCATACCAAGTCGGAAAGGATTCAGGTATCGTAAATTTTCAAGCCATCTGTACGCCGAGTACACTGATGAGTGAATCATTTTAGATGAATGGAAGTCATAGAAGCTCCTGTTCTTTGTAGCTGGCTGTAAAACCTTGAGTACTCAGTAGTACAGGGAAAAGCTCTCAAAATTTTTTCTAAGTACTTCGGAGGGAAAATAGAAATATTTATACCTTTTCAAAAATAATTAAAACTAAGAAATGTAGGCGAAAAGACTTAAGTAAAAAAAGAATGGTTATTTTTATTGTTGACCTTTCGTTTGAGTCAAAGTCCTTTAACATACTGATGTAGCAACATTCAAGCTTCAAACGGATGAGGATTGTTTTTTTATGCCTTGATTAGAAGCAAAATGATGCCCCTACATTTGCTTTTAGCTATTCTGCCAATTCTACCAAAGTCATAAGTGGGGGAGGGGGCAGGTGTGTGTGTGTGTGTTTTATATTCTACCTGCTTCCCAGATTTGCAGTTAGACTACTTTGAGTTCTGAAAAAGACTGTATCCGATTAAATAAATGCGCCTTGTTGATGGGTTTCTATGTTCCTGAATCAAACACACAGTAACTATAGCATTTACAATAATAACAATGATGCTCAGATTGTGGCAGCTCTAATGGTTTCATTATTTCTTTCCTGTAGTTGTAACCTTTCATTGTTTGCCATAGAGCGAGCTATACTGTAGATACAGTTTAATCAGTTGCCAGGCAATGTAGCATTATTAATGTGATCTCAAGAGATGCTCAAGTGAAGATAGGGCCTGAGCATTTTATACCAGAGGCCATTGTGACTTTGGGGGCTCAGTGAAGACTCGGCTGCCCTAGCTAGTGACCTCATAATTTCCAGAAGCAGGTGGAGGTGGCAATTATAGCTTCGGCCACTATCTGGAACTTTCTGTAGTAAGTGATGAATTGCAAATGGCTAGACCCTGTACACAACAATAAACTCAAATAAATCTTCAATGTGTAATAATGACAAGACGGAAAGACTGGCAGCTATAACAAGGCTTCTGTTGTCACCCACTTTACTGTAGCCTTGATATTCATCATTATCGGCCGGAGCTAGCTCAAGAGCTGGACAAGAAGGTCCGAAGAAGGATGAGTTGTTTGCGCTGAAGCGTCCAGTTGGTCCCATCTGGACGAGAGTAAATGGGATTTTTTTTGCCTGTTCACTAGGCCAGAGCTGTCCATCATTTTAGGCAGGTATCTGATCACTTCATGCTGTGGGACAATATGGCTTTACACTGCTTGGTTCTCTCGGTATTGTAATGTAACATTTTTACCCTATTTGAAAGCTTTTGGTTACTTTTCAGTTACATAAAAATGCAGTTCTGTTTTACAGAACTGAGCTAATAATATTTTCCATTGTTGACAAATGACTTCTCAAATGAGAATCTAATTTTAATACCACCTGAATCACAGTTGAAATCTGTGTCTTGAATCATATGAGGTTATGTTGAATAATAACGCATATTTCCTTCAGCATAATGTAACTATTAATTTTAAAACAGTAATGTAGACAATGTAATTGTCAGAACTTTAAAATTGTTTCTAAATACTCTAAATTCTCTAAATACTTTACTATTATTGATATATATAGTATACATATTCTAGATAACAATAACATGCCTGTGGCACTTCTGTCAAAATTGACAACCGAATACTGTTTGATTTAAAATAAAGCCATATTCACTAGATCCTTCAGTGTTTTAACCGTGATAAGATTAATCAATCTATTATTATTCTTGGATTGATTGTTCTCCCCCTTAGAGGCATATCACGACTTTAAAAATATAGTCTGTTGAACATTCATTCATGAAGAGCATATAATTATGTGTTTTGTATGTTGTCTTGATTGTGATTACGATGTTCTTAAACTGAAAATTTGAGAATTTAGTAACAGGTGGTTGGTTTCCCTTTCTGTTAACCATGGCCATTTTAATAAAGATTATAAACATTCTCTTAGTGTGTTTTTTATTACCTTTTTTCCTGTTTATTTTGCATCTTTTAAGGGAAAAGGTCACATAACTGTTTCTTAACGTTTTAGATTTGGTGTTGGTCTTTAGGAAAAATGAACTCATTAAGAACAGACAGTGGGACCCTCTGAGCATTTTCCCTTTTGATTTATGATACTCCCATTATTATCACTTCAAAATATGTTTTTAGATAAACCAATAATTATATAATCCAACTTCACTTTAACTCCTGAGATGATTAAAAGGTCAGACTTCTGAGGTTTCTGTTTCTCCAAAATGCAGGTTCCCTCCCAGGGTTCGGGCCAGATGACACGCCATCGCTCATTTTGTCTCTCCATTATAATAAATCTTGAAGCCTTGAGGCACCAGACTCATGCAGATTTCTCTGCATTTTAGTGTCTTGATGGAGTATCAGCTTCCAATTTAAAAGCCGAAGCATATTGTATTTCATCTCTGTAGACCGAGCTTCACCCAGTAGGGGCCACATGAAAATATATGTCAAGAATACTGTTTTCTCATATTGGAATTTAGGCAATTTGTTTTCGGACTGTGGGCAGTTTCAGCCTATTTTTGGAACCCCTTTGTGGCCTGACCATTCGTTCTCACATAATTGATGGTGGCACTGTGACATATGGACTTTTCATCACTGTCCAGCTGAAATTCTCTGTCGTACGTAGACGCTTCTCCCTTTGCCCTCCTGTGGCTCCGTCGCTACCTTTGCTGCCTCCGGAGCAGGTAAACCAGTGTGCAGTTTGTATGAGGCCACACACACCTTCAACTAGGTCAGTTCCTAGAAACGATATAACTACACTTAGAATAGTACATGTATGTGTCTGGATACGTCGCGTGAACCTGCTTAAGAGTCTGACGAACAGCAATTTGCCAAAGCGTCTTCTGTGTCTGTAAAGGCTGCGCGTGTGCTCAGGTTGCTTCAGGAACTGAAAAAGGGGTACACGAGGCTTCTGCGTACACATCGGGTTGAGCTGTTAGTACGTCGGTCAGTATTTTCTCTAGATATTTCACATATAGACATCTGACTTGTAGTCGAGTTAGAATGAGAGAGTATTTAAGAATTTATCCGAATCTCTTAATAAAGCTCTTGGCATTTAATGCTGAGAAATGTTACCAATGGCGTCGAAGGATGTGATAACTGGAAACTAAATAAATTGAAAAGTGATGTTCAATGATCATAGTTATTTTTGACCTTCCAGCGTGCTACTTTTTACTTGCCATTTGACCATATACAAGTTACACAACTCCCAATTAAATCCTAGTTTTCCCCTTGTAGAGTGGCTTCTTAATCACAGTACTTCTTTCATGTTGTTGTGTTGATGGATGTAAACTGTTTAGCATGATTTCTGGCGCAACATCTTCAAAAAGTATTAGACGCTTTTATTCAAAGACAACATCCGTGCTCTTTTTCCTCAGCTTACGGTTCAGATTGCTACTCTAGTTGGCAGAGGGGACCTTCGGGGCACTGTTTTCAAGGTTAAAATGGAAAGGACGCGCAGTGTTGATTCCTTGAATGCGTTAACCGGGGTCACAGGGGCTCAGAGCCCCTGTGCCTCAGAATCACCTGGAGGGCTCCTTAAACCAGAAGTGAGAAATGCCACAGTCTGAAAACAAATGCCCCCGCATTTCTCACTCGGAGTTCGAGTCCGAGAATTTGCATTTCTAG
>NW_006439191.1:6352364-6373750 GCF_000325575.1 Pteropus alecto | reverse complement strand
TTCCCTACCTGACAGTGACCTGACCGACGAGACCCCGCGTGTGCTGTGTGGGGGCCCAGGCGAGTGGGGGCTCCGCCTGCAGAGAGCGAGGCTTCCTTGAGGGATCCGGCATCCTGTTTTCTTTCTGACCTAACCAGATCGGCACTCCTGGCTGGTCCAGGCTTCTCCCTGTGTTATGCATGAGGAATGAAAAATTCTCATTTCGTTCTCTTGAGAAGTCGGGGGTTCTATAATGATTTTGATTAAAATAAAATGTTATCTCAAATGACGAACTTTTTAGAGGTTTATAACGTAGTGTATGTGTGTGAAAAACTATCTGTCCATGTCAGCAAAAATTCTCCAATAAGTTTGTGATTGTATGCTATGCAATTACACTTAACTAATCATGTAATTGCACATTTTAATTATCACGTGTCTTACTTGCTGCCCTACACATATTTAAATAATCTTATTAATATAAAATTACAAAATATAGTTTAGTATCACAGACATTTTGTTGCTCACACTGAAAACATTTGTTCATGAAATTGTATAAAGCAGACAGTCATTTTTAACTGGCTAATAGAAGTAAAAAATGGTTTTAAAATCGTTTTTAAAAACTACTTTATTTCTAGGACAAAGTAAACTATTTTGGGAAACAAATTTTGCTTTTTGGGTTTCCATGTCTGAAGCAAGTTACTAAACACTGTTTATCAATAGATTTTTGTTGTTGTTGTTACAATATTTTTTTAAGCCAAGAAGGTAACAAGAAAATTTGGCTTTCAGTTGTGGATAAGTATCACACCAAAAAAATTTAAGACTAATGATCACAATGTAATCAGTCGACATTTAACATTATCTTCGGCTGTGTTATTTCGGCATGTGTCGTGATTGGCCGCCCTCCGTGGGCACGGCAGCTTTGAGAGCGGTGACCATCTCCTTTGATCATCACTTTGTCCCTAGGGTCAAATCACTACCCAGCCCCAAGCACGTATCCGTAAATATTGGGCGAATAAATGAAAAACAGGAATAATAATAATAATAATAATTATTATTATTATTATTATTGCTGTTGTTGCATTTTTGAGCATCTACTATGTGGGAGGTCTTTTGCTAGATATTTGCACACGTCTTCAATTGTCCTCACAGCCTATAAAGATAGATCTTATTAGTCACCAGGAAACCGGAGGCTTGGAGAGATTAGATACCTGCTCTGCGTCACAGCGAACAAATGGTGGGCCCTCGGCCTCAGAACCTCTGCTCTTGCCACTAAACCATGCTGCCTCTGAGTCTAATATTCTGGGGGAAAAACAGAAACATGTATAGTATTCAGGCAGAGAAGAATGAGACTTAAGAGATTGGCATTTTAAAAGACAGGAGACAAATGGGGGAATAAGCAGTTATTCCTTGCAAGCTCTCCCATTAAAGAGCTAATCAGAAGGAAATGAGGTTTGATTTTGTTTGCACATAATTTAAAGCAGCTGGCATCCAACTAAAGCATGATTTTTGTGCCCAACTAACCTGTGAACCTAAATACAGTGAAAGTTTTCAGTCATTAAACTTTTCCTTTTTCCAACTCCCATGAATTTGCATAGGACAAGTTTGTTTTTAGATTCACTTTGTGAATGAATGATGAGAGACCCTAAGCATTTCATGATTTCTCTTTGAACGATCTTAATATGAGCTATAATGCAGGTGGATTAGAACCATTCATTAGTATCATTAGGTCAAAGATGGAAAAGGAAGATATCAAATCCAATAAGCTTCTCATGGGATACTGACTTTTCTGTACATAGTAGCAGGGGTGTCTCAAATGCCTCTGGAGCATTTTCATCCCAAAGCAGCATTGACCATCTTCATTTCCCAAATGTTAGATACGACAGCCCTTATATACATAGTCTAATATTTGAGGCACGATATATGTGTGTGGGGAGGAGGGGAGGGTATATTTTCAAGGCAAATAGAAATTTATTAAATTGAAAAATTCTTGAAGTATTTACCTGAGTTATACGTTATCAATTGGTCCTTAGTTGAGATTAAAATAAAACTTACGATGTGCTCAGCCCATAAGAGGTGCTTACTCAATGGTACGTAATTGAACTGAGAGACTGTGGCCTTAAGTCAGAGCTCCGTGAACAGACCTGGGAAGACTAAGCCAGACTTAAATATTTTGAAGAGAAAGTGTCTGGATACTATTAGACAAATCTTGTGTACAGGGAGAAAAAGAAAAAAGCATCCGTATGTAAAGACAAATGCTTGTTTGCACCTGACAATTAGATCTCCTTAAGACATTTTTGGTTGCAAGAAACAACAGCCAAACTTAGCCTGCCTCATGCGATTTTAAAAAAGAGAAATGTATGGACTCAGAGAATGAGGCTGAGACAGTGGCCTTGGGCCTAAATCTCGCGCCTGCTGTCTCCTGGCTGTTTTCCCTCGCGTTGAGTCCATCCTCCCGCAGGCTCGCCAGCTAGTGTGCGCGAAATGGCTGTGGGCACCTGCATTTTCTATCTTTAATGCACCCCCTCTCTTCTCCCCAGAAAAGAGGAGTTTTCTCTTCCCAATAGTTTCAGAAATATCTGGGAACTGATTCTTCATGATTTGGGTGAGGTTGCACGCACAGCCCTGAACCAGCCAGTGTCCGTGGGCTGGGAGACTTTGTGGCCAGGTGTGGGCCAGACCAGTGGAGGCGGCTTCACCGCACCTCACACTCTGAGGATGGGAGAAAGGTGTCCTCATGTGGAAAAAAGTCAGAAGGAGGCATAGATGGTGTCACCCATCCAGTAGCTAGCTGCTCAGCAGCACAGTCGGCCCAAAACCAGCAGCTCTCTCTTAAGAAACAAAGCCTTTAATGCACCATCCAGACCCTCCTGACCTCAGAGTCTAGAGCCCACCTTAGAATTTTTTTTTTTTTATCATTTTTGAGCATGAATGACAGTGGGACCATAGAGCATGCGAATAAGAAAATTGGAAGGTTTAGTCTTCATACAAGAAACTACGCTTCATTCTGCCCAGAGTTACCTGAAGTATAACTTATGAAAGAGGTTTTAACTCTTCATTCAGATTAGACTTGGATGCTCTCAGCTCCCACTGCATCTCTTCCCTGAAAGGTTTGTGTTGGGACTCGGAGATCAGATTATTGTGTGATGTAATGAGTTACTCAGCACATGTAGTGATAAAGACGTATTTGCAGAGATTAAGAAAAAATTCAGATTTTCCCTATGTGTGTGCAGTTTAACTATTGCTAATTCTTAGGGTACTTATGAGGTTGAACAGAGTATGGAAATGTAAATTTTATGATTTTCTTTGATTCTTTTCTTAATATAGGCTACCCTGTAGAACTTGCTAAAAAAAAACAAAACTGGAAGATTCCTTTCTTAGATCAAGGACTTTTTGTATCAAGCTTTGAGAAACTTGACTTGTCAGACCCCGAGTGACTCAGAAAACTGTACTTTTTAACTGCTCTGACAGGACATCTGTACACTGTAAATTTGAAACTGCAGGGGGAAAAGCAAGAACACAGCTGATTTGTCTTAGGAATTACAGGAGTCCAGTCATTTCTTATTGCTGAATTTTCTTGACTTCAGTGGAATTGGAGGTTTATGGAGCAATGTAGACTGATTGGGGAAATAGTCACAGTCTAGAAGAAATTAACGGGATTTGAGCACAAGTCATGTTTATGTCTTTGTCTTAAAAGGTCAAATGATAGAATGATAGAAGCCATATCAGTATAGTGGTGTTGCAAAAGGAGTTAAAGAAACTGAATAAAATTTGCCTAACAAGAACTTATTTCAAAAGCTACGGGTGAATACATTTGTCCCAGAATTGTCCTGGCACGTCTAGCTCTGTGGCCAAACCCTGTGCAGTGTTTGCATCCAGTTGGAGTCCTGTCACTGAATCTCTAGAGAACTAAAGAACAGTTAATCTTTGTAGGAGGCCCTGTTCGGCCTCATTGTTAGATCCAACAACCAAGGTACGTTGGAGTACAGGCTCCCCTGGAATAAGTCTTAGGAGAGAGGTTATGGAAGTGCAGATACTCGACACTTCACTTGTCAGACCCTGAGTGACTCGCAGGCTTTTTTTTAGAGGCCCCCTTTTTTTTTACACCTTCGGCTGCATAGTTCTGGGAGCAACTATTTCACATTGGCAGATACTAGATCCCTCACTGCTAGAAATCAGAACGCTTTTTCATATTATTTTATTAAAGGCTTATCTTGAATGTTAAATCAAGTAAAGTGTTCTCATAAACAAGAATTAGAATCGATCGAAGAATAGCACTCTTAGGCAAGCATCGTGCACTTTAGTGTAATAAAGTTGACAGAATTATTTTACTGGTTAGAGAAGAGTCATCACTGCTATATTGCGAAAAATATTTGATATTTTTGGAAAAATTAACAAACTATCTTCATCACTACTATCAGTATAAAAATTCGGCTTATTCCACCCATAATCATGTAGTGTTTTGTTGAAAAACCAGGGACTCTGATGCTTTAGGATGAAAGATATTGAGGATTTTAAGATGTTTAAAAAAAAAAAAAAAAAAAGGAACAGCTGGAAGCTATCTGTACCGTCCGGTAGCAGCCGGCAGCTGCGGAGGTGACGCTGAGCTGCAGATCTGTCCGCTTCCTTCTGTCCGTCTGTCTGTTTTCCCTTCTGCTTTTCTTTCCCTCCCTGCCTCCCTCTCCTCTTCCCTCCTCCCCTTCTTCTGTTCATCCTTAAATTTCAGTGGAAAGAACTATGGAAGCTGTTTGTGTTCGCACCATAATTGGTTGTGCTTTCCTTATCAGTCACAAAGTTCAACTACGCCACGTAATTTTAAAATACCCAAACCTCCAGAAACTTTTTAATGTTTAAGAAAAGAAAAAAAAAAACCTCCAAAGAAATGTAATTTTTGATTTAGATACTGAAAAACTTCGGTTTTTATCTGCTCTGCTAATTTTTATCCCAAGCAATTTTTATAGTCGACGTATTAACCAAAACTAGGTGATTATAATAAAAGTAGTAACTGTTGCAAAAATATAGTGGGCATAGATGTATATCGTTTTTTATATAGATACATTTCTACTTAAATTGTAGAAACAATCAAGAAATCAAGCCTTTCAGGGGGGTCTGTTGCCATTGTTTCCTATGCATCGAGCTCTCACCATAGCCATTTACTAGAAAACCTTCCCTAAGTACATAAAGGCTCTGATCGTTAGGATTTTTATTGCCAGCCGCACATACAGAGCTGCAAATTGCCTTGTTTCAGATTTATTATGTATTACTCCAGAAATTCTATAAAGATCAAAAGAACTGATTACAATGTTGACCTTTGCATTAACTCATCTGAATTTAAATTCAAGTGTTTGATTTGGGAAAATAAGTCCATTTATCATAGGTCTGCTACTGAGGGGATTGTGCAGCCCTGATTGGGAGTGCTGGGACCAAATTTATTTATCGAGCGTGGGCTTGGAAATTGTTTGTAGGACAAGAGGAACAAAAGTCTGACCTGCTATTGTATAGCACTGGGGGACAACGTAGACACTGCCCTTTTCAGTTTCCAAGTGGTCAGTCTGTTTCAATCTTGTTAATTGCTAGATATTAAATTGAGCAAATATATACTGTCTTAAAAAATATAAGCCATTCTTCGATTTAAAATTAAAGATCCTCTTTTACGGAGAAGGTAACCATTTCTCCAACATAGAGTTTACATTTTGGAGGCACGTTGAGATGCTTCTCATTCTGAAATTAGCCTTATATTATACTTGAACTCATATCTGTTCTTGATTTTTTTTTTCCTGAATTACTAAGAAAAAACTTTTTATAGTAATGTCTTCCTATGTAGAATTACGGATTTAATTACCTTTCACCTGTCGAACTATTCAATTTTCCACATATGAAATTTCAAAATTTAAACCCTTGCCCTATACCCACATCCACCCCCTAAATTGCATCTTTTGTCCACACTGATAAAACTCATCTGCCTTTAGAAGGGCAGAGAGTTCTAGAAAGTGATCTGATAAAGGAAGGGATGCTGGCAGTCAGCACAAGACGTCAGCATGAATCTGTCCCTAAATTTACAGCCATGCTTTGAGGTAGCAGAGCATTCATAATGATGTGAAAACTTAGGGTCCACCACTGTTAAGCATAGCGATGATGGACATAACTTGGCTCATAGTAAGGAACCGGAAGAGCCGATCGGTAAAGAAGCACATATGTTGTGGGCGAGGATTTATGCCCCTCTCAGCGCCTCTGCTCCTTGCAGTGATTAACCCTCCAACCCAGTTCACCGTCCGAATGGCGCGGCCAGGCTAGTCTCTGTCTGCGAAGTTTCACCGGGCAGACTGGCAGCAGTTACAGTAGACCCCTGGCCTAGGCAACAGATTTGTCCTGAGCCATTCATGCACTGCAAATGGGATAACGTGACATAGCATATCATGTTCCCCATCAAATCTAGTGAAGTAAAACTAAAAAAAGTTAACAAAAAACTAAAATAATTCAACAAATCCTGCCACCAAAATGAACCACACCACCTAACAACATTATTTTAGTAATCCAGGTGATGAATATAGGATGAAGCTCCTATGTCACTGTCAATTGAAATTCTTGGAATTACCCCAAATTATTGAGTTACTGGGAAAGTTGTATTTACCAAATTAAAATGTTTCTTTTGTCCTAACTTAGATTAAATGGATGCGGAAGTCCGGAACGGTTTGATTGTGCTCTGATGAATTGGACTCTTCAGTTCCACCATCCTTACTGTATATGTTTGGACTGGCTTCATTTATTGTCACGACGATTCTTTCACTTCTTATATTGTAATGTTTTAAGTAACATCAAGGTGTCATAGGAGTGAGAAGGTGGGGTGGGTGGCAGGGTTTTGTAGAGAGGGTACCTGTGTTCGTCACAAAGCAAATAGCTTTATATGCTCTTTGCCCGTTTCGAACCTCTTACACTAGTTAATTTCAGTTTCGCAAGTATACTTTGAGTGCCTACTATGTGCCAGACATTGTCTCAAGCAACCCCAGGTACACGGCTTAATGGGCACAGGCTGTACTGCCAATGGGTTTGCTGCCTAGCAGGGCAGACGCGCCCGTGATCCAATGTGCTAGGCCAGGTGCTTTACTCATGCAACGGGCAAAAGGCTGAGGAAATTCAGAGGGAAGGAAACGCCAAAAAGGACCCCTTTTCTTTGGTTTTATAGCTCTGTAAAAGTAATCTAAGAACTCGACTTAGAAACATAGAATGCTTTTGATAGTAAGGATTTGAAAGAAAATATATATATTTTTTTAACAGATTAGAAAATTGAGGTCCAGGGACCTGAAATGACTTATCAAAGCTCTTATATCTGGGTTGGTTTTATTTTTTATTTTTTTTAAGTAGTCATTGATTAGGATTTAGTATACTAAATTTATTAGGATTTAGTATACTAGATTTAGGTTACATTCAGGTAAGACCTCCCTAATGACTTGAGAGCAAGGAGTTAAGTCCAAAATTTTATAGTAGGCGCCATAATTGACACACGACGTCAAAGAAAGAAGAGAAAACTGTAGGCTGATGCACCTGGGGGATGCACTGCAGCAGACATCTGCAAAGTGGGCCTTGTGTGTAGGTGAGGGTGGGGTAGATGAAGGGTGGAAGGAGCACAGTGTCAGAAAGAGGGAAAGGAAAGGAGAGGCTCTTCAGAGTGATCCTGATATTCAGAGTGACCGAGCGTGTGTGCGCGCGCGTGTGTGTGTGTGTGTCTGTGCGTGTGTGCGTGTGTGCGCGCACGCGTGTGTCTGTGTGTCTGCACGCGATTCCGTGCTCTGTGCTAGTGTCGCGCTCCCTTTTTTCCTGTGTATTCTCTCCTTTTAATCCTCACAGAGAACCTGTCAGATCTGAATTAGGCCCCGTTTGTAGACGAGACTGTCTGAGGCACAGGAAGATTCATTTACATAGCCAGGTTACATAGCTACCGTGTGGCCGAGCCAAGATGACTTCATCTGACTGCAAAAGACTCATTCTTTCTTTCAACCCATGACGTAAGTTTCGATGACTCCCAGATTTTCTCACCTGCGAGACTAGAAAAATGCTGCCACTGTCCAGTAGCCAAAAATAAATAAAAGAATACATAATAAGAGTTAAAAACCGAACGTCATGAAGTCACCCTTCTATCGATTCTCCTGCTTCCTGCAGGGTTTTCGAATTATTTCCTGGAGTTGGCTTCAAGCTTTTTCTTTATGCTTACGACAGCCAAGTTTTGCATATTTTAAAAGCGTTTCTTATGAGCTCCCTGCTGATGTTTTTCCCACTTGGTCCTGCCTTCTACAGGAACGTATGGGACAGTGGTCCTCAAACTTTAGTGAGCATCAGACTCACCCAGAGGGCTCCATCCTCAGAGGTTTTTATTCAGTTGATTTGGGGGTGAAACTTGATAATCTGCATTTCTGATAGGGTCTCAGGTGATGCCGATACTGTCAATCTGGGGACCACAGCTGGACAGTCATGGTATATAGCAGGGCTTCTCAAAGTGGGGTCTGGGGACTCCAGGGTCTCCCCGGGACTCTTTCATGGGGTCCACAAGGGCAAAACTGTTTTCACAATAATATTAAGATGTTATCTGTCTTTTTCACCTCGTTTTTTTCACAAGTATATGGTGAGTTGTTTTAATCAGACAATAGCCACTGCTTTTGAGAAATGTTCTTGTGGAGGAGACAAACATATATATGTAAGTCTATCATGAGGCAACCCGTTAGGTGATATAAGAAAATAGAAAGAAATATGGGAATTAAAAGTGGGGAAAGAAATTACCTCTGTCATGCATGGTCAGAGACATCTTCATGGTTTTTCATTGTTGTTTTGTGCAAAATCAGAGAAAGTGTGTGTGGGGGGGTGCGTGCATGTGTGTGTGTGTGGGTGTGGGTGTGAATTTGGGGCAGTGGAGAGGTGCATTGCCTTTATCACTTCAATAGCATGTATTTGAACGGTCTCTAGTTCAGGCTTCTTTCAGGCCCGTGAGTTGGCCAGGAACAGCAAAGCAGCTGTAAAGCGTTCAATTTAGAGACCATTATTATAGATAAGATACTTAACTCTATTTTATTTAAACTCATGACCTTTACACTAATTGAAAAGCATCAGAAAAGCACCAGGCTATGGAGTCACCAATATGCCTTTGTGGAAATTACTGAATTAAGTTTGGTGATTTAGGCTGGCTACCATGTTGTTCCAGCTTAATTTGTAAAGTAACTCTTCTTTATAATTCGATGTGTTTGGAATATTAAATATGCACCTACATTTCTAATACGCTCGTGAGAAACAACTGCTCATCTGATTTTTATCAACCGTAACCAAGACCGTTTCAAGTAACATCACTGAAAAGAGTGATGATGGCCCCTAGAGTGAACATCTCCGAATGCACCGTTCCTCCGCGTTCACGCCCTCCTTGCTCTGAAACCCCACCGGCCCTGTAAGAGTCCTCTATTCTCACTGGACATCTACTGCTGTATCGTGTCATCTTGCTATTGAGGTCATATCTTGCACTAGACTTTGATCCAAGTAATACAAATAAAGATAGTTAATAGACACTGATCCATGTTGCTTTACAGATTATCTCATTTAATTATCACGATCACTATAAAATAGGTACCATTTTCATCTCCGTTTTACAGATGAGGAAGTCGAGGCTGTCACAGAACTGAAACCTGGATAAATGAGGCTTTGAACCCAGGCAGTCAGGCTCTATAGCCCATGCCTTTAATCACTGTGCTGTTCTGTTCTTATGAATAACATTATACTGGAAAATGTTAGGAAAAAAAAAAGAAAGTTGAGGAAATTCATGGATTCTGGTTTATTTTGTTAAAACTGGTGGATGGTATGTCCCATCGCAATCACTGCTTTGGACAGCAAGAGTTACTGTTAGGACTCTGCATCTCCCGGACTTCTAAGCTTATCATAAAAATTATGTCTTTGTCACAATTGATTTTATAACCTGCAGACCGAAAAATATGATATACACTCTGTGGGATTTTGCTATAAGATCGTGAAAAAGCTTAAACTGGTAAAGCGATGCTTTACTTCTTAGTCATGGATCTAGAAGGATGTTCATCAATTCTAATGTAAGGGTAGCTGCTAGTTATGAGCGACTTAAAGGGTCGATGTCAGTTTGTAAGTGTGGTGAGGCAAACATTTAACCCTCGGGCAAAAGAAAGTGTGGCTTACTTACTACACATGATATTTCTCATGTGCTTTCACGTCGTAGTCCTGGGTAGGAAGACCGTGGGGAGAAGGGTGTGTGGGGCAAGAATCTGGGGAAGTGAACGGACTTGCCAAATTATATATTTCAGTGTAAAGTGTTTCTTTGGGCGACTTAGCCTCTTTCTAACAAATGCCTGGTCTTGCCGTTCTCCCCCACTCGCCGCCCCCCATCTCCTTCTCTCTGGGGTAGCAGCAGGGAACTTGTGTGCCTAGGGGTCATGGAGGACATCCCTTAGCTGCACACACCTCCCTGCCGTCCTTGCTGACCGGGCTGGCTGGCTGGTCTGAACCTCGGCGCCTACGTGAGTCTGGCTCCACTTGCCGGCACCCATGACTGAAGCCCATGGATTCCAGACGTTGCCTCTGATCTCTAAGTCTCTGTGGTCCTTTGGGCGCCAGGACTGTGCTCACCGGGCGGTCCCCGCGTGAGGTCACAGAATGCCGGGCTCACCTATCTGGCACACTCAGGCCCTGGGGGGCCCACGCTGTTCTCTCAGGCTGTCTGCCTTGCCCCTCCTTCCACAAATGCTGCACTTTGACGACCGTGCCAGGGAGGGCGGGGTGCCAGCTCAGATGCGGGGTCTCTCCTGGAGACCTGCCTCCTCACCAGCTGTGCCTCAGTTTCCCCACACTTTTCTGATCTGCCCCTCGCTTCACCGCATGGAGTGGGGGCTCAGTTCTCCTTCCCGTGTTCTGCGGGATCGAGAAGGGGCAGGAGCCCCAGAAGGGCGCGGGCAGAAGGGGCTGAGTGGGGAGGAGACCACTCCGCCTCTGCCAGGCTCTTGATACAGTGACCGAAAGAAACAGGGGTTTACTGCGGGCGCAAACACGGCGGTTTGAAATATGAAAATAGTACGTCCACGTCGGTCTCTTTCTCTTCACATCTGGGGTACCCTTTGCTCACTGGAGTTCGGCGGTATCAACTAGTCGGGCCAGTCTAGCTTAAATTTTGAAGACTCGAACAGAGATTGTTTTACAGAATGAACCGTATTTCTAGATTTCTGAAACTTTATTACCTATCTGACTTCTATTTCCAAAGGACTTCTAGTCCAGTTGGGCTTCTTTCCTCTTTTCTAACTTATTGACCCCTTTTGATTCATACCTTGAACCTGTGTTTAGCATATAATTTCCCTCCTTCCACCAGGTGAAATCCTGCCTTTCTTAGCTAAAGTCTCATCTCTTCCAAAAAATACATTTGCTAAGTTGGGCTTTAACGATCCCCTTTTTGAATTGGCTGTTGCAGTTGTGACTAAGTGCGCACAATTTAACAGTTATTTCATCTTTATAAATTTCATGTTTTTTAAGTTTGCAGCACATTAGCTCACAGGGTTTATATCATACAATTCTTTAGGTTGTTTTATACCGCTTAGCAGAGTGCTGGGCGTATAAATGTTCAATATCTATTCTCTCTTCATGGTTCTTGACCCAGTGAATGGCATTTTTTTTTTCTTTAAGAATAAAAGTAGATTTGAATAGATACAACTGGCATTATTATTATTGTTATTATTATTATTATTAACTAGAGATTGAGCTTGGTGCTGGTAACAAGATGCCGGTAACAGTGGCTTCAACAAGAGAGGATCTGGTTTGGTGTGGTTTTGTGCCTCCTGTCACGGAAACACATTTGATGGCAGGGTGGAAACCTGTGATGCCTTTGATCTTTCACTGCTAGTCAAAAAATGGCTGTTGTTACCTATATCTCAGGCAACCTGAAGTACAGAGAAAGGCACAAGGCACCTGCCAGCAGCTAAGGAAATCCCAATGAAAGCACTCTCCTTAGATGCTCAACTCAGCCATCGCACGTACTTCTGACTGGCCAGAAGTTGCCTCACGTGACCACCTCTGGCTGTCTGCCTGTTTTTATTATGTGACCAGAGTTGAACTTGATATTTACTTCTTTCAATTTAAAGCTGATTCTACTAATGCATATCCTGGAATTATGAGAGTCTGACTATGTGATTTTTTTTTTTTTTTTACTTGAAATACATATTGGCCAAAGGATATTAAAAGTTACAACTTATTATGTGGAGTTTGTGTTCCCATTCATGAGGATAGACAGTATGCAATGTACTAAGATAAAACCATTGTCTATTAACTAATATTTGGTTTCTTTTTAATTAACTCATTCACCCATTTATTCATACCCTAAAGTATAGTTTGTCTGTGATTCTACCTGTGATCTTTTCTCTCCTTTCTCAAATCACAATTATGTGCTTTTTTTTTTTAGGTTATAGAAATTTTTTGTGCAATTACCAGTAAAATAATCAGATCTTCAGCTGCATCCATACAAGACTGAGTGGTTGCCCACATGTTTGTTTCAGGAGAGCGCCTTGCAGAATATATCTTACGTGTTTTATTTGCTAAATATAAACCATATTAAGGTAATCAGTTTCAAAAAGTGGAGACTATCAGCATTGTTCTTAAAAATTACTGTCGATGTATTCTTGAGATTCCTAGAAGCAATCTTTTAAACATCAAAATCAGCTGTAATTTTTTTCTCTTGCTATAAATTCAGATTTTAAACAGCATCACTGTCAACTTAAGGTAGGAAGAAATTGACTAGTTTATAAAAACAATTTGAAAAACAAGAAAAATAAATATGCAATTCAAAAAGGTATAGGTCCAACAGATAATATAAATTGTCAAATAATGAATACAGAAAGAAAATAATCTTAGCTACTGAAATGCAGATCATGTAATTCAGAATAATTTAAGCAATTTGTAAGCACTTAGAAATTTCCTAGTCTGCTTATATTTTTAAAGTAAATTTTTTAATGTACATGGTAGAGTTTTTTCCAAAAACTATGTTAATAATTTTTGTTATTGTGTTTTCTGAATATTATAATTATCTTCACTGCTCTGTTATCCCCTAACCTCTTCAGCTACCAAATAATAATAATAATAATAATAATAATAATAATTTCACATGTACCAAGCTTTTCAGTATGTTGAAATTCTCATTAGTAATGAGAACTATCAAGTATCTTTTTTGTTTTTTTACATTCCATCCTGTATGTAATAGATTCTGTATTAGCTAAGCTCTAAGAAGAAAACATTTTCTCACTTCTATTTTCTGTATATGCGAGTCCTTTAAAAAAAAAAAAAAACTTCCACAGAATTGTGGGAAGTGGGAGGGGAGCTTCAAAACACTCATTAGAATTTTTATTTACTATCTGGAATTCCTTTGAATAGTTGAACACTACTTTCAAAAGCATTTTGAATGTCCAGAGAGATGAAAGGATTTTTATAAACAAATTTCCTGACAGGATCTATGTTATGTGCTATATATTTCAAGCTAATAATAAGGGCTTCCTCTGGGTCAGTGTGTCATATCCCAGTGGTGTCCAGTGAGACGGAGGGTTATCTTATATGTCAGCTAGCTAACCCTGTGAACAATTTTGAGCAGGCAAGATAATGGGGCTGAATTCTGAAATGAGGGTTGACATATACTGGAAATTGTCACATGTGAGAACAATAAGTTTTAGAAATAAATGAGGTCACCTTTTGACATCATTAGGCATATTTGGTAATAACTTTTAGTGGGGTGTTTTAAATGTATTGATGGGTAGCATACGAAGTGAATCATATAATTGTATATTTAATTAGATAAGTAAAAATTCACAAATTCTATCACACGAGGTTTTTATTAATAGAAAGCTACTGAGCAAAAATGGGAGCTTTTTTCTTTATGATTACTGAATTAACATTGCCTAATGTTACATTACTAGTGTAAAGTTTCAACTTCTTAATTGCTATTTTAAGTTTTGGATATAAAACTGCTTCTACCAAAACATAAGTGCAACGATATAGAAATCTATAAAACTGCTTTGCTTTTACTATGTTTCCAGGATTGTATCTTCATAAACCATTATATGTTAATGCCATTTTTAAAATTTTTTAAAGATTTTTGAATTGTCTTTCTTTGTATTTCCCTGCAAAGTCATTTCACCAAAACCTAAATATACACTTACTTTTGAGAAAAAGTTTGTGTATGTTTGAGTGTAATGAACCTTATGAAAATACTTATTTTTAATGTAAATGTCATTTACTTGTTATGAACTGAGTAAGATAATCCACAATGATGGCATATAAAGATGTATAGATTTTGAATATAATCTAATTTTGTTGCAGGAAGATGAAATTATAAAGTTTTATATACCATCTTATGCACATTTTGTTTATTTCTTTGGCATTTACTCTTATACAAGGCAGGTTTTTATGCATAGTAGATTTTATATAAACATGTGGACACAGCCTTATTTTCTTGAAGCTTGTGGTATTGCAAGCATCATAAATGAGTGATTTAGGAAGCCTTTGGTCAGCCAGCAGAGGCCACTCACAGCTTGCTACTAAAACTGGATGGCAAAGTGAAACTCTTCATTAATCACTAGTGGCTATCATTCTGAACTGGTTTTTAGCTTCTTATTCAAAAAAAATATATCAGGGAGCAATATGAAAAAAAGTTGTTGTATTTGTTTCTTAATTATGTAGCGATTAATCTTTTATACGGAAGCATTTAGATTATTCATTATTAGTATATACCAGAAATGAGAATTTATGCACTTAAAATTAGAAGTATTATTATTCTAATAGGCCAGGCATTCTAAATCCTCAATTATTAATTCGGACTTATTTTAACAAGGAAAGAAACTGTTTAAAGTGAAGATTTAAAATAATTACATTAAATTTTAGATTAAAAACCGAACAATTGCTAATGTGATATATACACATATATGTATGTATATTTCTAAACCTTCATCAGTTTAGTATGATTTACATTTCGACAATTCTTTTAGAGAAATGTATGTGTTACTGTTACTTGAAAATGTACTGAAATGACTCCCAGATTACCTGAAGTCTGTCTTCATTCACTACTTCATGTGATGCTGGCAGCTAAAAGGTTAGCATTTTCCCTTTGACACACAGGATTTCTGCTAGGAAGGCTAATCCTCAGTTGAAGGAAAGCCTTGTGCTTCTCTGTGCTTTATTCCTTGTTTTTTTGTGTGTGTTTGTTGTTGTTGTCGTCGTTCTTTATAAAACCTTTCTTGTTTCAAGATATAATCTCACATTTATATTGATATTTGCTTTGAAGAAAAAAAATGGCCAAGTTCCCTAATTTTCCAGATTCCTTCTCATAGTCTCATTAAGGAACGCTTACTCCTCTCCGGAACAGTGTGTAAGCGTTTTCCTGCGTAGGCTGTTATGACTAGTAGCGGAGCCATTTGTTCCTCTCATTAGTCATAAGATGTGCTGACAACCCTGTTTCAGCTGCCATGCACACTCCTGTCCATATTTAAAGTAGCCCCATAGATTTCCCCGAAGTTAAAACTGAGCACCATTGTGTCCTTGGATGCGTAATTTTAGGCCGAAGATTTTCCAAGAGTGAAAGTAATTCCACGGGGGGATACGTTCCAAGCCCCCCGCTGGATGCCTGAAACTACAGATAGTACCAGACCTGTATATACTCTGTTTTCACCGATACATAGATACTTAGGGTAAAGTTTAATTTGTAAATTAGGCACAATAAGGGCTTAATAATAAAATATATCTTATTATATCGTACTCACCCTTCTTGCGATGATGTGGGATGACGTAAGGCCGACATGACAGAGGAAGGGAGGTGAGTGACGCAGGCGCCGGCGCCGGGATGTAACCTTAGGCTGCCACAAGGGTGACTGGAACACAAGCACTGCGGTCCCCTGACCGTCCACCTAATAACCTGGATTGCCACCAAGTGACTAACCCACAGGGCGGACACGTCTATACAGTGAAGACGCTGGACAAAAGGGAAATTAGCAGCTACCCGGGGCAGGGAGGCCCAAAATTTATCACACTACTTAAAATGGCGGGAGATTCCATCACAGTGCTCGAAAGGGCGCGAGATTTCATCACAGTGCTCGAAAGGGCGCGAGATTTCATCACACTGCTCAGAATGGCGCGAGATTGAATTCATTACTGCTCAGGTCGGCGCACAATTTAAAACGTATGAATTGTTAATTTCTAAAAATGTTCCTGTAATATTTTTGGACCACAGTTGACTGTGGGTAACTGAAACTTGCAGAAAGCGAAACCACAGAAGAGCGGGGACTGCTTGCTGTATTCTAGATTTAGGCCAGCATTTCCTGTGGCAAGGCCTCCAGGACAGAAAACATTTGTTTCGATGTACTGTCTCTTTTGTGTCGTCCCCTGTCAGGGAAAAAGTACTAGGTCTTGAATAGCACAACTTAGGTTCAAATCTAGCTCTAGTTTAGTCTTCGTGACCCAGGACGTGTGCCCTTACCTCACTGAACGTTAGTTTTCTTCATCTAGTATTCGAGAATATTGTCTATTCACTCTAGCCATCTTGCCCGAGAAAACACCTGATAGGCAGGCAAGAGCTATAAAGAATAGGAGTGTCATTATCATTGCTGACAATAATAATTCCACTAATTATATTCTTGATGTATCCTGGGTGGTCATTGTCACATTCTTCTTTGTTGGTTTATTCATGCTTTTACATCCTTCCGAGGAGGATTAAAAATTGCTTAATAAAACATAATGGAACAATTTAGAGCCCTTAACCTTGACAACGAGATAAAAATCATGAGATTCACCCACTGTGTTATATCCACTACAATATAATTTAGATAACACAAAGGCTATAAATATAAGATGCTGCCTAGATCCTAATAAGAGGTTTTTCCCCTTAAAGTCTTACCAGTATGAGCCCTGCTGATAAGAACTAGATTTTTGGTCAATATTGGTATATTAAAAGATATGAGAGATGATGAGAACTTTGTGTATCTTTCTGTGATGTTATTAAATTTCATGAAATTCCAAACTTTGAGTCTTATTTTTAGTTGGAAAACCAACTTATAGTGTATAAATTTAGTAAATTAGGAGGACTGATTTTGAAATCTCATGAAATTCAGTTGTCCTCAGAAATAGATTGATTGCCTGCCTTCCTGAGTATTCCTTTCTGGAGGACATTGTCTGAAGCTAAAACACCTGCTGGGTAAGGGCTTATAGTGACTTTTCTCGAGTATCTTAATCTTAACATCTCACCAGGCACACGTCAGACATTCTGCATGCACATATTATTTTTTTTAGTTTCTTGTAGCCATTCAAGAGGGTTTTTCCTAGAGCACTGTATAAATCCACATTTTACTTTAACAGCAATCTAGACAAATGAAGGTAAAATATGAATTCCTACAAGAATTATTTACTGATACTTTTGTTTAAAAAAAAAAAAAAAAAAAACCCGAAACCTTGGAATTAGAGAGACTCCTTCGGTTAAAACTTTATTATGACACCAAAAGGTAAATTAAGTGTGACAGTGTCACTAAAATTATTCAATTCAATGGAAACCATATACCACTTACATAGTAAGTTGAAACGTAATTTTATATGCACAGTAGGTAACTAGTAAATATTCGTTGAATTGTATCAAGTAGAGTCGTTTCGGGTTTAGAACAAGGAGCAATTACTGCATAAGGACCTGGAGAGAAGGATCACATTGGAAAATAAGGATCAGATTAGCGAGGGCTTCGGATGCATTTCTCATTAGTTTTAATTTTATTTTCATTGTAGAGCTATGGATGGCTCTGGAACGAGAAAACTGACATGTGAAAAGCAGCGATTTAGAAAGTTTAATTTGGCAAGCTGGTTAAGATGGATTGGAGCAGGGAGAGATAAATTACATACAACTCTCTTCTCGGAGGTGATTTTTGTCGCCTTATTACTCTTAAATCAGATATCTACTTTGTTTTCCTTTAATCTTAGAAATGATATCCACTTATGCTACTTGAATTGTCACTTTTTTGTATTTGCTTTAAAAATAATTCTAAAGTAATTTTTACTTTTTTTTTGTATGTTGGTTTAAAAGTAATTCTGATGTTATTTTCCAATGTGCCATCCCCAAATAGATCGTGCCTTTTGTGAATTGTGACCATTCTGTAATATTATCTATGAGAATGGATGACACATGCAATATTTTATTCATTCTCCCAACTATCTTGTAACTGAATTTTTTCACCAATTTATAAAACTCAGGTATCTTCATTTGAACTACTTTTGTGAATATTTTTTTATTCTGTATGGGGTTAAAAGATAAATATTTTGCCCATTCATTTTAACAGGTATTCATTAAAATCAATTACTGCAAAATATGTAGGATATTATTTTCTTAGGCTTGTTTTTTAATGAAGATAAATGCATAGAGTAGCAAGTGCAATAAGTTTCCTTCCACCTCTTTGCTTTCCTCCCTTTACTTCCTGCCCGCAGGGTTTAAAGTCCTATTTTTAAGCCTGTTTTTGTTGAGTTGTTTTCCTTAATATCTGTCACAAGCGTTTGACTGACACATTTGTCGGATGTACCAGGGGGCCTTCATCGCAGAGCCTACTACTTTAAAGGCTTGTTTCTTTCTTCAAAGAACTTGAGTCAAATTAATAATGGTCCTTACAGAAACAGGAAACTTCTGAGTCTTGACAGACTGGCGGAGAGGCTCAGGCCATGTCTCCTCCTAGCCCGGAGGCCACGCAGGTTTGATTGACCGGTCCTCACGAAATTGAAAGGCTTTCTTTTGAATGGCAGCCCGCCACCATCAGTGTTTGTCCATGGGGGCACTGAAGCAGAATAGCATTTGGAAAGCAAATAAAATTTAACTGTATATGAGAGCAAAGTTGAAGGGGAATGGCTATCCTAGAGGGAGGGAAGGAAGGATAATGGCTTCTTGCAGTTACGTGGAGACATACCATTTTGTTAATTTACAGAAAGAATCTTAATCGTTGAGAATATGAGTTGAGTATTATCCTTATTGAACAACCTCTTTTCTAATCCTATAAGACCATTGTGCTTTCTATATCTTTACCTGATATGGGATATAATTTATTCAGCTATCTAATTGTGGAAGAATGGGGTGGGATGCGGTGGGTTTGGCAATAACAGAATAAAAATGAGGCATTAAACGAATTGTTGTGTTTATCTTTTGAGGACAATCCTGAAATTGGTGTTAATAAATCAGTGATAGAAAGAATAAGAAATTACTTTTAATATATCTAATAAAATTGGGAAAAGAGATATTTTGTTATTGATATCATTTAGCTAAATTTCCCATATATCGTTACCTATGGACTTGATGGATTTTGATAGTGGTACTTGTACAGCTTTGAGTTAAATTTTTATCTATCACTACTACATTCCTATTTTCCGAGGTTGATAACTTGATTGTAAATAACAATAGCCAAAACTAAGGCCCATGTCGACTTTTAGCATTATAGTTTATTTCACCATCTAAAAAGGCCAGCGGTTGACCTAAACGGTATGTTATCTACAGACCCTCCATTCCTTGCTACTCTTGAGTTTATTTTTTAAATTTAATAATTTGTGTAAGAAACATTGTTAATGAAAAGAAAGATAACTACTTTATTCAGCCTTGCAGTCACTATTGATAGAGTAATATTTAACAAATGAATCATAAGAATTCAGGACATATGGTGTGATGTCTGAGATTATTATCAGTAAATATTGGCTAATTATATAAATGATTATCTCCAGTGTTTTAACAGATAGCGTGATTGGATTGTGGAGATACTGTTTCTTATGAAGAGCAGACTACCTGTTCCCTACCTAATCTTTTGTGGAATAAAATCTATGTTTTCTAAAAAATAAACTTTGCTATGTGCATGTTTTGTCGGATATTTAAAGAGATAGGGTTTTTATTTGTGGTTTCTTTCTAAGACATTTCTGGAATAACTGGAAGGCACATTTTTTTTTTTTTTTGGAGAGTAAAATAATCACCAAGCTTGATTATTTACTAGAAATGAACACTTTGATATGATGTTGAAAATTTTTAGAGAGAATCGTGTAATAATGTTTCTTGACATTTCCTAATACTTGGAAGTATCCACTCATAATCAGTCACTAAACACATCTCGATATGTCGGATACACTGGAATGCCATTACCGTGCTGCTCTCCACAGTCTGAATTCTGTCCCCATCTTGCTCCCACACTTCCAGTAAGGGCGTCTGGTCCCTAAAAGTAGCACAAGGTTCCCTCCCATCGTAAGAATGTTTTACTCCCGAATCAGACCAGTGACTTTCTTTGGCCCTAAGAAGATCATCATGCATGGATCTCAGGGTTGCTTAATTTCGTCTAAAAAATTCTAAATTATGCCTGTTTGCATATCTCTAAGAGTAAAACAAAAATTGACATGTAATAACAGTAAACGATATTGGCCTCTATTTTTTTTAAAAAAAGGTCCATGTACTAGGTAAATATGTAAAGTCATTTAAATATCTACATTTGCAGCTGTAAATCTCTTCTGAGTTATTTGCAGCAATTGAATTGAGCTTATTGTTTTTATATATATGATTTCTGAGAAATAGATAGTATGATTATTTCTGACTAGATTGAAAGCTTACATTTGTATTGTGGTATAAATTAGTTATAAATTCTGTTTTATTGTATTCAGTTGCATTGTTTTCATCAGGCAATTTATCACATGGGTGTATGTGAAATTTCTTCATTTATTAAATTTCAGATTATGTATTTCAAGTCAGAGCAAGACTTTAAACATTTTTCCATACGTATAGCTTCAGGTAAACAAGCAATTTTAGCCCTGAAAATAGCTTCTGCTTCTGTCAACACGTTGTTTATTCTTTCTTTGAGATAAAAAGTTCAGTTTTCTGATATTTGCACCAAGATAAAGTCAGTAAACAAGATTAATATAGTGTGGAAAAGGTTGTCTGCGGCCCTGGCAAAGGAAATAAGTTGCCTGTACGCAGAACACACTGTAAACCGAATAAAAGTGTCAGGTCCACCACGAGGTAATGTGATCGTGAACCCCTAACGAAGCGTGACATAGGCACAGCCAGGCACAGTAGGCTTTTCTCATCGCCACGGTGTAGAAAATGGATTACTGTATTCCAGCGATACCCACCGGACTAGCATGAAAACCTCGTTTGGGGACGAATGCAGGATGTAGTCCTGGAGTCGAGCCGCGTGTACCTGCAGTGCTCAAACCGTGCGATTATTCATGTCGTCATCTGTGCACAGTTGCAGTATTTGCATTTCTTGGAATTTCAGAGGATGCACTGGCATCCTCGTTAACCAAGGGGTACAAGAAGAAATTCATTTTTGAAATGTTAGGTTTTTCCCCCTAGGCATTCTTCTGCCGTATCATGCCTTTTTTGATTCTGTTCTCTAAGTGGCATT
>NW_006439191.1:6332790-6352347 GCF_000325575.1 Pteropus alecto | reverse complement strand
CTTATATTATGACGGAGCATAACAAGACCTTTTGTTGTAAATTTATGTCCTGTTGATTGTGATGGTAAAGTGTGATGCTCTCTCTGTTCCCTTCGAGAGCCCTCTGTGAGATTAGGAAGATTGTGAATTTATTTTAAATGGGAGCGGGTCAGATTATGAAAATGAAAAAAAATGAAGCTTTTAATTCTTTTCAGATTTACAGTTCTCTGTAAATGAAAAAAAAATGGAACTTTTAAATTTATTTTAAATGGGAGCGGGTCAGATTATGAAAAAAAAATGAAACTTTTATTTCTTTTCAGATTTTTAATTTTACTAAGAAATAGAGAATTAAAGTATTGTTCTTGTAGGTGAAATTACATTTGTTCTCTGTAAATACACATTTAATTTCTAATGGGAAAACTATGAAAAAGGACTGGCGACTACTTCCTTGACTAAGTTTTTGTCTGTGTTAAAATATGAGCATTATCATGCATGCTATTTATATTTAGGAATTAACTATAAATACATTGGTCCTTGGATATATCATTCGCTCAGCACTAATCTTTTTTTTTGGTGGGAAGGGGTTTGTTTTGTTTTTGCCTGTGATTAAATATATGCACAGTTGAACAGTATTTGGAAGGAAGAATTGGTGGTCTAGTTCTTAAGGAAGATTTTTTTTTCTAGCATAAAGTTACTTTTTAAATTGTCTTAAAATCCTAGCAGAGGAACTACAAGAGACTAAAAATACAGCATTCTTACTAGGAATTATATTATGCTTCGGGTCTGTGCAATCTTGGTTAGATTTTGAGAATCCGTAATCTTCATTTTAGAGCCGGTATCTTTGAATGCAAATGCCCCTGTTAATTCTCTGCCTTTTCAGAAACTCGTCTGTAACGCTTTGTTTTCATTCTCTTTTCAGGGGGCCACTCCTGGCCCCGTCAGTAACAAGAGGATGGTTCGCTTTTCCCCAGACTCTCATCACCACGAGTGAGTACAGGATGCACTAACTTCGTGTAACCTTGTCTGGGGCATTCTGCGTCTTTTGGGAAACTGGTAGCTATTGCTAGGAAGGGTGGTTTAATTTGTACTTATCTTAAGAGAAAGTAAATATCATATACCAATGACACTTGTGCAAGAACCATGTCTGTGAATCCCATGGCAGAAATTTAAATGGAGTTTTTTTCTTAAATGCAGTCATTATTTTATTTGTGGTAGAATTTGAAATTCATGCGTTATTGAAACTCATGTATTGTGTGACAGCATTTAAGTTTTCATTACATTAAGTTGCCTCAAACTCTTCTACTTCATCCTTATGCCCTTCCTCCTCCAACTCTTTCTAAAGTACTAAAATGAAGAGTAAGTGACTTTTTCTCAGTCACTTCTCCACTCTCTGCTCCTGTCCATCGCGAGCTGACAGGACCAGAATTTATTTCCATTCAGCAACAAGAGGAAGAGACTCATTTACTACATAATTCCAAAAGCTAAGTAATTGAGCTTTGACTTTGGTGAATTACTGGGTAAATTTCTAGGAGCTAATTCTATTTCTAAATGCATCTTTGTTACAAGAGCTTAAATACATTATATATTTTGGCTCAATACCATATGTCTCCTGTGAAGTTGGTTGAACTTGAGAAAGGCCATAAAGTATGGAAAGATGTGAATTAATTAATTGAGGGAATTTTTTTCTGGCAAGGAATCCTATTAGGATCCATTGGATCCTATTTTTTAGTTCCTGTCCTTAGCAAATATGAAACAATTTTTTTCAGATATAGCTTATTTCATATAGATTATTAACATAATGTAAAAATAATTTATATAACATAAAATGTTATTTAAATAGATGCCATTTTATATATTCATTTTAATAGATTACGATATCATATTCTTTTTTATTGTACTATAAGAGGGCATCTCTCTTGTCCCTTAAACAGAAGGGGAGGGGGGAAGCAGAGTAAAGCATTTATTATCTCAGAATGACAACCAAAAGGCTCATATACTTTCATCTTTTCTAGTCTGATATGAAACAAAAACTCTAGCAAGTAGATTTTTTGGTAACGATTGCAAAAGCTCTGAGGGCAGACGAATACCGTCTCTTCATCACCGCTGTATGCCCAGGCCCGCAGTTGCTGATACGTAGGGAACTGTTACTGAGTGAATGAAGACATGAAGGTGTGAATTTAAAATGGGACAACCTGGAGAGTGTCAGCGGAGGATTGCTGCTCACATTAGCAGGTGTGACCCTCACTGTATTCTCCTGACAGCCCTGCCACACCGGCCTCTACAGAGGTTCTCAGTCCATTTAATCAGATTCTCTGGGGGAGGAACTCAGCTGTCACTACGTTTAGAGCTTCCTGGTTATCCCAGTGGGTTTGATTTTCATTCTCTCGACACTGAGGATTAAAATGAAGTCATTTTCTGACCTCACAGCCTGCATGCTGCTAGTTCAGTTTCTGCAGGATCTCACGGCGACCCCACCCTTTTCAACTTCCTCCTCCTCGTCTTTAATTAAAGCTCTGTTATCTTTTGCGTTTAGGAGCCTCGCGAGTTTTTCCGTCTGTTCTGTTTCAGTACATACGACCCAAGTCCCGCTCTGCTCCTTTCCTTTCCCTCCCGACAGCCTGCAGTATTGCCTCTTGCTTTTGGGGAGACCTCCTAAGTATATCATCGAACACCCTCCATCATCTGGCTCCGGCGACCTTTCTACCTTAGCCATCGGCGCTCCCTCTTAAGGCCCAGGGTCCCGCTATCTAGTCGGCCCCCGTTCCCTGAGTATAACCTCCGCTTCACTGCCTGCCGTAGCCTGGGACCTCGCTCGTGCATCCCTCCTGCCCTTATGTGCGAACATCCTATTTGCTCTTCGAGATTGATTAAAAACCACCAACTTATCAGGACGTGCTAGGCGAAAGCAGCAGAACCACTCTGAGAGAGTTCAGTGAGCAAGCGGCCGCTCTAACCAAATTTCTTTCATTGCCATTTACTAATCTGCGTGAACAAGGTTTCTGAGCATTCAAATCAATAAAAGTGAAAAATATGAATAGAATTGATGCTAGCAGTAATATCAGTGGATACACAAACCATTGGGGGAGAAAACGGTTATTTTAATGATGTCGTTCTAATTAAATTTTATTTTTTATGTTTAGTGTTATCGAAATATGTTATATTTATACTGGCTTAATTAGTTGACCTTATCAACTAACAGTTTTTATCAGCATTGACTGATAAACTTTTCCAAATGATTTTTTAACTCTAGTTTTATACTCGGAAATTTAAGAAAAGTATGTATATATGTGTGTATGTATATGCACACATGCAGAGGACTATATAATAGGGTTATTAATAAAAGGCTTTTGAGCATAAAAATAGTTTACATTAGGATGAACTTCTGTGAGGCAGTGAACTAGAGAAAAGAGAAAAATAAATCCTGTAAAATTTTCAACTTTTAAAGAAGTACTTGTCTTTTTTTTTTTTAATATTCAATCACAGTGATATTTGGATTCCAACATATTTATTTGAAAGCATGGTTTATGGTTTTATTTTCAAAGCAATATATGTGATTGGTAGAAAGCCAATCCTTTGTAAAGATTTCAATTGATTGTGAAAAAATTTAGATGTCTACATAAAATATGTGAGGATGTTTTCTTAATTATTTCAGACAGTATATCTTCAAAGATTGTTGAAAACCAATGTTGTATAACATGCTTTCAGAAAAAAAGCATTGCAAAAATCCTGCAAAGAATGGTTTAAACAAACAGCAGTTTAGTTTACTGACATAGCCATAAGTCTGGAAGTAGGTAGTTCCAAGGCTATGAAGAAGCAATAACAGTATCTGCCACAGCCTTCTTTGAAGGAATCTTTGGCATTTTGCCCCAAATTCCCACCAGCAATTCTCCCTATCTTCTGTGTTGTCCCATTAGGCTTTTATTTCTACTCCGTTATAGTATTTATCACATCGCTCTTTATCACGTAATTATTATATGCATGTTTCATAACCCTCGATGGACCATGGATTTGCCGTGGTTAGAGACTTTCTCTTGTTGTTTAGGTTTCTTATAATAAACAGCACAGTGCTGCCTACGTGAATCACAGGCTCTGGGTTCAAGGTTATGGATTCCGCTGCCAGAACTGATAGGAAGTCACGCCCCTTTCCGAGTGCCTGCTCAGCGCACAGCAGAAGTACAGACTAACTGTGGTTTTATTTAATCCTAACTGCAGTTTCCCTCACAGTTATTGTAATCTGGGACCTGTGAGAATGGCTAGAAATCGTCATTAAGTTCCTAAATATTTAGAAACCACTAATTGGATAGTAAGCGACAACGACTTTCATTCAGTTAATCATGATTCCTCTAAGTCAATGTTTGTTTCACTTTGGAAAATCACTCCAAAAACAGTCTCATACAGGAATACTTAAAATAATTTTACCTCATGGAATTCGAAACTTGCAAGTAGATTTTAAAAACTAGGGGGAAATAGCTTGCAGGCTCTAAAACAGTATCATTTAGGAATTTCAGTTTTGAAGCCACGTGGTTAGGTGGTCACATGGTTAACAAAGTTTCCTGTAGGGCAGCCTAGAAAGCGACAAATCAGAAGAAACGGGGCTGCTGAGCTGGGGACGGAAAAGGATGTTTTTAGCGTGGATAGAATAACATCCAGGCTGGCGCTCAGTGTGGAAAGGCTCACCTCACTGAGAATGCGTAGCTCAGCGGATGAGTAGCAGAGGTAGGTCAATGAAGTTTGGGTGGTTTCTGGAAAAATTATATTTTAGAGTAATTTCAGCTATAAAAAAGAAACTACTCAGAAATTTGGTGAACAACCAACTTTTCAGAACACGAAGTCTTGGACTTGGAGGTAAGCCGGCGTGCTATGTACAGATATTGAGAAGCCTTGCAGTGTCGTGATAAAAAACACGATTACTGTAATAACATAACACTTATAATTGTACGAATTGATTCATATACCGTCTAAAAATTACTTTTTTTGGAAAATGTACTACTATATTTAAAGACCAATTGTTAGCATGCTATAGGTTTCTTTTCAGAGAAAATATTGAGCCCAGATAAATGAAATATTCATTAAACTGACTATAAAGAGATACACAAAAAGTGACAAGAACCTCAGTCCAACAAAAACAGAGGAATTAGGATATAATTTCTGAGAAAAAACATGTTAAGATTTTAAATTTACATTTAGTCATTGTTAATTTTTCTGAAAATACATGTGTTAAAATGTGGAAAATAAAGTTAACATATGACTACCTACTTTAAAAAATTTTTAAGACACCAAACGCGGTTACTTTTTATTTATTCTACCTCCTTTTATGTACTGAACTTAAATGGTTCCAGAATTTTTCCACTCTTTTTTCCAATCATTTATAAGATAGTTATTTTTAAATTGATTAAATATGATTTATTAATCTTTAAAATTGATATTTATATTTTTCTTTTATTTCATTTTAAAGTATAGGATATTTACCTGAGGAATCGTATGTACATCAAAATTTATTTTAAATGCACATAGGTAATTACCTATAATCCTATGATGAATTCCTTTAAAAAGTAAATATTCACCCCTTATTTTATCTTTTGTATAAATATCGAGTTTGCTTACAGCAGGCTTTGCCTGGATTAAAGGTTATGTTCATTGGGAATACTTCTGCACTTTGAAATTTAGCATCTATTGCTTTATCATGAAAGTGGCTTTAACTTTAGGTTGAGATAAATAAGATATACTGGATCAATTCCTCCTCTGATTTACCGATTCCCTTGGGTAAGTCATTTAGCTTACATATGTCTTAATTTTTAGTTATAGAGTAAGGATAAAAACGGGCCTCTCTTATGTAAGACATTTTTACAAAATACTTGTGTAAAATATAGAAAGATTATTGAAATAAGTATAAAACGTTTCAGGATGCTGCTGCTGCTGCTGCTTTATTTGGATAGTATACTTTATTTTTCAGAGTTTTCATCGGCACTTTTCAATGCTTTTATTGCCTCTTAGAAGCAGTCATAGTAGTATCGCTTCTTCATTTTACAGGTAATCTGATTTTTCTAAAGTCAGACACTACTCTCACTCGGCCAAAAGCCAAGTGAAGAAACCAGTGTTCTAAGCATCTTTTACATACTTGATAACGTGCTACACCTGTTGGGGACCTAGAAATATCACCCAGGAGCACTGGTGTCTTTACTGACACTTAGGAATTAAAAATCACAGAAGACAAGTTCACATATTACTATATGTCACTGGGTGCTACGAGGGGAGGTTGGATTTAAAGCTACTGCTATGCCCCAGATTCTTTCTTAGTCTGATCGAAGGCTCTCAACACTATGAGGGAGGTGCGGCGAGTTTCATTGTATGTACGTCAGGCTTTGTTCCTAGACATGCCCAAGCCGCGTCTGTGTCCGAGAGAGAGAACTGAGCTTGGGAACCACACGAGGCTGTCGTGAGGTTAAATGAGGTCGTCTCTGTGCGACGCCTAGCACGGGACCCCGCACCCCTGACATTCATCGGGAGGCGGTGGGTTTGTACGGCCCCTTCTCCTACTGCTACTACCACGTTTTCTACGACCACTATTACAGTTCCGTTACTTCGACTATAATCACCATCCCTTTCTCAAGGACCTCGATTCTCCATCAGGGTAAACAAACAACTGCAAGATAGGAACATAAGTGCTGTGCAGGAGCAAAGTCACTGAAAGTTTAGAATGGGAAGCATCCGAATCTGCCAGGGGGAGTATGACAGGCCGCCCACAGGTAAACCACGGGCACGGCGGCCACCATCGCCCTACCCCACGTTATTGCCCCTTCCAGATCATTCTTTTTAAACTCCTGTGTAAAACTTCTTTCTTGTTTGCGGCACATGCTTCCAGCAGGAAAGAAAAAAAAAAACAGTGATAAGAGAGGGAAATAAAGAAAACAAATGAGCAAATTTTCTTGTATCAAAAGAGCCAGATCTCTGGATGGAAAGATCTCGCCCATCCCAGTGATGACAAGGGCTCAGTACGAGTGAATTAGAAACTGCCTAAAGCATCCAGAGAGGGAAAACACAGATCGCATTTTTAAGAGAACAGGAAGAAGCATTGGGTTGGTAAATTGGAAACTACGCATGTGAAGAAGCAAGCAGACAGATAAAGGGGAGAAAAGGTCAACTCAACAATGTGCTTCTCCAGCCCTCTCAAGATACTGTTCAAGTGAGCGCTTTGGGAAAAGGCTGAAATAAACCGAGAAGCTATGGGATTCAGGGAACAGAGGGACGGCAAAGGAGAGCGATGACAGGAAGGCCCAGTGAAGGCAAAGGCAAGACCCAGAGCAGATCTGGAGAAGAGCCACCGGGATGAGACCAAGCGGACAGAAGGCTTAGGGGAGGCGGTGGGGAAGGGATGGGTATATTGTCAGACACCTTTTTTAATATTTGAAAATTAGCAGTGATAAGGATTCCACAGCTCTCATAAAGAAGGCCAGTGAGTACACAGAAAAAAATAGCCAAGGAAGAAAAACAAGACAACTCTCGTCTTCAGGAGAAATGAAAATTTCAGCACCGCGAAGTGTTCACACAGTTATATCTGCCTTCACAACTGATTAATCAAAAACGGTGTTACAACTGGAAATAAGGGGTTGGGAGTTTCAAAGGGGCTAAGTTTACAGTCGTGGGGAGTCAGTCCTTCACGTCTAAAATCAATCACAAAACATCGGTATAATCCCATTCTTTTGAAATACATCATTAAATACCAAAAGAAAAGGCCAGAAGAAGTGACAGTAGTTTCTCTGGACAGAGCTTACAGGTCAGAAAAGATGAGACAAGACGCTGCTGATTTTAAACCTTTTTGTTTACTTGGGCTTTTTTTTTTTTTTTTAACTGTGGAAGAATCGGGTTCAAGGTACCTTCAGCTAATGTCCAGAATGCACGTGCTGAGGCATAGCCAGAGCATGTAATATTCTTGTGTTCTTAACGTTTTTTTTAAAACTCCCACAATCAAAAGGTCATAATTTGTTGTAATGATGCTATAATTAAGTTGTGGTAAGTGATAGCATTTGTAGATTTTATAACCAGAATTGATTCGCAAAATGAATAGTCCCAGCAGTTTATGTTAACATAATTAAATGGAAATTTAATTCTAACTGAGTTTGCTTATTAAATTGAAAATTACTGGGCTATGAGCACTCTTACATTTCTGTCAGAATTGGTGTAAGTCTAGAATTACATGAAACATCCATTAAAATAAAGCACATTTAAGGCCCCGTGGCTGGCGGCGAGCACGTTTCCGCGGCCCGTGCAGATGGATGATGCGAACGGCGTGTGCTGACTCCTTTTCTCTTCCCTCTGCAGCCACTGGTTTGGCGCTGGGGCCCGGACGGAGCATGGCCAGGTAAGCAGCGTCCGAACCCAAAGGAAATCTCTGCGTTCCTTTCTAATATTTAACTCTCTCCCTTCAGCGTACTCGATCAGCTTTATGAGAAGGGATGTGAATCCCCGTTTCTTTAAAAAGGAGTGAATAGGACCAGGGCTTATGACACCGACCAAGCGAATGATGCTCAGTAAGCATCTGCTTGGTCTCTTCCTGCCATCGATTTGTATTAAACATGAGATTAGCCAGCAAGAGGATCGATTTATTTATTCATTCATTCATTCATTCATTGATTTATTATTTCATTTTTTTTAGGCGAGGCAACCCTTGGTTGACCTTACAGATTGCAAGGACCTTGTCAGCTTACAAAACCTTATTTTTTATGCCTACAGCACCTGGTCTTCCGAGGTGGTCTCTCATCCAAGTACTAACCAGGCCCGACCCTGCTTAGCTTCCGAGATCAGACGGAATCGGGCTTGTTCAGGGGGGCAAGAGGATGGTTTTAATCTTTAACGTTTAGAAAGTGGCAATAGTTTCTTACAAGTTTGTTGTATTTCTAGATGAGATTTTTTAAATCTCTTATTAGTATACATGGCAATACAATGATTAGCTGACTTAGGAAGAACTTGACATTCATTTTCGTTAACTTTACACAAAAAGTTTACATATAAAGTAGTTTACTTTCTTTGTCCCTTGAAGGTACTAGTTCTCTCTGTGCATCATAGTAATGTAATTTAGGGCTTAATTTTTTTTTTTTTATCACTTTTAAAGCATATATACTTTAGGCTGTGCAACCTTCCTACACTTTTTTTCTGTTATTGATTATAAAAGTTATTTTTTAAGTGAGTCAAAAATATCATATATAGGGGATACCTTTAAATACATGGAATGATAGACCCCAGCTCCCCGGGAGTCGTTTCTTCTTAGAGGCGGGCAGGCAGGTAGAGAGACAGGTGAAGAGGGGCTCGGGCGTGGGGGCCACAATCGGAAGCGTTGCTTCATTGGTGGTGTTTTATTGCTAAGCTGGGCTGTCGTTCCTCTTACTTATAAAAGGTGCCAAGTACTTCATTCTAAACTAGACCATGTATTTCCTAACGCATATGAGCCTAAATGAAGAAAAATATCTTGGGAATTCAGTTTTAATGATTTTTTTGTAAACTTGCCTTTTTCCACGAGAGCGATTTTCCTTTTGAAAAATATTTCTCCCATAATAATAGAATATGTAACGCCATTTCTAAAGATTTGGGAATTAACCAGGCTGCATCTATGATGTGTTCATCTTATTATTCAGAATGTAAAAATTAGACGCTCTGCTTTCCCAAACGGTTCAGGTCTCTCTATGGACAATGTAAGATCCTGCGTCTAGAAGTAAGCTGCATCAGGATACACTTTATCCCAAAATACTGTTTTTTTAAAACTCATTTTCTACCTTTTAAAATTCTATAATCACTAAAATGATGTTATAAATTACTGTCTTAGATCACAGTATTACTGATTGCTTCCAGCCATCCCTTATTTCTGCAGTTAAACTAGTAACCGATAACGTATAGATAAGAAAGTTAACCAGTTTCAATTCTTTTAATTTTTAAAATCTTTTTGATCAATTTATGAATCAGCCTATTGCTTGAACTTTGATACACCAGTTCAGATTTTTATCTCAACTACATACATTATTAATTAATAAATACGGTCGGTTCTTGTTATTTGCAGTAGGCATTTTCTGTAAAGTTGGGACGAACACTAAAATATCAAATACAGAAAAGTCAGCTTCCTGAGAGCCTATGGTCACAACTTTGTCGCTAGCCTATCAACGCACAACGTTGTTTGATGCGCGTTTGTTTCGAGACACCTCATTTATTCCGTATCGTGGAGACCTTAACTTTGAACGCTCGTGACCAGCAGCACGGTACCTTCTGCCTGAGGAGAGCTTATCGAATGCGCGTGTTTTCTCCAGAAGGCCCGCCCATCACAGCTCTCTTGCACTTAGGAATGCTAGAAATCTCTTCCGCGCAAGGCATGGGGACCATTTTAAAGAAACGTAATCATCCTTACGAGCCCAAAGATACAAAAAAAAAAAAAAAAGTAGCACTAGGTAGACCGCGAAAAGACTCTTTACAGTATGAGAGCTCAAAGGAGAAGACAGAGCCTCTCCTTATCAAACCTCGCCTGGGAACGAGAACTACAAGGGACTAGGTTTGACCACTGTGCACATCTGTGAGTTCACAAGTGTCAGAAAGAGTGATTTTTTTTTTAATTGCAAATAAATTTTAGCAAATAGATGAGTTCACAAAAATGGAATCCACGAATAATGAGGATCAACTGTACATATGTGTGTTCAAATACACAGACTACTCAGATTTCGAGGGATAAAATTGTCTTAGTTCAACTTAGGCTTCACTATCGCACAGCAAACTATTGGCTAAACCTAGATGCAAGTGACAAAATGCGAGACCATGAAGACGCGTAAAATCCTTCAACATGCTGTCGAGTGCCCGTTCGCATGGGCGAGCACCTGTTATTTTCCCGATACCCACTAACAAACGTAAAGAAATGGCAGAAATGGTAACCCCGCTTCCTTTGAAACTCCACCCTCTCCCCTCTCCCCATCTTCTGATTCCTCTCCCTTGCTCTTCTTTTGTGTTCAATTCCGCTTCTGTCTACACCGCGTGCACTTATCGTTTCTTTATTACGCATTCAGTAAATCACTATTTTCCACCATTCATCTACTCTGCACTTTTACAAAAAGAGATACCTGCCGAAACAACATAGCTTTTCCCCTGAGGTGGTTACGTTCTGAGGCAGAAAAGAAGAATTATAATATGTTGATAGATGTTTGAGAAAACCAGAGAGAGGGCCCTCTGAAGGAGAAAGAGCAGTCAGGTCAGAAATGGAAGTTGGCGGAAGAGGCAGCTTTATGAAGCATCTGTCTCTCTCTCTCTCTCTCTCTCTCTCTCTCTCTCTCTCTCTCTCTCTTTGGTCTTTTTAAATCCTGAGGCTTTTCCTCCGTGAACTTCGTATGGTCTGACATTTTGACTGAGTTTCCATGTATCTTAATGAGTCGTAGATCATAGTGTAGATATTACTTAGTTCTCCTTTTCAAGGTCGAGGATACTGAGTGTGAAGAGACTTGAAATTGTTTGGTAGACCTCCAAGGAGTTACCGAAAAAGTGTCTGCCAGAACAAACACTCCTGAGCTTGACTGCCTCCCTAATATCGGGCAGTTAGGAGAGCTGGAATTCGGAGGAGCAGGAATTGGGCTCCGCGCTTCTTCCGCTTGCGTTAGGGACCCGACACTCTAAGTTATCTTGCAAGCGTATCGTGAGTAGCCACAGAGATTCTTAGTGCCCGTGCTGTAAGAGCGAGAACCATTAGACCCGGGGGGATCTTTGCTTCCTGGTTCGATTCAGCAATATCATGTCCCTTTTGTGAGCCTCGCATCGTACTAGGTTTTCTGTTTATGAGCGTTAATGTAATTCTTATGTGAGTCATTTTTTAATGTGCATCTGCAGGTCACTAATAAGGGAATTGTCTCTTCGTTTGGCCTAAGTCCAGAAATCTGAAAGTGGGAAGGTAAGAAGCACTTCGCACCATCTTCAGAAGTTTTTAGTCAGAGTTGACATTGTTGAGTCAGAACCCTGAAAAGTGATGACCTCGCTTGTGACACTGATAGGAATTCAAGGAAACAGAAAAACTATCCATAAGAAGAAGGAAAAGTTTCTCAAAGCCTAGTGAGCTATCTACCCTTGCTTATTAGAGCAGAGCTCAAGGAGCCTTGTTTCTTTTCATTGTGAATTTATGACCGATCTCTTTCTTCGTTTTTGTTCTTTGGGGCGTAACAGAAACATGTTGGGAATCTTTCAAATACATGTCTTCCATTTTAGTAACCCTCTGGATTACCTTTTTCATCTCTGCCCCTTAAAAGATGTAGGGTCCCATATTAACTTGTTAAATTCATGACCCAGACATCTGCGCCTGTATTTTTTTTAACCTGAGTTTGATGGTAAATTTGCAAAGTGACACCCACATTTATAATTTTATTGATAAAGTGAGATAGTTTTGTGACGGTTTCTTAATAGAGGTAGATTGTATTAAATAATTCCAATATTTGTCTCTTTTTCTGTACAAAGCCCATCAAAACTATAAATTTGAGGAGGAAAAGAAATCCCCATATGAATCTAATGGAAAGAGCCATAAAGTCAGAGTTCGGAGAAGGTGCTATCACATTTAAGTTCATCCAGGTGGTGGCCTCTCCGAGAACTAGCCAGATGCCCTAGGCACGGCCTAATATTTATTTTGATCATTACAGTTACGTTTTTTAAAACTATAGGATTCTATTTCAGAACCTTGCGTTGGGGATATTGAGTTTTTTGCCGTTTTTAACACAAACCTCAGGAATAAATAGTGTTCAAATATCTGTCTTTTATCTTAAAATTAGAAATGTCAGTTAACTAGTATCATTAATTTAAGGTGGAGGTAGAGATTTCATCACGTCACCTCCAGCTATCTGTGTCACAAATGTTGGTTTGTATATGTATTTTTTTAAAGGCACTAGACTTAGAAATGCCAAAGTAATTAATTATTTTCAGAAACAATTTAGTTTTCATGGTACGAAATGTTTCTAAGTTGAAACACTTTCAGATTAATGGACTTTAGATAAATCGTTGCTATTTTTTTATAAGTAGTAATAATGAGATATGGCTTCAGCCACATATCAGACACTAGATCTCACTCTTATTTTTTTTATCTCATTTATTCATTCATTCAACAAATATTTATTGAGCAATAAAAAAAAAAAAAAAATCCCAGACAATGTGCTGGACCTTGGCTATGCAAACAGATTGATTGAATAACTGAAGTTAAGGGCCAAAGGGGAACGAGAATGTGATACACGCCCCAAACTTAAAAGTTTGACATGGCTGGGATATAGAATTTAGAAGGAGGTTAGGTTGGGGGTAGGAGGAAATATAATGCATTATGAGTTTAGAAATGTAATCAAATTATGAAGGGTCACAAAAACCTTGCACAAGATTGTGGGGTTTACCTGAAGGGAGTAATGTAATCAGGTCTAATTTTAGAATTACTGGCCGCAGTGTGGAAAACGGATTAGCTGGGAGCAAGGCTGGAGGCTGGGAGGCATTGGGGAGGCTGTTACAGGTGAGAGAAGGTGATGGTCTGGACTAGGATGGCAGCAGTGGGGATGGGCAGAAGTAGGTATTTAAGATAAATTTAATATGTACTTATTTAGTTAAGATATTTAGTTAAGAAGTGGGTATTTATTTAATATATACGTATTTAGTTAAGATATTCCTAAAAGACTGAGTGAGCCAACCACATGCCTGCTGATCTAATTAAGGTCTGTTCCTTCTCAAAGATGGCCGAGTGTTGCTGATAATTGATTTTAAACGATGTCATTCAATAGTTCGAAGCAGTTATTTCATTAAAAGTCATTGATACTGGTCAGATACAATACTCATCGACAGCCAGGCTCGTTAATTATAATCATAATGGTAGCATTGGAACCCTTTTCCAGCACTTCTTAATGTTCTGGTCATAGCGCTAGGCATCTGACGTGGTTTGTCTTGTTTGACAGAGTGGCCTTACAGGTAGATGGTATCATCCCCATTCTACAGAGGAAGATTGGGACTTACCGAGCTTACGTGCTTTGCCTAAGGTTGCACAGTTGTAAATGGTAGATCTGTTACTAAAAATCAAGTGACTTGTTAGCTATGTGCCCAGCAGGGATAAGAACCCAGATCTGTCCTGCAGTATTAGTTCTAAGACTTTCGTTTCTCTTCGGACTAATTTCTGATAGGATGTACAACTCCTTTTTAGCCTAGTGTTGTGTATAATCATTTTCTGTATAAATAAGCTATAGTTTTAGTGACCATGTAGTAAACAAAGTTGACCTTTTTTTTTTTATCTTTTCAAATAGAAAAAAAGTAAGCGTGAAAGAAAGTAGATGGTGAGGCATTTTGAGAAGGAAACCAAATATATGTATTTTCTAATTACCTATTTCAAAACTAGTAATTTCTTTGAAAACGTATGTTTTAAGTGTGTTTCTTTGCCATGTTAGGCCAGTAAAATCAGAGGAAATAATGTTAGATCTTTGAGTCAGTACAGGTGACAGAGCCCCCCAAACTTCGCAGCTGAACACAGCAGAAGATGCCGTTGGTAAGAAAAGTTATGTCACTTTTACCAGGACCAGTCCAGGGTACCAGGGCCAGAAGGGAGGTCTGGACCTCCAGCCTTGGGCCGGGTACTGGCTGACTGCGAGAGCAGGGGAGCCGTCGGAGAAGCTCCGCACTGCCCGCTCCTGCTAACGTTCCTGCAGGATGCTCAGTGGCATCGCTAGGAAGAGTAGCAGCCTTCGTTGCAAGAGAAACCAGTAGGGGGAAAAAAAGTAACGCAAGTGAAGGAATGTGTCCCTTTAAATGAGAAGAACCCTCTTCTACTTACCAAGTCATATAATGAAAATATTTTTGTTTCTACAACTTTGTCTTAACACTTTGGATAGCACCAGCTTCTGAGAGATAACCGACCCGAGAGAGGACACAAGAAGAACTGCTCTGTGAAAACGGCCAGCAGGTAAGAATTAAAATCACTTCTAATTCTGTTCATTTAATCATGTGCCATTGTTTTTCATACCGGTATGAATACGGTGAGTTGTAGTTGGGTTTTCTTTGGTTCTAAAGAGCCAACTTAAAATATTTTATGTGTTATTTTTAAGAATATGTTTTTGGATTACTAGTAATGATTAGAAAGATACCATTTTAAGTGTATTTTTAAAAGCTGGTGAACAATAAAGAATGAATTTTTAAAAGAAAAAATTTATATCTCCGATAACTAATGAATTTTAGGTCAGGATTTAGACTAATTATGTTATTTTTTGATTTTAAAAAGTAGAATTAATCTTTTCCCCCAAATTTAAATGGTACTGAGACCTCATGAAAGAGCAGCATGTGAATTTCTTCTTCTCATATATAAATGAATATATAGAAAACATAATCTTTTTTTAAAAGTGCTTCTAGGTTCCTGCTCATTTTATATTGCCTAGTCGATGTTCTCTTTTTTTTAATACAAAGTTTTGTGCCAGTTTATTGTTAGATGATATATTTTCAAAGTTTACATGTGGTATCTCTGAAAACTTAATTTTTGTTTAAATGAACGTGGCTTTCAGAATATTGATCAGAACTGCTACGCTGAAATTTATACTTATTCAGTCTTAAACAAGATAACTGACCTAGCAGCCACCACTGCATCCGATGGCTTCCCATTGCTAGTTTGCTAGCCACTGCATTTAACATTCCCAAGCAGGCAATGTAGCTTGTAAGTACTAACCCCCAACGGAGAACCCACTAGAAAACCTGCAGAAGCAAATGTAAATCCTATCTTGCCTACCTAATTTAGACAACCAAAAACTGCCAAACAGATAAGAAGCTGACCACCAATGACAGTCAGTCAACATAAAATCAATGTGTTTACCCCTAAGAATGTCAGAGCCTAAAATTATAAAATATGAATTAAAATTATAATCTGTATAAAACTTATACAGGTTATAAATAACTATGGATGAAATGTTTATAAAAATAAAATGAGCAGGCAACAGATCCCTATTAGAATTAACCAGGCAGAATTGAATTAAAAAATATAATTATTAGAAATGAGAAATATGATTTTTAATGAGATAATTAGTCAAATGAAATTACCTCTGAAGAAATAGGCCATAATATAGCATAAAAACACAAAGAGTTGGAAAAACGAAAGAGCAATTAAGAACTACAGAAAAGGTCTAAGGTATAGTTAATCGGAGTCCTTGGTGGAGACTACAGAAAGGCTGGGAAAAAAACATATTCGAAAAGAAGTTGGCTAAGAATTTCCCAAACTGATGAAAGTTATAAACCCCTAGATACATATGCAGAAAGCACAGTGAACACCAAGTAGAATAAATAACAAGAAATCCACACTTAGTAGCGTGCGATAGTACACCAAAAACAAGGAGAAGATCTTAGAATCCACAGAGAAAGGCCGACCACCTACGAAGAAGCTCACGGCACTGCATTTGTGAGGAACACGGAGAATCTAATAGGACTCAGCCACAAAGTATGTCTTCGCTCCAGCCCCCACCGACCGCAGAGCTCGAGAATCACAGCTCTTTCTCCTTCTCTCTGGGAGTGAGGAGAGGGAGTTTTCCTAACTGGGGAGCTGTGTGTGTTCCTAGTATCAAAGCCTCTTTACCCCGATTCCTTCCTTCCCATCACTGAAGGACTTGGGGCTGACCGGAAGACTGGCCCTTCCCCACAACACTGCCCCTTCCCCACAACACTGCCCAGTAGGACAAGAGAATAAGACATTTGAGAACAGCCTTTGCAAAAGAAAATAATGTTGGATTACTGATTCCAACAGAAGCAGAAGTGTTGGAACAAACAAGTCGAAAAATTTTAATTTCGCATAACTAAAAGAAATACAGGAAGATAATAAAAATACCAAGCAAGAAATAGAACATATAATTAAGAACCAAATACTTAGGTCTTTTTCAGGTTTTCTCAGTGGTGTTTTATAGTTTTTACTGGATAGATCTTACGCATATTTTATCAGATTTACCCCTAAGTACTTCATCAAAGTTTTTGGTGCATGGAAACATTGCTGAGAGAGATGGAAGAAGAGCCTGCCTGTCTGGAGAGAGACACCTTGTTTGTGGGTCAGGAGACTCAGGATTCTTAAGATGTCAGTTCAGTTCTCCCAGAATTTATCTATAGATTTAATACGATCCAAAGAAAAATCCTATAAGGCTATTTTATAGACATTGACAAGCCAATTCTAAAATTCACATGGAAATGCAAAGGTCCTAGAATAGCCAAACTTAAAAAAAATAAAGTCAAAAGGGTAACGGTGCCTGATTTCAAGACTTATTTTAAAGCTACGGTAATCAAGAAAGTATGGTATCGGTGCAAAGATAGAAAAAAGATCAATGGGCTAGAACATAGAGTTAAGAAATACATTCATATATATATAGACAACAGATTTTTGAGGAAGTATAAAGACAATTTAGTGGAGAAAAAATAGTATTTTCAGCAAAATGGTAGTGGAATAATTGGGTATCCATTTGCAAAAAATGAACCTGGGTGCATACCTCAATCTATATAGCAGACTTAACTCAAATTAGCTAAATATGAAATGAGCTAAATACGAAATCTAAAAATATACGAAATGAGCTAAATACGAGCTAAATACAAAATCTAAAAATATAAAACTTCAAGAAAACACAGGATAAAATCTCTGTGACCTTGGACTGGGCAAAGACTTTTAGATAAAACTCTAGAATACGATTCATAAAAAAACAAACGGATAAGTTAGCCTTCATCAAAATGGAAAACTCCGCTCTTCGAAAGACACTGTTAAGAGAATGAAAAGGCAGCCTGCAGAATGGAAGAGCAAACTTGCAAATCGTAGGTCTGGTAAAAGGCGCATATCGAGAATATACAAAGAACTCTAGTCACTCAATAAATCAACTAAAATGAAAACCAAGCACACGTTTGAAGAGACGCCAAAGATATGTGGATGGCAATATGTTAAACATCACTATTCATTAGGAAAATACAAAGCAAAACCACGATAAGGTACCACTTAGAACTTACAAAGGGCCAGAATGAAAAAGGTTGACCTTACACAATGTAGAATTGTCATGGGGAACATAAACTAGAACACACCCCCTGGAAAATAATTTCTTACAATGCTAAACATAGACCTACTGACTATATGGTCCAGGTGGATACTTGAGAACAAGTATTCTTAGCATTTTTATTCATAACAGTTCAACAAAAGAAACACCCCAAATGTTCATAAACAAGTAAATGGATATAGTATATTCATACAGTGGAATACAATTCAGTAATAAAAATGGATAAAGAATTGATACATGTAACACATTTATATAAAATTCTCGGAAATGTAAACTAACGTAATAGTGACAGGAAACCCATCGGTTGTTGACGGGTGTGGGGTAAGGGCCAGGGAGGGACTGGAGGGAAGGATGACAAAGGGGCATCGAGAAACTGTTGGGATGATGGGTATCTTCATTATGGTGGTTGGTGTAATGGTTTCATGTGTGTATACGTCCAAACTTATCAAAAAACTGTGTACTTTAAATTAGATCTCAATAAAGATCTTAAAAAAAAAAATTTTTGCCGTAAAATCCTGAATAGTTTTCTATTTCATGCCAAGTAAAAGCTAAAGTCCTTATCTTAGCCTACAAGGCCATCTGCGACCTGACCGTGCCCTTCTTGGCTTCCTCCCTGACCCGTCTCCTCCCAGCTTAACTTACTCACCTGCTCCAGGCGCAGCGGCCGCTTTCCTGTTCCCCCAGCACGCCAAGCCCTCTCCCGTCTCAGGGCCTTTGCACAGCCTCCCTGCAACTATCCGTTAGGCTTGCTCCCCGTTTCCTTCAAGTCTGCTCAGTGTGAGGAGGGCCCGCCCCCACCAGTGCCATCACACGCTGCTGCACAAGTGTCTTCCTCAGTGCCCCTGTTGCCCCTCTCTTTAAGCTTCATGAGGGCAGAGAGTCTTTGCTTTACTCACTGGTATGTCCCCAGCACCAGAAACAATACCCGACACGTAGGCAATGAATATCTGCTGCATAAAGTATTTGTAGGATGAGTTCTAAACAATTCCGCAGCGGTACAGTGCGCTGCTTGAGTCCTTATCTTGGCCTCTGTGTGCAGCCTCCGCAATTAGAGTGTCTGGCTTCTCCTCCTGGTTCCACCATTTCCTGAGCAAAAAACTTAACTTCTCCGTTCTTCCCTTTACTTAACTGTCAAGTCGAGAAAATAGTAGTGTCTATTGTATGACATTGTTGTAAGGAACATATGAGTTAATGCCTGCGAAGCATTTGCCGTGTAAGAGCTCCAGTGCCAGCTGCAGTATGAAAAGCATGCTATTGTTATTTCCATCTGTGTGTTTCCTGAGCATTTGTTAAATTTTATTTTTCATCGTACTCTTTCGTACGTTGTTTAGAATGTCGAGCCATTCCGTTCGATTTCTAATGAAGTACAGCGGGCCCAGCCCTGAGCTTCCTCATTCCCCAGTCTCACCCTCCAAGGAAACCACTTTCAACTCTTTTAGCTATTTCTTCTGGTAACGACCTAAATTACATGCTGCTAGTACTGTTTCGTGAAGTCTTTAATTTAGCATTACCTAGCGACTTCCGGCTGCGAGCCCTCTGCACACACGTGCACCGCGTACCT
>NW_006439191.1:6288954-6332732 GCF_000325575.1 Pteropus alecto | reverse complement strand
CCCTAATATCGTACTATTCAGAGCAAATCAGTGTTCGTGGTTTCCAATAATATGATTGTGTGTGTGGATGTTAGCCACAGATGTGTAACTTTTCTGTTGCTGCGGAGACAGTCGTGGGGTTTTCCTTTCGCGTGCTTCTCCACGGATGGGTAAGGCCTCCGGCCTCTCTTCTGGGCGGCGTTGCTCCTGGATCCCTCCTCCTTTTAGATCCACTCAGGGCTGCTCGCTGTCCGCACCCTCCACACATCCGACGCCCTGGGACCTCTCTTCACTATCATCCTGGGGGTTTCCTTCCTCTCCTAGGTGGCGTTTCCTGTTCCCTGGACACCCCAGGCCATTATTTGTCCAGAGCTTTCTGAGAAAGAGATCAGGCCTGGTTACAGCTTTAGGACTTGACTTGTCTGAAACTGTCTTTATTCCAGTCTTCCATGGATCGATATAGCCGGAACTTGAATTTTGGTTTGGAAACCATTTTGCCTCAGGTTCGGGAAGGCCTTCCTCCAACGTCTTTGGTTTACGGTGGTTGCTGTTTTCTCTCTTCTCCTCTTATTTGGATGTTGGAGTGCCATCAAATAATCCTCTAATTTTTCTTAACGTTCCTTTTGTATATTATCATCTTCAAAGATTTCTGGGCAGTTTTATCATTGTTATGTCCCAAATCTTTTATTGATTATGCTTTTCATTTCCAAGAGCTCACCTTGTTTCTTTGAACATTCCTTTATGTATCTTCTTTGTCTTATTTAGGGATGCAGTATTTTCTTGTCTCTGTGAGGGTGTCAGTTGAGTTAGGCACAGGGCAATTTATAAAGGTCAAATAGACGCCAGGAGAGAAAGACTTACTCAAGTTTAATTTTTGTTACAAGTTTTATTAAGTGCAAGACAAAAGTTCTTCACCTTCTTTCTTTATATGCATTTTTCCATGTCTCTCTCTTGGAAACTATTTTCTTTCTTAGTATTATTAATATCGCCTTGACTTTTCTTACCCCTTTTGAGTGAGGGACTGCACTTCCCTTTCTCAACTTGTGGAAAATATTAAGGTTGGAGAATCGTAATGAATTACATTTTAGAATCATTTACTCCCCCAAAATACCAAGCAGGTAAGAAAAGATAAACGCACAGGCGGTCCGTTTTCTGTGACTCAAAGCCGAGATGTTCAGGTGCGTGACTACATGTAAAGTTACAGCTTCAGCCTTGGGGTGTTGTGCCCTCAGCTCCTTACGGGAATTTGCAAGATCTCCATAGGAGAGTTTCAGGGACACATTTACTAATACTACTAAGTATCGTATAATTTGGTAGTTTTCTGGGTGTCCAGTCTGTGGCGTTTCTGTTTTTGTCTACGTCCACTTTAATGTTCTTCTGGGTTCTTTAAAGCCATGATAGGTGCAGGGGAATTTTCCAGCTCCTGGACTGCTTATGTCTACCTGTACTAACTGACCACCTGCTGAGGTTTCCTTTAAACAGAGTTCCCTGGGGAAGTTCTACTTCATCAATAACAGACTCCGGTTTTCAAGTTGTCCCCTGTGTCCCCCTCCAACGAGGGCAGCGTGCATTTGGGTTTCTTAACTGGCTTCTCTGGCTTCTCACTCCTCACACATTGTCTCCCGTGTTGCAGCCCCCATCATCAGTGCTCATCATGACGTGCCATTCCATCCCATCTGAATAGTTATCAATGAAATATGAACGCATCGATTCGTTCATGTTTGTTGTAAACATAATTAACATTTCATTCTCCTCAGGTGTGATACTTCGTGGGTCCCATAATTAAACTTTTGACTGATTCTTAACATAGGTATAATGTAAACTAATTTAAACAAATACTAGTTATTAATAGATGGATAATTTAATTTAGTTGATTCAAGTGATTAGTCCTATACATCTTCCTTTTGGTTTGTTGCTCGTTTTTATTCCCTATGGGGAGCCCTTATCGTAGAGTAGATGTGTCAGATATTGAGTCGTGTAAAATTTTTCATCACATTATCCTCATATATGCTGTTCATTTGATGTGTTCTCCTAAGAGTATGCATTGCAGTCCCTGAAGTCATGTGCTTTCTCTCTTACATTTTTCTGTGTTGCTTTTATCTTATTGACTGTTCTCCTCCGGTTCTTCTGTTTGATTAATCCATGGGGTTTGATTTTCCAGTCATACTTCTGTTTTAATGTTCTCTGTTCACTTTTCTATTATGAAGTTTCATCTTAGTTTTATTGTATATTATCTCATCTAACATTGAATGAGTGTTGCAGAGTTTGTTCATGCCATTTTCTCATTTTTATTTACCTTTAAACCTCTGAAAATATAAATAAAAACTTAGGAAAATGCAAAATTATTTTAATAAATGAATGCATTAAAGCATAGATTTTTGTTATTTTTTAAAAAAACACTGCTTATTTTCTGTTACTGTCCATATTGGATAATTAACAGGCTTGGTTTTTGAGTGATCATTGCATGCAGTAGATTATTAGCCAAAGTGAAACACACACACATACACATACACACATGCACACTCAGCTAACACTTAGGGCAATGCGCCTAAGTGTGTCGAAATACTAGTGACATCTAGATTTATTTCTTCAACCCATGTCTTTCCCTTAAATTCCAGACTTGATATCTACGTATATTTTTATTTCTGTATTCAAATATAATTTTAGACTTCTTGAAATAAGATCTTTACCTCTGCCTTCACCTAATTTGAAACTATAGTTAAATAATTTCACATCGTTTCTCATGTTGTAACTTTTGCCTAGCACTACAGAACTTCCCAAACTGAAAGTCAGTAAAACATATGTTAAGCAATGCCCAATCATAAGTGATGTGCCATTCTTAACACATTTTTATGTTTATGATTGGTCTTTATTGTTCTAAGTATTCTTACAAAAAGACTGATAGTGAATAGCAACTTTATTGAATTATTTAAATAATATCAGGGCCTTTTATATCTAGTATCTTTTTTTTGGAAATTTGCCCTATTTCCTTCCTTACATGATTCTTGTCACTTACTATTGTAAAGCACAAAGGCTAAATCATCTAGCAGCCTTGATACATAATTTGAAATCAAGTAAAAACATTTTTATTTCCATTATTATTAAATTCTATTTAATATTTTTAAACGTCTTTTAGAAACGTGTTTGTTCACATTTTACTTAGCTCTTAGAAGCATTTTATTTTGCATCTACTTAGTGTCAAAAGATAATGCCTGGATTTGTGTGTACTATAATTTCTTGTGTTATCAATTAATAGAAGGAAGAAATAACTTTTGTTTGCTGTCATCTTGCCTGATTAGTAGTAAAAAGAGTCTTCTGAAATGAAAAAAATGACAATAGATTTAATCATGGATCAAAATAAATCCCATCACATTCTCATTCTCTGTCTCTCTCTCTCTCACACGCGCGCGCACACGCACACACACACACACACACACACACACACACGTCCATGTCAACCTTCGCTTTCTCTCTCTCTCACACACACACGCACACACACACGTCCATGTCAACCTTCAGCCATCGGGTTAGAAGGGACATTCCTGTTTATGTAATACAGAGCACATTTGTTTTCACGTGATGACCCACATCACTGTATCTTGTTGCGGATGAAACAATAGAATTACAGCTGTTCTTTATTTGATCTTCTGAAGATTCAGAGATGTGGAAGGATTCGGTTTGCTCAGTTTTCCCCATAGTGTCATCTGTTATTTGGGAAGGAGATCTAATTTGCAACAGATACAAAACTATTTGTCATTTTGCGGGTTTGCCAAAAATAAATGAAACTATTAATAACTACATTTTTGAGCAGCTGTTAATGAATTGGGATGGGATGACTGTTCATTAGAGTACGGGTTAATGACATGGACAAATTTGTTTAGCGTTGCTTTTCACAAAAATGTTTCAACAAAATTAAATGTATCAATAAAGGTAATTGATGCATTAATTATTTAAGATAAGAAGTTACCTGTCCTATGTTAATAAATTTAGCATTTTTAGAACAAATCCTCCTTTGTCATATTAAAAGTAATGATTCGACAACATATTTGAAAGCAAGTTACATCACTCAACATTTTACATTTCATGTATTTTATATTTATATATCCAAAAGAATTGCTTGAAACTGCTTTTAAATACTAATTTTAAAAATAAAATTTCTAATACTTTATCATTTTCTTTCTAAACCTAAAATTAGCATTGAATTTTATTGTTCTAAAAAAATGTACCCAATCCTCCATGTGGAAAAATGTCTTTTAGATTATTTTAGTTCATTTATAAGTATGCACGAATGAATAAACAAAAGTATTTATATAGTTGCTTTAATTAGAATGTATACATTTCATATTTGTTTCATTTGAACACATTTATTGCATATGTGTTCTAATTTTTTTTAAAAAAATTGAATAGCTTCTAGGTATGGAGGTACTTAGACTAGAATAATTGGAAACATACCACATATATAACATAAAATGGTTTTAAGGGATTTAATTAATCTGTTTGACTCTGTGACCGAAGAACTGTATTAAAAAAGGCATTATTCTCAAATTACCAGTTCTCCTCCCTCCTATCCTTTCGGCATCCTAAAATTCTAACCTTCCTTGCCAAAATTTTAAACAATGATTATAGAGAGTTATTTTAAATTGTGATTATACTAAATAAAATTAGTTATTAGCCAATTAGAATTTTGTAAGGTTGTTTTCAGTTTGAGATGAATAAACCATACAAATAAAAAGAGGTTTTCCATTTGGAAATATGTGTCTGACGTGTAGCGAATGAAAAAGCTGTCGGGGGCTCCCTGGTGAAATGCCCATTACAGTGCCCCCTCTTTCCTGAAATCTGGCAGATGAACTAGATATTTTCAAATGACTAAAAGTATGCACAGCCTGTCACCTCTAGAACAGCAGTTGGATTTGGCCATGGTCACTAATAATGGAAAATAGTTATCATGTGAAAGCTGTTCCAGTGACCTGTGGCTGAAATAAATTTGTCGTGTGAAGTCCATTTCCTTGAGGAAGGATGTCTGTTTCACAGTTGGCACTCTCCAAATTGGCCCTATGATTAAATGGGCATGGACACAGAAGTGACCTTTAACTCCCAGAGGTGGTTCCCCTAGGAAGCAATGAAGGGACACCTGCCGGGCCATCTCACAGCAGCTTGTGTCGCCACTGCTGCTTGGGTTATAACTTCATTACGGGCATGTTTAGGGACCTGTTCGTCCAGTGTGCGTATGCGTGCCAGGATACTTCCCAAAACAACGAGCATTCCTAACTTATTAGTAAATGCAGCACTGTAAAAATGAATATTTTAAGTCAGCAATACAATAAACAACAGATGCTACTTGATTATTTGTACCGTATGGGTCCCCCCCAGAATAAACTTACTAATAAATTCATCGAAAACACCTTCCATATAAAAATACTATTTTGTGTCTATGGAGCAGATCACGTCAACTCTTGAATTTCGAGGTATGTAACTACTCATAACAGGAATCATCTTGTGATCTAAAAAGTTTAATGCATATGAAAGTGTAATTAGAATGGTTTAATGTTTTACCAAATAATTTATAAAAATATTCAAATATGAAACATTTAACTATCACTTGTGTTAGCTAATTGTCATTACTTTTCAATTATGAGACAATTAAAAATAAATTTAAAAATCATAAAATGTCCATAGAGTTAGAGTTATGTTTTTAAAAGAATCAATTTCTTTATAAGCAGTATTTTTCCTTCCTCTTTCTTTTTAAGAATATTTTTTCACCACTCTGTAGTGATTTGTTTGTATACCAAGATATTTTGGGGAATTTACCTTTGTTTATTTCATATATGTCTGATCAATTCCAACTCATGCTCAATTATATTATACTAAATTAACATAATTCAACAGATGTTGATATTTAAATGTTTTCTGGCATTCAAATCTTGGACAGCTGTCTTCGAGCTTGGGGAAAAGGCAAACATTTAGAGTTAAATGCTGAACATATGCTTAAATTACTAATTAGAAAGATGGAATAAAAACTGTACATTATCCTTTCTAAGGACAATAAACCTCAGATAGAGATTTCTGTAATCTTTTTACATCAAGTTATAGTCCAGGGGTATATACGAACTAGATGGCACAGGCTTCGTGATAACTTAATTTAATTTCCATTTTGATCGTTTAAAAATTATGGAGAGCCTCACCAAGATTTGAAAAACCTATGATGACTTTATCTTAGCAGTCTTAAGAGTTGAAAGGATGCCGTTTCACCTTCTCTGTCAGGATGGTCAAAAGCTGTTTTTAACAATATTTTATTATGGAAAATACATTGTTGGAATTGGGATTCAAATGAGATCTACCTGTTATAATTGATGGGTATCTACATCTTAAGTTCCCTTTGGTTTATAAATTCTCCGCTCCACACCCCTGACCCCACTTGGTTTCTTCCTTTAAGATTTTTGGTTGAAGAAGTCAGGTTGTTCTATAAAGTTCCCCGCAGCGGAGGAATGTTGCTGATTTTATCCACTTGCTGTCACTTAACACAGTCCTCTGGATCTCGTGGTTTCTGTAATTAGTATTTAGATCTAGAGAATTGATTGGATTCTGGTTCAGTGTTGTTTTGTTTTCGTTTTGTTTTGTTAAGACCCTTTCAGAGGGGGTATTGTATACTTCTCTCACTTTCATGTCTTTTTATGATCTGTTAGCCATAATGACCATATGATTGCTGTTTGATCATTTGGCATTTAGTTTCTGAAATTTAAAAAATATAGGGACTTTCATGGTTTTCTAAGGAAGAGCATTACATAAATGAGAAGAAAAAAGACTTAGTTTATATTCAGAATTAATTTTTGTAGGGTATTTCTCCACGGACGTCTAAAGGCGATAGGCTTTCCAAGTGATAGAGCTGAGCTAACAAAATTAGGGAGGATGTTTGGTTCAGAGATGTCGATGGCAAACTGATCCTGAGTATAAGCTAATGCCTTTCCAACCGAATTGAATTTGAAGTATCCGGAAGTACTCTTGCTCCGGATTACGGAACGTTAGTGTTCATGTGATCATCACAACCCTCCTGATGTCTTTCTTTGCTATGACGGTATATTTCACAGTCTAGTCAACGTTTGCTAACAAGTGTGTAAAAGTTTTACAGACATAATATGCATTCGTCTGCCAAACAAGTATCATGGAAAAGGAGGAACTAAAAGCATAAAGTTACATTTAGTAAAATCCAGAATTATATAGGAAGAGACCTAAGGTGCCTGCATAGACTTTAAAAACTGGTTTGCATGTACAAGCTTGATTTTCCAGATATTTTATAACCCGAAGCCCAAGGTATGGCCTCAACAGGTTTTCTGGTTTTCTATTTTCATAAATAATCATTTATTATAGAAATTGGAACCTCAATAAAAATATTAATTATCATAAAAGCAAGTTACTATAAAGACTCTGGCACGTCTTATTAAATTTAATTTAATAACTAATAAGTGCCTGAGATTGGCAAAGTTTGTAAACACTAAGGAAAATTTACTTAAAAAAATGAATAAGATGTGGGCCCCACAGCCTTCAAGGAATATACAGTACAGCTACAGTATTAGTTTATGTACCTGTAGAGCAGTAGTTTAAGGTAGAAGACATTGTGAGTGAGAGATTATTCTGGCACTGGCAATCAGAGAGGGCTGCATAAAGGAGGTGACATTTCAGCTAGGTCATAGATTCCCAATTGTATTTTATCAATAAACAATAAGTTAACCTAAACTCGATTAAGTTTATATTAAATGGTAACACTGCCTGACATATTCCAAAGTAGAAATACCTCCTTATATCTTTTGGAAGTTTCATTCTGGCCTATGATTAAAATATGTTGTTCTTTATCACCTCCTCAATATGGAGATAAAAGTGGCAACCACATCTTCCTTTGCTCGTAGAATTATGGTGATACCATAAGTCTCCTCTCAGTAAGCAGAGTGACGGAGCGCTTTGCAGAGAATCTACGCCTGGTGTGGCATGTCACGCGTGCGCCTGAGGTGCCTGTGCCTCTTCTCGTGCATTCCCTCACCGAGGGGCTCAGGACACCGTGCACGCTGGCCTGCAATTCTATCTGCATGTTGAGCTGAATCGTTTCCCAACATGATCAGTAGCCTTTAGCCCCTAGGAAGTGAATGAAGACCGTCTCCTTTTCATTCCTCGGTCCTGTTTTATGGCATCGGGTAGGGCATACATTACATTTTCAGGAGATAGTTATTAAATGGAGTATGATAAACTAAGTTGAATAGTGTGGTATGGAATAGGGGAAAAAGTGATTTTTTGAGGCAAGCATTGCTCTGTTCAAATACAATTACTTCATTTTTTGTTCAGGTGATTTTTGTCAGGTAAGTTTCTCTGGAACTCAGGCCTCTGAAGGGTTATTCTGAGGATTAAACAAGATAAAGTATGTGAAAATGTTTGGCATGAAACCTCATGTATAGTTGGCACTCAATAAGCTTGTCTCTTCTTCGTAATTCAGATGATAAATTCTAAGATTTAAAAAACCAGCATGCATTCAAAATAATAAAAAAAATAAAAATATGCTCTCTGCCCTGCCCTTTCAACTCCATCGTTCCCTGAAGCCGGTGACAGAAAGAAACTCACCATGCTTATTCCAAAATGCTACCCCAAAACTGAACTTAAAGCTTGTTTTAGAGTCGGAAATATCAAATAGGAGAATTTAGGAAGAAGTCAGTTCAACAGATATTATATACTGCACTGGATGAAGTGGATATGAAAATCAATAATGTGTTGACTTCACCCAGAAGAGTTAAGAATATTAGGAAAACCTCATAATTTTATGAACAGATATTAGAAATGGCAACCATACCATCCTGGGAAATTCCATACTGCTCTCATCAGGGAGGAAATGTAGAATTCTATCTGAATCTGTAGTCTGATTTGAGGGTTCTTTTATGTAAGATGCAAGATGTTATAAGACCAACATTCCAAATTTTTAAATATAGACGCAAATCTTGCATTAAATGAAGCTATCTAAAAGAATCATGTTTCTTTTGAGTAATTTTTTCTCTCTTTCCTAAGAGTAAACACTATCTTTATTTTATTATTTTTAAGCAAATTAGAGTAAGCTTATTGTTGAAAATATACTAAATATCAATGATATGCAGATTCCAAAAATGTATAGTTATATCTAGGAATCAAGTAAATGAAATCAATTTCAGTTTACTAAGTGCCTACTGTCTCCTAGGTACTATGGTGTGAAGAATAAAAGAATACTCCAAGATGCCTCAAATATCTTAGATGCCGCTTGGAGAGACAATATGCAAATTTGAAGTCAGGAGAAATGATTTTTCCTCAATCTCCCCAAAAAGGTGGTCTGCTACGACAGCCCCGTGGTTTTTATTAAATTGTATAGTAATTTCTAATTCGTCTGCTGCCTTAGTCTACGAGCCCCTCGCTGGGAAGAGCTGGCGCGCACTTCTTTCTGTTTCGTTAGCATCAACAGAATACCTGATTCATAGTCAAGTTTAGTTCATTGCTAAATGAGTGTTTTCGAGTGAACTTAAATAAGTTTTCTGTTATCGTTAAAAAAATTGCACGATCGATTGCCAAATGAGCAGTTATTAAGTTTTAGTCCAATAAATGTTTATTCATGGTGCTTCTAGCATATGGCAGAAGCAACTGCAAGGTTCTGAGAATTAGACACGGTCTGGGCCTCGAGTTGTTTCTATTTAACTGATCATCACCTGTGACCTGAAAACACCTCAAGGCCATACTATATGATAAGTGTAACCGCAGAGACAGGCACGGATTGATATGAAATATCGAGAAAAAGCACTCGGAAGGATAGTGAGGTTAAGAAAGTTTAAAAAAAAAAAAAAAGAACATTTAGATTTGAACGTACTGGGAGAACCTCGAAGGGAGAAAGCGCAGACTCTCAAAATTGGGCGGAATTAGGAAATGGAGTTTTTCGAAGTAGGTGGAATACATCGCTCTAGCGTTAGCACGTATGCACGGCCTCAGGGGCTAGCAGCACCTCAGAAACACCTGAAGGAACGGGACAGATGTGGGAAGCATGATGGCCGCACCGCGGAAACTCAGATGTAACAGCAGCTGTCCCAAACAGATTTTTAGACACCGTGCTGAATAATTGGCTGCATTCAAAGGCTGACTTTCCTCCCGACGTGAGAAACGTCCTCGCTCCCATACACTCAGAACGTTCTAGTATCGACCAAACTGCATAAAAACAATCGCCAACACCTTTCGGTTACCATTTGTTTAGAGTAATGCAGCGGTACAAAAAGAAGAAGCATTTAAATGAGTCGCTGAGTCCGTGCTTATTAAGGCACACAAGGAATGGCGCCGTTGGAATAGCAGGCCCTCGGGTTTTAGATAAAGCTTGGAACACACCACGTGGAAGAAGCAGGACGGCTTTGAACTGGCAAGTACCAAGTGGTGACCAGGAGAAAATGTGCAGTCAAGGACTGATGCGAGAAAGTCAGCGGGTGGCAAGACTCTGGTGGGTTTTTATGGAGCTCTTGAAATGAAAATGAGTACTTTTTTCGGACGTGCTACAACACACTGAAAGTGAGCAGAATCCGACACTCAAGAACGATTTGACTTTACTATTAACTACCAGAAAGATACTTGTTCCTTAGAAATGACCCTAATTATATCCTTATTATAGCATATCGATAGTGTCCAGATGCAATGACTCCGCGCTGTCATGTGTTTCTTTGGTGTAAGTTTTCGCGACACTCCGCACCTGGCACTATGATTCCACAAAGCGCCTCTCGTCGGTTCCCCTTAACTTTGTAATCCTGGGTAAACTATTTAACTTTTCTGTGCCCCGGGCTGCTTATCTGTAAAGTGGGGATGATAATATTAGTAAGATTAATAGCTGACAGTTATCAATGGCTTCCTTTGTGCAGGCGCTGTGCCAAATTTTTACACAAATAATATCGAACTAAAATCTTCAAAAAAAAAAAAACTTTGAGATAAGAAAGTCTTATCACAGTTCTTGAAGGTAAAGAGAGTGAGGCAAAGAGTTTAAGTAGCATGCCAAAGATTGGAAAAACTCCTCAAACTTTGACAAATATGGGGACAAGGAGGCCTTTTCAGAGAACTGGCTGGGGAAGCAGAAAAAGTGGCACCACAAGGAGCGGGTTCCGATTTCCCGACTCATCCTGAATGCAGATCAGGCCAACAGAACCTATCGCTGGAGCTAACGCCACAGCTTCCGCAGTGAAAAGTTTGTGCCCTTGACGAGGAAATCTCGCAGGCTGCCTGAATCACTTACATTGATTAATTCCATTGTTTGCTGTTTTCTAACTCACCTAGTAATAATTTTTAATAATTTTTTTTTTTGGTTGCATGCTCATCGTAAAAATAAAGTCCAATGAGAGGCATAAAGAAGAAACCCCACAAAATGCCATCACACGGAGATAATCGTCGTCAGTATTTTGGTGCATGAGTTTCTGTGCCTTTCAGCCAACACTGAGGCACATTCACTGATTCAGAAATATTAGTTCAGTATGCTATGAGGGAGAACAGAGCAGGCTAAGAAGTGGAGAAGGAAGGAGATTGCTTTTTGAGGTAGAGCATAGGATATGTATATTTCAATGAGGCTTTTTTTTTTTTTTTTAGCTTACGTTATTAAATGGTATTGTTTGTGATATTATGATCAGAGAACGTAGCCTCTGTGTGTGGAATGTTCAGAATATTCTATAGAAATTTTAAGATAGGTATGTCCTATTTTAGATTATGAACAGTTTGGTATAAATCTTCTTTGTCTATTATGCGGGTAACGTTCTCTGTGAATGTTTCAGAATCAGTTAAGAACGGTGGACGCTCTCGCTAAAACAGGATATGAAATGCATACGCGCATTTTGCGTGAGATTTCATGAGGTTCCTGGACCACCAGACGGCTCCCGCCATCTCCGTCTCCCCCGTTTGCTCACTGGGGTTCAGCCACACTGGTGCTGCTCAGAGCAGCGGGAGTGTCATTGGCTGGCGGGACAGTGAAACTTGTCCCTGAGCTCCCTGGCATCTTCCCGACACACAGCCAGCCACCTCTCCCTCGCGCTCACAGCAACGACTGGGAGCTGCAGGCAGGAAGTATTTACCGGTCGGCGTGCAGCCTGGAACAAATTTTAAGTCCCGAGCATTAGAATATGGTGTTTCCTATTGAACATCATTCTAGAACCTTAGAGTCTTGCTGAGAATGACGTCTGAAAAGTTTCTAGGTTCCAAGATTGACAATGTCATTATTTAAAAGGACAAAGATTCAGCTTGTGTCTATAGAAAAAGCCATCTTTAAAAATAAAAAGTGATGTGATGAGGATTACAAAACTTTTACAGATTTTACTCTTGCCTAGGCTTCCTCTAACCTCTACGAATGTTTCCAATTTTATCCTAAGTAGAAACTATGGTAAGAAAGAGAGTATAGAAGACAGATGACTCATTGTAACCCAGTGAAAGTTTACGTCATTAAAACAGAGAAGAAGAAACAGTAAGCGTTAGTTCTGGCAGGTGGGTGGTGGACAGTGACGGAACTGGGAGCAGCCAACAGTTGGACACGGGTCCGCCGGCCATTCAGTCACCTGCTTGCATGTCCAGACTTTAGCATCTTGGGGAGGTCCAGGCAATGACCTAAACCAGAAAGAACAAAATACCAGAAGATTTATGATGAGATGGGATAAGTCCAGCGTAAAGCAAGGAAGGGCGCAGTCACTGGACATGAGCACTGAATCCAGGGCGCTGATCTGAAACTTAAACCGCCCCTTGCTAAAGTCGGGATTGTTCCAGAAAGACGTGGGCTGGAGGCCGACGGTGAGGTCAGGTGACCAAAAGCCTAGAGAGAGAAGCCTCCGGAACCAAGAACTGGTCAGGGTGGGTGCAGTCAATCAAAAGCACCAAATGCAAAGGGTTGGTTCTTCATGCACGACGAAAGGCTTTGGAAGAAAATACCATTAAAAACAAGGATCTGACGTGATCCTAGTAGTTAAGAAATATTTACGCTTGAGGGCACTTGACCTCATGTGCATTTTGGTACAAAACGGAAAGAGCCGGACACTGACGTTGACTTGTTCAGTTTAATGCGTTGAGACATATTACACTGCATACAGGGGATCTGGAAGAGGGAGTTCACACAGGATGGGTTTTCCGGCCCCTGTCGTGTCTCTGCCACTGGACAGCTCCTCCCGTGACACCGCAGACCTGCTTCATTTCTGTGCAGCTGAGGCCCTGTCCAGGCCTATGTTTTTCTAGCTGACAGTGAGCGTTCTTGCCAAATGCCAGGGCCCGCAGTCACATCTGTTTGTCTCTCGTCTGCAGCTCGTCGGAGGCTGCGGGGAACATTCTGTCCAGGGGGCAGCTTCCACCAGGCCCCGTTCTCCGAAAAGCCCGTGTTTGTCAATGCAGAGACAGAAGAGACAAGTTCCTGTTGTTTTCCCTTTAATATTATCCTCTTTGACACTGCCTGCTTCCGTCCCTGTCAGCCCATGTCGGATGCCAAGTTTTCAGGCTGGGTGGTTCTCACGAGGCCTTTTTTCTTTCTGCTTTTTATTTTTTGAGGTTTTATTTTTATTTTGGGGTTTTTTTTTTACTTTTTTTTCCCCTCCACATACATTGCCCAGTTTCCTACCTTCACACCATCTAAAAGGATGATGGGACAAATGAGTGAAGCCTGTTTCGAAGCAAAAAAACAAACAAACAAAAAAAAACACATCTTTTTGAGCTCTGCTCTTATTCTTCAGAATTAATACATAAGAAACCATGTTTCACGCCATAACTAGGTGACAGTGCTTATTAATAATGAAACAACATTATTTCTTCATCCTTTCCACTTAAAGGCGTGTGTGTTTACTCCTAATATTAAAGGTGTCAGTAAGTATGAAGTGTCACCTCTTGTCCACTGCTAGCAGGTACTCTGAAACAAATACACTGACGTAGTCAATGGGTCCTTCCCGTACAGCACTTTACAGTAACGAACATTAGTCTTTAATACCTTTGGGCCTGTTCGTAGGACAGTGTGCTGCCATTCTTCAAAACTCCACAGCAACAAACAAACCACAAAAATTGCCAACTGTCACCTTGAATAGTGATCCAAGTGTCCTGCTTTGCACAGACAAATGACCTGAAGCAACGAGGCTGCCTTTGAGACAGTCATTGATTTTAAATTAAAAAATAACAGCTATGTTTTACATTAAGAGCGACAACTAAATAACAGAGACGACCTTACATAGTAGTGTTGTTTGTGGCAACTCCTTTGCACGAGTCCGGGGGAATGGGCGCGGGACAGCCTCACGGGGGCAGGCTCACGGGGGCAGGCTCACGGGGGCAGCGTCACGGACCCGGATCTCTGGGTGTGCTGCAGCAGGTGGTTAGTTCTGGACAGAGTAGCTGCACTACAGCTAGCTGGGTTTCTTATGGGTCAAGTCTTCGAACTCAATGTGCTGAATTCATTAACTTTTAACTTGATCCTCCTCGAGCGTCTGTCTCTTTTCCTTTATGTACTTTTGATGGGGAGGAGGGAGAGGAGTTGAATGAAAACGTCACATTCCATTTGTCCTGGACAGATGCCCCCAAGGGAGTTTCGAGTCCAGCAGATGAGAAAGGGTTTGGAAGAGGAGATGCTCCTGGAGTTTGTTTTTCGCCATCTTTGTAAACAGGACTTCCTAAGAAATATTAAGCAGCGTAAAAAAAATAAATAAATAAGGTTTTAAAAGACGACCGACTTGGGAGAGTGATCTTAAAGCAGTTAGAAGACTCCGGTCCCACATAGCTGGTGCCAGAGGAGCCTGAGTCGAAGCATCGTCGCTACAGGAAGCGGCTACTGTGCGTCAGACCCTTATATCTGTCTTCTCATTATTCCTAGAAGTGTATTTCTTGAGGAGGACGCTGCTGGCCAAATTTTTTTTTTTTTTTTAGCTTAGTTTGAGCTTTAAATGTTTCCGAAAATAGTAAGTCCAGGACTTTAAAAAAAAACAATCCAAAATTATGACTTTTCATCGACCGCCTTCCCCTCTTGCCCACTGCCTCACTGGGATACGCTAACACGAAGAGCTGTTCTCGTGCGGCAGCTCGGTAGGATTCTCTCGTTACATAGCTGACGTGAAGCTCCCGGGGGAAGTGTGTGTCCGCACCGTCACAAAGCTTGTCACCTTCCCGTTCATCAGTCTCGACCGTGCCCAGCCGCAGCTCCTGCCAGCGCCCGTGAAACTGGCCCGTGAGGACTCCACCGCGGCTATAACGACCCAAACTCCCTCATGGGATGCGTGGGGCACATAAGGCCCAGCGTCCGGCCCCAGCACTTGTCTTCTGTAATATTACACACAGTTGACCCCTGAACAACACGGGTTTGAACTGTATGGGTGGTTCCCTTATACGTGGTTCCCTCCACCTCCAATAAATACGGTAAATGTATTTCCTCTTTATGATTTTCTTAATAACATTTTCTTTTCTCTAGCTCGCTTTATTGTAAGAATACAGTTTATAGTATATATAACATACAAAATACGTGTTAATAGACTGTTTATGTCATAGATAAGGCTTCCGGTCAACAGTAGACCATTCGGAGTAAAATTTTTAAGGAGTCAAACTTATACTTGGATTTTCGGCCATGCGGGGATCGGCGTCCCTAACCCTCTCGACCCCCTCATTGGTCAAAGGTCAGCTGTAGCCCTGCAGATACTGCTCTCCAGACATTCCGAGCTAGTCGCAATTCTCTGAACAGAACAAATTCTGTCATGCAGAAATACTTTCAGCAGTGAGTGTGAAAAACCCAATCGGTAGCGGTTTAACTTGTAAGACTGTTCCTTATGTCTTCACAAGGGGATCCGAAGCACAGAGTCCACGGGCTGGTTGTCACAGCTCAGCAGCAGAAGGACCACGCTTCCCATCCGCGTTCCCCCTTTATTCCCGTTCTCAGAATGCTGCCTTCCCCCCCGCCCCTAGCCGGTCCTGACGACTGAGGCCGTCAGGATACGCTCTGCAGAACGTAAACTCGACTCAGGTCTTTTGCTAGGAGGACGTTTCAGGAGGGATCAGAACTGTTAAAGGATAATTTTGTTCAAAAAGGTAAAATTGTGACTTTTTTTACAGGCGTAAAATGAACCTGTGTTTGAGATTCTCTTTAAGTCGTTAATGAATGCAGGAACCAGGCAGATGTTATAACAGGTTCAAAGGAGAAGTCAAAGAAACACAGATGTTCGTGGAGCAGGGGACATTGAAATGAATGTGCAAGTCGCTACGAAATACCTTTTCCACAGGGGAGAGGCTTGTCCTGCCTCTGGACAGAATTCACTTGTATGTCTACAGACCGGAATTATTTTCTGTGGCTTTCTGTCATCTATCAATTAGATGGAGTCACAGATGACTGGAAGGGTATATTCTAAAAGTACAGTTTTCCATTGAAGTAACAATTCCTCCCCCCATCCCCAGCCCCACCCCCACCCCAGATAAAAGGGGAAAAAAGTGCATTCAGTGCAACATACTTAGAAATGTTATAAAAACCTAAAACATATCGTCTCTAGTAATAAAGTTGATTGCGCCTGCCACTGCCTCCACTGTCCCTAATTACTCCATACACTTGTGGCTTCCTCTCCCTGCTCAGACCTGCGAGCTCCCCCAGTCACAGGGCTGGCACCTTCCATCCCCTGCGCATCTTCCGTCTCCTCCTCCCTACTCTGCATTTTCGCCGCCGCGGTGGGGTCTCAGGCTAAGTCAGTAGGAGATACTGACAAATGCTTGCCGAATAAGTGAATTCATTAATTTTGTATGAAAAGGACAGGTCTTCTCTGATAGTACTTTAAATTCTTTATTTTTTTTTTTTTAATTTTTAGATAGTTTGAAAGGCAGATGTGATCATAACCGTTCATTTTCCCTGGCACGGGGAGTCAAGACCACACCACAAAATCTAGTAAAAATGTTACAGTTATGCATGTTAACGAATACTTTGACAGGTATATGTGGTTATATATGTCTGCAAAGTTAGTCATTAACTGAATGAACTGATTTTTAAAATATTTAAATAATCATAAATATTTATTCTGTAACAGGGAAACCGTATGTATTCAATACAAAGGAAAGAAAACTAGACAAATGCCCGTTTGCTCTTAGCTATATTGAGAAACTTTCATGTGTGTTTCTTTGGTGCCGAGTATCCCTTCGATTAGCCTGATTGTTAATTGGACTTTACTTTGTGCCTTATAGATAGAACTTATATTCAAAGTAATGTTATTCCACAGCTCCAATTTTTCATAATATTTAACTATCTGAATGCATGTGTATAAATATATATTTGTGTTCTTACCTGAATTAATTTTTCTCCTTCTAAATTTTTCTCTAATAATCCGTTTGTTTTCGAATTGGGTCCCATAAAACTTCAGGATATTACCAGATGTCTCTACAAATCACCGAAATAACATGTGCTCTAATAACCCTGCTTCACCTGCTTCGTGATCACCAGACAGTATCCCAGCCCCAGAGACTGGGATTATGATCCAGGAAATGAACACAGAGTCCTTCTGTATCTTGAAAAATTTGAAGATGTTTAAATCCTTATCATCTCTGTATTAGTTTGTCTGGATATCCAATGGGCCATTTCTAATTTTTACAAAACTCTTTAATTTAGGAGTCCATGATTAGAGAAATAATTTAATTCTAGCTAGGTCCAAGAATAGCAGAAGGTCTGCTTCTCAGTTTTATATATCGTGTCTTTACAAATATAATCCAGTATCATGTTAGCCTGTTTAGTCGCATGCCAGCATTAACATATTCCAATTATGTTTCCTCACCTAACTGATTAATACTTAACTGAAGAATTCTAATCATGTGAATTATAAGGGAGAACATCGCTATTTCCTTCTATCCATCTAAAAGGTTTTAGGAGAATGCACTGCCGCATAATATCCTAAAAGAAATTGATCATACTTTTCCTGTAATAAATGTTGTTCTGACAGTAAAGCATTAGTAACCAATTGATAACCTAGCAACAATATTGTGATCCCTTTAGATAATTAATCTTAGCTATTTTCCTGTCAGAAGCAACAGTGCTTGATTTTATGTTGAGCCAGAAAGATTGCCAGTTTTGAAAATTAAAAAGCATTCCTTTTATATTATTCATTCCAGTAACAATTTATGATGGCGCATTTAGCTGCTGAACGCTTGTCAACAAACGTAATTATGTTTCGATATAAACAAGATTGGTGGTTTTACTATGCTGCTCCATCTTTGTTGAGAATGTTTTGATTTAGGTTCAGATTATACAAGCTGTGTATTTATGTGTCACTTTTTCCCTCCTTTGTTAATAGTTTTTTTTTTGATAATTACTTGTAGGCAAACAAGCATGCATTTAGGATCCTTATGTACGGGAGATGTCAAACGGAGGAGGAAAGCTGCACCTTTGCCTGGACCTACTCCTGCAGCAGGTAAAAGAAAAGGGTCTCAGGGCGGAGCACAGATATAAAGTTCGTAAACCATCAAGAATAAAATGTGGATAATTCTTAATCACTTGCACTGAAGAAAAGGCACAGTTACAGGCAACTTAAATCATTTGCATTTGGTGTCAAGAGGTATTGCATGATCCTTCTGAAGATTTCTCAGGCAGCCAGTCAATAAAATATTTGCTACATACCTGCCCCAACACAAGACTTTATGTGCGGTATTAAAGGATACAGAAACTTCAAAGGCTGTGTCTTTGGCCTCAAGAAACTTACAGACTTGTTGGGAAAATAAGGCATAAATAGATGCAAAGGCAAATAACCCCAGAAGAGATTAATAGTAATAAATGCAGAAGTCTAGGATCAGCCTCAGAACACAAGCCCTGCGTTGTAAGTGATGGAAAGCTGGCCGGGGATGCGGCAGGCTCGTTTCTCGTCCTAGCTCTGCAGCAGTCTTAGATTCATCTTTCCTTATTTAGACAATGTTAGCATTAGAATAATAATAATAAAAAAAAATCTCTCAGCATTTCCACCTTAAAAACCATGTCATTCCAAGAACAAGTCATTCTAATGAATGTGGAATAGGGAAAACCACCAGTGCTGACAGAGAGAAGTCTGTACCGGATGGGACAGGAAGCCTAGCAGGGCGAAGACGCAGGCTTGTTTGTGAAGGGGCTGAATAAGATTGGTACACACTGCAGAAATCTCATGCAAGAGCCGTGGTAAGGGGGGCAGAGATAAAAACCAGTGACAGGAAGAAGCCACCTGGGCATTAACTCATAGACGCCCACATAGGAATCAATAACAGTTGACCATAATGGGTGTGTGATACAGCAAACTGATCATGGGCAAATGTTTCAGTAGAGGTCCTTGGTCAGTTATGAATCATAGCGTCGGAATCTTGCCTGGGATCCTTACATTCAGATTTATAAACGTCCTCTTAATTTGGGGAACCTTTGGAAGAAAAGTTGTTTTTTTACATAATTAATTATAGAATAAAAAATAAGATTCACGTCAACACGGGAGTAAGTAGTGAAAACCCGCATATACATACACACACACACACACACACACACACCCTGACATGATAATTTCAAAGGAAATAAAAGATGTGAAGCTTAAATTCTCTATTAGGGGACCTATCCTATAGTTCAGCCTAAAAATTTGAAGAATAATTTAAAATCGAAACACTTATAGTGCTGTTTTTCCATCTATATGAAGAGCTACATTATGAAATTATGCATGTGGTTATAATATCTTTATCTTCTAGCTGTATTGAATTTTCATTGTGTGTAGAATGTGTTTGTGTTTGTGTAGGATAATACTTTCGCACTTGTTGGGTACTTACTATGTGCCAGAAATTTTAATATTTAATTTTAATATTTAATTTTATCTTTGGAACAACCTTATCAGCTAGCTGTTATTATCATCACTTTACACTATAAAATTAAAATTCAGAGAAGTGTTAAGATCTTCTTAGCTACCTAAGAAGACATAATTATTGGGTGGCAAAGGGAGGTTTCAAGCCTATATCTACATGGCTCCTGTTCTTCCCATGACAACGTACTTATGGCCTCTTTGTAAGAATATATCTGTAAAGACCCTGTCATTGCATGTTTACTTGAACCCACTATTATATAAGTTTCCTAGAAGATTTCTCTATTGCTCTGCAGAGATACAGAATATTCTTTAGAATACTTCTAATATATCTCTTTATTCAGGAACATTTAGCCATTTTTCGATCAACCACATGTCACAAGTTCTTTGACACTTTTGTAAGGCAGGTGCAACATTCTTTAATATCCCCATTCCAATTGAATGGTCCCCTGAATTCTCTGCAAACATTAGTGGCAGAAACAGTATAAGAACAACCTCAGGAATGTGACCGAAGCACCTCGATGCCAGCAAGAAGGAAGAGAGAATGTCGCAATAACACTGAACATATTTGAAGTGAGAAGGAGAATACAGGATGGTCGAGGATGATGATATAATGATTTCCACGGAGTGATTTTGACGTTACACCTCAACAGCATCAGAGGAAATAACTTGTATGGAGTATGGGTATAAACATTAAACTTTAGCCTAAAATATTCATAAGCCCACACCAGCATATTCCAGATGTTATATCTCAAAAGTACTGATTCTCTTAAGATTCAGGATTTTGATTACATTACTAGATTTTTTACTTAAAGAGTAAAATTCATAGAAATTTAATGCATTTTTTATAATTATTCAAAAAGTAGTGCTGTAGGAGAATTATGATACTCATTTTCGATACATTTTTAAAATCCATGCATAACTGTTTCTCTCAAAGAGGAAGAGAATGAGGTTATTTAAAAGTCTTCAGTTTTAAAAAGAATATCTTCTAATACTCTAAGGTAAAAATTATTATTCAAATTCAAGTGAGAAATGCGTTTGAATAAATACACATTGATAATCAGGTTATGAATCCTAGATCATCTTGTCTCTGGAAATTATAATTTTCAAATTCTAGAATATAGCAACTCACATAAAAAATATCAGTATATTTTTAAGCTTGCAAAGTTGAGTCAGCATGTAGAATTTTTTTTTTTGTCATTTTATAGGGCCTTGCAGACCTCCCCAAAAAAACTTTGAATTGAGATATATTTTCACAGTTCTTTCTATCTTTATTTGATCCAAACTGGAAAAACACAGGTGAAGATGACTCTCATTTAAAATAGTGAATGAGAGTTATATTGTTTGATGAGTCTGATTTATATGTGAAATATTACAGCAGGTTTAGAAAAGATTTACCAAAAAATTGTCATAAAATGATAATTAAATACTTTATAATCCCAAACTGGGGTTATACGACAATTTAAGATCCTAAAGATAAAGTTTATATATTGGATACATAATACTTTTTAAAAAGACTTAAAGTCCTCTATGAAATTTTCATCATCTTTACCGGCTAGTGTATTGACAATTCTACACACCCTGTTTCAGCAATAGCATCGAAGCATAATTTCAGTTGCTTTGTAAGGCTGTGGACTCGCCAGCAGTGTTATCGGTTGAACATTTATTAATTGTGACAGGAACACCAAATTTATTTCAGTGCTTTAGCTTATTTACTGCTCTTTCACCTTTATATTTTGTATTGACAAAGTAAAATGAATATTGATAAGGTTAGATATTGATTTTTAAATGTATGGCTTGTTCTCTGCCTCGTTCAAAGTCACATACCAAAAAGATAGTGGATGTCTCAATAGCAAAGGATGTAGATTTACTATTATCAAATTGAGAACTGTTGAAGCAAGAAGGTTTGCCAGCAGAATGCATTTTATAGTTTGAAAAATGTCATCTGTAAAGGTGAAGAAAGGCAGTGAACAAAACAGGAGGAATATTATTAACACATTTTTAAAAGGCAGTCAGTGGTGTTGGTTATGGTCGGTGTTGTTGGTAGAAGTCATAGCTTACTGAGGATTTGATAGTAAAAAGATTTAAATATGTTTATTAAGATATTGTGGCTACTACACTTTAAAAAAATGTTTTGTCCACTATACATTACTACAGTTGTTGTTCTCTACAATTAGTATTTGCTGTTATGTTACTACTTTGCTTTCTATTGAAATAATATTATGAGGAAAACATCATAGGAGTCAACCATTTTTCTGCCCATTTATACAAAGAGGTGCCTATTGAAGTTTAATATCTTAGTATAGATATTGCTGCAACATAACTGTTTAACTGTTTTCATGGACATGCAAGTTCTTGGCAAGAGGTTGCATTACAGCTTTTGTGATTTTTCACCCTTTTCCTCTGCATTCTAGTGATACTTCAATAATAAAATAATCTTTATCAATATTCAAGACAATAAAGGCAGGTTGTAAATTATAGTAATGGGTGAAGATTTTTAAAAAGTGCACTTTTAAGGAGAAGTTAATACTGAACATAATCAGGAAATGTTTGGTCTGACCCAGCTCCCTTTCAAGGTGCTATTTGTCTTCAGCTGTCCAAATTTATCTTACCGATAATTATATATTTATTTCTCTTATCACTGGATCTATAATGACTACTATAGATTATCTTATCTCTTCCAAGATTTTAATACAGGCAGACTTTTGAAGAGGAATTGTTATTAATTTGGAAACCAACCTATGTCTGAACATAGAGCAAAAGCCTAATAATTATATAACGTTCCACATCTTGGTTCATGGACCACCAAACCACCTTTCAGGTGTGTGTTTTGGTAGACTCTTAAAAGGCTCTCCATTGCCATTTGGTACAAGCTACCCCTGTGCCGTGTCCAGGTTTGCTGGTTGCAGAAACATTGAGGCATGTTGGTCAGTGCCCCAGCGGGAAGGGAGCCACACCCGGGAGCTGGCTGCCTGAAGCCAGACCCTCTGGAAAGCTCCATCCTCTGAAAAGAGCAGACTAGAAACAAATCTCACCCATAGGCACAGGAAAGTAAAGGATCTCATTGCTACCTGGGCTCCAAGTGGAACACTGAAGTTTTGTACCCAAGAGCCTACCCTCACAGGAGTTTCTAGTTTAAAATTCCACCAAGCCAAAATGTTAACATAAAAACCGGTCTTTGAGCAGATGCCCAGCTACTCCAGAGGTACACAGCCCCAAGTCTCGAGAATTACCATAAATGAAAAACGACTGAAGATGATCTCATAAAATCAAAGGGAATAACTGGCAAAGGAAAAGACAGATGTGGTAAAGAAGCAAGTAGAAATTTATTATTTTATTATGAAAAATTCTAGCAAAGAAACAAGTAGAAATTTGAGATTAGTTTATTATGAAAAAATCTTGAAAATTATAAACTTACTGGATGAGTTAAACAGCAGATTGGCTACATCCAAAAAAAAAAAAAACAAAACTGAATTTTAAGAACAATTTATTTGTTTATTTATTTTTAAGAGCAATTTTAAAGAAACACAGAGGGATAAAAAATAGAGAAAATATTAAAGAATGGCTGGACTTTAAGGAAAATGCAGTTCAACATTTGTCTATCAGAACTTCCAGGAGGAGTAGAAAGAAAAGGGCAGTATAGTATTTAAGAGAATATTAAAAGAATTCAGTGAATTCTTACAACTGAAGAAAACATGAACTTTTATATTCAAAAAGTACAAGTTTTTATCAGGAAATAGTATACATAAAGACATACCTAGACACATTGTAATAAAACTTCAAAACACCAAAGCCGGAGTGAACTTAAGAGCAGCCAAGGAGAAGAGCTAGAACCTATGAAGGGATGAAATCATACTCCTTAGTAGCAGGAGTACAATGCAGAAGATGAGGTAATACTTTCGAAGCGCTGAGATCGAATAATGGAATCAAGGTGGAGTTTTATATCCAGTGAGACTGTGTCCCAACAATATTTAGAGGTAAAGACCAATCTTACTAAATTTAATACCTCGGGCAGAAAAATGGAATCCATAAAGATGAATGAAAATCAAGAAGGAATTGTGATCGAAGAAATTGTTAAATGTGCATAAAACTAAACCCTAATATTGAAAGTATAAAAATAATGAAGATGGCGACAGGTATTATGCAGATGATTTATTTGGGTATGTAAAAGTAAGATGGAACTGAAACTCTAGACAACAATAATATGTAAAGTGTGAGGGAATGATAAGTCAAGTACGCATGTTGACATTTAAAAGTAGTCGCTAAAACATTAGAAATATAATATATAATTTTCAAGCTAGTATAAACAGGCAATAGATGCCAGAAAGGAAGAAACAAAAAATGTACAGAAAAAGCAAGGTAAATAGCATTAAGTAAAATAAAAATCCATCCTGAAATGTCAGTAATCACAATAAATGTAAATGGAGTAAATGCGTTAGTTAATTTCAGAGAGTATCATAACGGCTAGAATAACAACACTCAATATATGCCATTTACAATAAATACAACTAAAATGTAAGTTATAATTTAAATAGAAAGTCAAAGCCAGAGTTGCTGGGTTTATAACAAAACGCACCCTGAGGTTTTTAAGGGAGGTTGAAGCACACTCTCCAGACAGACTTGCTGTGCTAGTTTAGTTTTTCTAGGAGTCTGAAATGTGTGAATAGAATAAAATCTCAGTCCTTTGGGAAAATGTGGCGGATGAAATAATCGAGCAGTAGAAAGTGTTGGTGACATAACATTTTAAGTTCCATGTTCAGTCAGCAAGAAGTTACAGACTCAGGTATCCTAAGTTTACCTGTAAAGTGGAGCCAGTGATAACTTCTCAGTCTGGTAAGAAAGATCAGAAGAAATACGGATATGAAAGCGTTGGTAATCTCTAAGAGCTGCAGACATTATTATATGCTAGGTTATCCAGGTATTTCAGCGTGTGTACGCTCTGCCTTGTCCACATGCAGATTGAGAGAAGTTAATATTACAATTCACATATAATCCAATTAAAATTTTTTTAATGGCTCGAAACATAAGCTCTACTGAAATGGTTTGTTTGCTAGTAATTCTCATAGGGAGGCAATGCAGGTAATGGAAAGTGTAGGTTTCAGTAAACCGAAACCAAAGTTTGACTTAGCATGTGTGCTCACTGTGCACTCCTGCTCAAGTTACACCATCTTTCTGAGGCCCGTCGTAACTGCCGCCTGGCACAGTAGTTACAAGGAATGGAGATAGAGATCGTCACATGCCTACCAAAGAAACTATGTGCCAGATACTTAGTAGGCAGACCATAAATGTTCTGATTAGACTATAGCAAATAAACATCCCTGTATGCCTGCCGAAGCAATGCAATTCTATTGAGACTTTTTTTTTTTAGTTTTCTGAAAACCCTATTCTTTGATACAGAATCATTCCATAAGAAATATATTTATGGATAACCAAATCACCTGTTAAATGAAAGCGCTCCTTTTCCAAACACGTCAACACAGACCATGTCTCTCATTCTGCACATCTTGTTCGTCGCTTAAGAAAAAAAGAAAAAGCTAGTTTTACATGAAATTTTCATTACACGGAAACAAAGTGCCTTGTATTTTTAAGCCACTAACTATCCGAACTGATTTTATTTAACAAAATTTACATGAAAATGTCTGCGATATTGCAGATAAAATATAGAATGGTCTGAATTAGTGAGGCTTTTCTCTATTAAGGAATGGAATGATTAAAACATTTGACAAAAAGTAGTTAACACCTACCCCTTTCTCACATCTCAGGCCGTGCTTATTGCTATTTCTTTAACAGTCATCAAAAACCCATGTTCCTGAATTAGTGAGAACAGAGGACAATATTATAACTTGCCATTTTGATAACATCGCTAATAACAGTTGCCCTGTCTCTCGGCTGGCTAGTAATGGGGAAAAGATGATGGAAGAAAGCGAGCGTGAACCGCTGAATGCCTCCTGAATACAGGGTAGGGGCTGAATCGGAGTGCACTAGCTGTTATGGAGGAAGCAGCGTGTGTCACCTCCCCTTCCATTGGCTGTTTATCCAACATCAATACAACACTTTAGGAGCCAAATTACTAAACAAGCTGCCAATTAGGCTTGCAGTCAGCTGGATAGATTAGCAGCTAAGAGAGGCTGATACAAGATTTTCATCTCTTGAGCCAATTACGCAAGTGAATTACTATCCGCAATACTCGGGAAGATTTGAGGGGAAAGGACCAACTCAGCTGTAATAGGTATAAGAGATCCCGCATCAAGGGGGCTGCGAGCGGGAGCATGCGGAAGGGTTAGCAGGCTTCGTGGGGCTAAAATTGCCCGAGCAGGAGGAGAGCCTTCTAGGAAAAGACTTAAAGGATTTAGCACTGCCAGGAGCAGAAGAAAAGGAAATTATGGTTGTAGTATGCTGCGCTGAGACCGAGCTGTTCCCTCCTATGTCTTAATCTCATAAAGAAAAAAAGGATGAGAGACCAACCAACAGTTGATCTCACTCTAGAATCACTTGTCATGAAAAATACAGTAGCTGTCGTTGTGTGTGTGTGTGTATGTGTGTGTGTGTGTGTGTGTGTTTTAAGGTTGTATAGAAAGCCATTGCTTTTTTGTTTTGCTTTTTCAGGAATGTGTTTCTATGTGGAAAGATTTAGTGTTTGAGAAATGTAATGTTCCTCCTCCTTTTTTTTTTTCTTTTTGTTTCTCTTTAAAGATATAACTTTATTTTCATTAAGAAGAGAAATGAAACCAGCATTTAATAAAGAGAGAGAGAATGAATTCTTTTCCACCTCTACAGAAACACAAGCACGGGAGGGAGTAGGGTGGCTGCTCCTGGCCCATCGTGCCTGAAATATCAACATTTTAAAATGATGGTAGTGAGTGAGTTATCATTTGTTGTTCATTTTAGAACGGAAAACTTACCACGACTTAGCATTTTTTTGAAGGGATGTTTTAAATTGGCCTTATATTTTTTTTCTTAAATATTAAACACATTTTAAGAATGAACTTTTGCAAGCCCTTGTATCGAAAATATGATGAAACAGATGCGTGGCCTAGAGCAGCATTTTAGCTTATAGATGGAATTAACGTAAATCATGGCACTCAGTAAAAAATCAGGCAGATGGGGCAGCTTCACCTAACATACCTGCTCAGCAGCTGTAAAAAATTAGATACCTTGGAGGTCTGTCCTGGTCACCACCATAATGATAATTTCAAAATAAAATTTTATTGGCTTTTTTTTTGTTAATTATGTTAAGGAAGTGTTTTGACATGAGGCTCTTATTTACTATTTTTTTTTTTTATAACTAAGAGGTTTATTTTTTGCATTTTTATTTCTTACACATTGTGACCTTGTCAGGCAGTCTAATATAAGTCAAGAATTTTTCTTTGATATTAGTCGTTGCCATTCAGGCGGTTTGCAGTTGAAGGCTTTTGTCTGTCACACATTAACGACACTTTCAGTGAGCTAAGAGCCAGTGTGACACGTCCGAAACCAACTCGTTATTGTGGCGGCCTCGTTCATACTCCCTGTAATGAACTGAGCACAGTGAAGACTGCAGCCACCACAGTGTTCAATAAAGAGCTTTGAAAATCAGCTGAGGATGACTCCATGGTAAATAAAAGCGCCACTTATTAAAACCCACCCCTAGCACTGTGCAGTTTTCTTCGTCTATAAGTTGAAATCATGAGAAACAGCCCACTTGCTATTCCCCAGAAGGCCAGGTACAGATTTCCAGATAAGATATACTATTGGTTCAACCCTGACAATTGTTCTATTTTATTTTTTCCCATGAAATGCATATGCCAGAGAACAAATGGAAACGCACAGTTTAAAGAATAGTAATAAACTTTGAGTAACCACCACCCAGGTCAAGAAATAGAATGCTATATACTCTGCGGTCCCACGGGTAATATTTTTGTCATCGTTATTGGTGCTTGAGGGTCCTTCTGTGCCTTGTATCACAGTCTGAAACACAGCCTTAGAGAAGGAAGAGGACAGAGAGTCCCAGCCTTACATGTAGTCATAACCCTGACTCAGGGAGGAGAAATCGATGATGATGACGATGATGATGACGATAGAAACCAGGCAGAATGGGGATATGAGTGGGTGCCAAAGAGACATCTAACTAGCGAGGCTTCGAGAGTAATGAGTGATTTTTGTCAACAACTGCCCGTTGCAGCACTCAAACTGTCTAGGAAGACACAGCCCACATTTCAGAGCAGAAGTAGGCTGGGCCCAGGACACAGGCCTGAGGACTAGCTGGTATACCTCGGGGACCCTGCACCTCTCTGAAAGGCGAGGTGTATTTATGCTCGGAGGCCTAGGGAGGGAGTGGTGGGCATGCACTACGTCCCGGTACGTCTGTGACCTTGGGAAGAAGCCTTGGTATAGCTCAGGCTGAATGTGTTCTCACTAAAACAAAGGTTGTTTTAAGATACCCTCATCCTTTTTTTCCTGCAGAACTTTTAATATTAGTTTGCCTGGTAATTACTTCTTTCTTCTGCAAGTAGAGTAACCACACAAAATGCTCTGGTAATTGGGAGTTCAGATTGCGTATGTCCGGTTACCTCCAGATTTGCCATACCCCCTTTTCAGACACCGTAATCTAATAGCTGTTTCTAGAGGATGAGCAGAAACGGACCGACCACAGAGCGGGTCTCTACCGAGCTGAGACAGACGGGCCAGGGCCACGCCCGCCGTTGAAGGCAAGAGCTCAGGTTCTCGTGACTCCTTGACTTTTACCACATTTATTGGTTTCTTGATCTTTTGCTGTCAGATGATAGGACTGCATGTAAGGCTGATACGGTAAGGAAAAGAATCGTTAGATATTTAGTACATTTCTCCCAGAATCACATACACAGTATATATGCTCTGCTTTCCCCGTAAGAGCCTACGAGAAAGTTTAAATTAAAAATCGGTCTTTGAAAATGTCATCAAATACAAAATGCCTAAAATAGACGCTTCTCAGTCTCTGCTAAGGAAATCAGGGAAACGACAGTTATTTCTTAATTAATCATGAGAAGCCCTAGCCAATCTCTTTTTCCCAAATAAGGAACGAAGGTAGGTAGGAGGAGAGGGAGGGAGGTAAAGAAGGACTGTTTATATACAGTGCTATAAATAACTTTACTCGTCTTTTCCGTCTTTCCCTCTTTATGTCCTGCTCCAGTCATTAAAACATAGAAACGGAAAAAGGAGAAGGAAGAGAATTAAAGGGTACACATGTTACAGACTGAATAATAAATAACGAGAAGAACGTTATAGCAAAGTCAACAAGTCTTAGGAGTTAAGGATGCCATCAATTGGGCTTTTTGTTCACTTTGGTCCTAGTTTCAGTTTTGAATGTCAAGGTCCTGGATCAGTGTGAGACGTTATAGTGTACATGGGTGATGCTCAGAATTATCCGTGAGGCTGATACGGTAAAGAAAAGAATTGCCTTTGTAAAGTGCTTTGTCATTTACTGAGAACTCTCTTTCCATACGTGATGTCATCTGATCCTTACAACTTCCCGTGAGGTAGGCAGTGTGCGTTCTTTTACACCTGATTTTCAGACATGAAAAAACAAGCCCAGGAGATCAAATAACTTAATCAGCTACTAAGTAGTAGAGCTGAAACTGTAAGCGAGGTCTTTCCCCCCTTGACCCCTGTACTGCAGCAAGCTTCTTATGCAAAGGTGAATAAACGACCCTCCCAGGTGCCTTTTTGAAAGAAAAACATAAAAGAGCATGGTCTCTTAGCCTGAGAGGATCTGTCTTCGCCTGTGTCCCAACTAATCGTCTCTTGTCGTTTTGCAATTTCAGGGCTTGTAGGAGAAAATGCCCAGCCCATCCTAGAAAACAACATTGGAAACCGAATGCTCCAGAATATGGGCTGGACGCCTGGCTCAGGCCTTGGACGTGATGGCAAGGGGATCGCTGAGCCCGTTCAGGCCATGCAGAGGCCAAAAGGATTAGGACTTGGATACCCTCTACCAAAAAGCACTCCTGCGGCCACCACCTCCGCTTCAGGAAAATCCACCTAGGAAGAAAAGCAAAGACGAAAGGTCCTATAGTTTTCATTCACTCTCTGTATCCCGTCGTTCTAGAAAATCACAGCATCGCTTCTGTTTTTGAAGCCGAGATCTGCATCGCCTCGAGCTTGCCACTCTAGCTTCCTCACTGCATTCGGTCTTGCTACAGCGATAGAGACGGGATTTTGTCGCAGTTCGTGGTGCTCAAGTACAAACCTTTACCTTTTAAAATTTTTTCAGCAATTTTCCGCTGTACCTAGATACAAAAACAAAACAGCTCATTTCTCTTATTTATTTTGATCGCATATGTCAATAGCGTCTAATGCTTTAGCTTGATTCATCCGGGTGCGCGTGGGCAGCCCCAGGCACACGTGAGCACGCCCACGGGCTTCTGATTTAGGGTACTCCGGGAAGAGCTGCGTTTTGTGTCATCCCCACGTGCGGCAACCGAAAGGCCCATCGTGGCATCGGCGAAGCCCTACGCGAGTCTTTGCTCGAAAGTCTTGCCGACTTCACATTGCTTGAATTGGGCCTTTCTTTTTTTTTTTACGAGGATTCTCCGATGGGCTGATACCCATCAACTTTCCATCCTTGGACAATGGGGTCCAAAGCCCGCTGCTGACAAACCCCAATCACTGCTTCCGTCTGGCGTTTTGACACAAATAAACCTCGTCATTATTATCCCCAGAGCGATACATTACTTTAGTGCCTATTTTATACATTTTACCTCATTTAGAACGTAAAATAATTATTGGAAGAAAAATGTAACTTTTTAAATTCATCATGACCAAACTGTAAATTCTATTAATCTAGACCTCTAACTTCTACCTCTCTCTCTCTTCCCAAAGGCTAACTTTTGTTTTTAGATCAACTCAACTGTAGTAAACTGATTTTAAATTTTAACCATTGGTGTAAGTTAGAATATCGAATCAATTTATTTGAGGGTTTAAGTAGCTCTCCCAAGAATTCAGATTTCGGGCAGTGATCTAGCCCAGGTGCCAGGCGGACAAAAACGGAAGGTACTGATCTGCGCGTTCTAGCATCGAAGCGGTTACCTTAAAACCGAGCGGAGCAGGTCGTTCTTATTGCGTGCCCGCTTTGTTATTTCTGAACCACCTGCTTCGTAATCTCAGTGATGAAAAGTTGCCGACTCGTTATCACCTTCATTCTTAAGGACTGATAATCATATTCCATTTGTAATGGCCCCTATTGGTTGAGTAAAGGCCAACATAACACATGCGAATCACCTTGATAATGTTTTTTTAAGACTTTGCTTTTTTTTTTTTTTAGAGCGGTTTTATGTTCACTTCAAAAGTAAGGTAAAAGTACAGAGATTTCTCCTCGACCCCCTGCCCTCACACATGTACTGCTCCCCGCCCCCACTGTCAACGTCCCCCACCGAGAGGTGCCTGTGTTCCAGCTAATGAAACCACACAGACGCATCATCCCCCAGTCCACAGCTCACACTGCCGTTCACTCGTGGGGGTGTCCAGTCTGCGGGCTCGGACAAGCGGATCGGGCAGTAATTCCTCGGTGCTGCACCGTAATAGGTTTTGGAAGATTTGTAAAACCCCCAAGAGCTTTTAAAGTGGGGAGAGGAGGTTTGTGTGTGTCACAGACCTTCCCCGGCTGGTCCCCTAAAGAAAACACTGCTAACGAGGGAGAGGAAAGGCAGCCTGCTACTTGATAGCCTTGATGATGTGCAGATGTATCCGTTTCAAGAGTTGCCTCTTTTCTTCACATTACTGTGGTGAGGATAGGTTAGTTAGAGGGACCGTGGGCCACCGGCTGAGCTGGTCTTTTGAAGCATTCTTCTTGGGTAAGGTAACCCTGCTGTACAATTATTTTCTATCAGTTTGTTACTTAGAAATGTGCCATTAAAAAGAAAAAAATGCTTTCTGTTAAATAAGCTAATTCTCATGAGGTAAGGGAAAAAGCTGGGGGAGACTGATATATGCTGGTTTAAAACTTCTCTAAGGTCGATTATAGTGCTCTAGTGTCTGTTCAAAAGACCTTTTAAATTCCAGTGTTTTCTGAAAACTTGAAGATCTTCTAAAATCCTAGAATTTTTTTTCAATTTATTAAAATGTAGCTAATGCACAATGTTGTCGTAGTTTCAGGTGTAAACGATAGTTATCTAACATTTACATACCTAAAGAAGTGACCCGCATGATAAGCCCAGCCACCATCGGACACTGCACAGCGCCGTCTCGATGTTATTGACCGTGTTCCCTGTGCCGAGCACCAGCGGCCCGTGACTTATTTGTGTTATAGCTGGAAATATGAACCTCTTACCCCCCTTCACATTTCCCCGCCTTTCTTTGATTTTTCGATTGCAGTTGACATTCAACATTATTTTGTTAAAATCCTAGAATTTTGAAAAGCCAAATTTGGAGCCGCTAATAACCAACAACGAGGTTCCTGTGAGACCGACGCCAAACTCCTGAGGGCTTGGCTGCTCTTTCTCACTTCCTTTCTAACCCTCACGGTGAGAAAGAGTGGAACAGAGCCGGCCACCTGGCACGGGGGACCCCTGCCTTAGAGACTACAGTGTTCATGAAAACTTGTCATCGTTCTGCTGGACGGGTACTCATCTGAAGCAAGGCCTCTAGGATGTTCACTGAACTTGGGCGTGGTTCTCTAACACCTCCCCCCATAATAATTCATCTTAATATTTTCAGCTAACAGAAGAAAGTTCTCAATCTTGGTATCTAGAGCAGGGGACTGAAAATATGTCTTATTCTCTAGAAGTATCTAACTACACAGCATGCATGAATCACTAGTCAAGGCAGAGAAGCAGCAACACGCAAACTTCCCCCACGCTCCACACGTTCACCAGGAGTGCGTACATCTCTCAAAATGAGCAATTCGACGTTTTGTCTTTATATACTTGTTCTTGATACTGACCACGCTCTGTTCTAGGGTGATTTCCTTCCTCCCTCCCTTCCTTCCCTCCTTCCTTCTTTCCTCCTCCTCAAATACAGTTTTAAAGACTACGTTCCCCTCAAATTCGTTGCTTTCGTTGTTAAATTATATGGTACCTCTTGAAAAGAAAATCCATTGCTAACTAAAAATTACGAATTAATTGGTCTCAACATTTGTACATAGATCTTATAACTCATACCGTGGCTATCAAGCAGAAGTTAAGACAGTAGGGTTGAAGATAAACATAATGTATACACATAGAGGAGTGTTTATAGGGCACAGAAGTGTGCAGTATACATGGCTGCCAAGTATTTTGTTAATATGCCTATTTTAACATTGCGCATTGATATTCTTGTAATTCATCGAACTGGCAATCGCTTCTCTTCAGTATATTTTCATTTTGAGCAGATATTTCAAGAAAGGAAAAAAGTTACCATTGGCATGCTTTTTAAAACAATTTCCTCCTGTACTTTGCCTTTCTAAAAAAAAAAAATCTAAATTGGTATTATAAAATGAAGTTGTTTAGCAAGGAATATTTTGGATTTTTTTTTTTTTTTTAGATTTTTTTTCTTTCGGTAGAAAACTATATTAATAGTACCACAAAAAAATGAAAGAATAAACATAATGCTTAAGAATGTTATTTATGAGCAGTCATTGTCCGTGCTTTAAATGTTTTCCTCGTACCTTGAAGTAATAAAAAATAAAGTTGAAAGTTCTTAAAAAATTTTTTTAATTGCTACCTGCTGACAATTGACATTTCACAGTGCAGTTAAATTCATTGTTAAAATTTATGTCAAAAATTTTTAGAGAAAAGAATTGCTAAACAATTTTGGCTCAGATTTATTCACAGCTGATCGTGACCTGTTCTACCACATTTCCCTGTTTTTATTTTCTCTGAAATTGGCTTACGGTCTCTTTCCATTCAGAGACTCTATAATTCTAAAGTACGTTCTCTCTCTAGCCACTTGAAATATCACAGCCTAACTCTCATGCACATGCTTGACTATTTTTAATATTTTGTAATACTCATGAAAGTGTTGAGTTTTGTTTGCTCTAAGAAGCATCTCAAATTTTACCTTTTCTCCCAGAAATTAAGTGAACTTGTTAGAGTGTGAGTTGTTTTGTTTTGTTTTGTTTTGTTTTATTCCAATAGGTATTAAATACTCATTTTATTTAACAGGCTTGCTGTAACATATACTCAACTGACAAATGGACCATGAAGGCTCCTTATGCCGGGTTCCTACTAAGCAAAGACTCATTACTTTACACACCTGACATTTTAAGTAGGTCCAGATTTGTCTTAGAGAGTCAGTGCCATTAACTGCCAGGAGTATGATCTACTATTGTCACGTTCCTTTTATCTGTACATTAGAGTTGTCTTCTGTCTTTGAATTGTCAGACAGTTTAAATCAACCTCAGATTCACAGACCTCGCTCCTGTGGCATTATCTATCAGAATGTCCTGTGTTTACTCCTTAATCTTTCAAGGATGAAGTCAGGTAACAATTGAAGGCTATTTTTGTGTTTCTTTTGGCATCTTTTTTTTTCTTAGTTTGAATTCTCAAAATACATCACTAGCGTTTTAAACTTGTGTATATTGACTTTTCAGCTATAAGATGGGAGTGACAAGACTGTATTATGAATACACCCAAAACTATTTTCTACCTGTTTTCATCTTCCTATTAAATTTCAAAGAAATGAACACATTTCTTTACGAAGACAGCATTCTTTAATAAAAGCAGAAAGGATGAGAAATAGTATGCTAACATTATGTACTTAAAAATATGCTTTCCAAAAGCAAGCAAATTATTTCCCTTATTGGGGTGAATTTCCTCAAATGCCAGAATTTCGTAGTTATCATGAGCCAATAAATTTACGGGGGGAGGGTTAAGGAGGCCACCTGGCTAATCTGTAATTCTAAACTTCTCTGTTGATGGCTATAATTCATTATGAAAACTGTAGATAACCCACATTGCATGTCTGAGGTATGGGATTCACAAAATAAATTTTAAAGGGGTGTGAAGCACTTGGGAGCACAGATTAAAGGTGTGAAATTTGAAGTGTAAAGCTACAGTAGTTCTAATCCCGTGGCTCTGGTGTGTGGGTCCTCCGCCGTGAGTACAGCGGTCCGTATTCTGTGAGGCTTGGGTCTTGAGCCTCCCAAAATGAGGGCACACTCGCCGAGCAGCCAGGAAGCCAGCCCGGTTTGGCTCCCATGGCATTGTGTTTCTCCGTCCAGTCCCCCAACAAGTCAGCCAGAAACAAGCAGATTCCCCCCCGCTCCGTGAGTAATTGTCTGCACGCAGTGACAGATGTGCAATATAGCAGCTTCTTCAGGAAAAAATTAACAGTTTGTCCAGCATGTCAGCTCTCTCTTTTTAGTGCTTGGGAGGTCTTGGCCCCATTATGGATGATTTAGAAATTGAGGCAAGCGAGGACCAGCTGCCCGTGCTGAAAGCCTTCTTTAGGCGCCCTCATCTGCATTCCAGGACTCGCTCGCAGCTAGAGATGCGGGGGGAGCCCCTCGAGCCAGAAGATGAGTGTGGGCTGACAGTGCCTTGATTTGTTGAGAGAGAGAATAAATGGGTTTTTCAGAAGATGAGGAAATATCACCATTACTGGCCAATTTACAGCATTTTATCTGTTCTTCAAACATGTCACTTTTGTTATTGTTGCATGGTAATTACATAGTGAAACGGAAGGAAAACAAATTCTGGTTCCGTATTCAGATGGATTGCAAAATCATACAATCCTGATAAATGCCCATTGATGATACACACGGATGAAAGGTTCCTTTTAATTTTCGATGGCTAGCTCAACCATAAATAGGACGTAGGATTAAATTTCAGAGACTCTGATTTCGTAAATGCAAACAGTCTTTCTCTGCGCTTTTCCCCATCTAGGAAAACTGCGAGGCATTGTCACAAACAGGATTTCCTGAGACAAAAAGTGAGTTCAAGATTGCATTCTGAAAAGAATGAGTACTCTGAGTGAAGCTGGAAAGCTGTCTGTCTTGTCCTGGAGATCAGTCCGTCCTAAGGCTTCTCAGAAAACACTGGGCCTACTGTGGAGAAGAAAACCTATGGCCATATGTTTTGAAGCGTATGTTCCTGGCCACTTCTGCAATCTCGCCAAGCATTTGGATACTAGAAGTCAAATGCTTTTTCTTGTTTGTTCCTCTTTCTGAAATTATTTTTCCCCTACTCCCCACTTCCCATTATTGTAAATGAATGTTGCCCACGGAGTTTAGCTGAGCATGCAGATAATGAAAAGCCTAGAGATGAAAATGAAGAAGGGGTCCAGCTCCCCAGGACTGCTACTTAAAGTGTCAGGTGTGTAAAATAATGAGTCTTTCCTTAGTAAGGATCCAGCAGAAGGAGGCTTCATGGTCCACCTGTCAGGTGAGTATGTTACCATAAATCTGTTAAATAAATGAGGATTTAATACCCATTGGCTCCCCAGTTCACTATGGCAGTGAAAGAGAGAAGAGGCACACCACCACTTAACTGCCTTGGCCCAGGGGTGACACGTGTCACTTCTGTTCAAAATCTATTGGCCAGAACTGGTCACATGGGCCCACCTGGATTACAGGGGAGCTGCAGAAGGTAGAGGAACACATGGAAGTCCATGAGCACTAACTATTCCTGCCATAGTTATTTATTGATGTCATAATTACACTATTTCTACGTAGTCTTAATTTGACACATCCAGACTATTAAATATCAAACCAGCATCTACCGTATTTCATTGAATCTAAGATGCCAACAGTTTTAAGATGTATCTTAATTTTCTGTACTATTGAAAAAGAAAAAAATTGACAAACTATAATCCATCACCCATGGCAAGATGCATCCCAATTTCAGAAATATTAAAATATTAAAAAATTATAAAATAGGTTCATAATTATCAAATAAATGGTGTAGAAAAAATCTAAGGAAAGTCAGGGAAAGCTCATGGATAGGTGAGATTGTAGCTGCTCCTTGAAGAATGATAGGGTATCACTAGAAAAAAAAAATGACTCATTTTTACTAATAGCTACTAGTGTGGATTACATTTAGTATATAAACAGAACAGGCATTAGAGTTAGAATCCAGGCTGGTCAGTGTCCAACACTAATGCCTTCTGAATGATTTGGAGCTAATCTCACAAGTTTCAGGCTCCCGTGTTGAAGTCAGGAATAATAATAGCTACCTCGTTGAGTTATGAGGGGTAAATGTAATAATGCACACAAAACACCCTCCCACAGTGTCAGGCACATAGAATGTGCTTTAAATTGGATGCCATTTCTTTTCCTGTTTCTAATGTTTATTTACTCTTCTGTTTGGGGAGAGAAGGTCAGAAGTGTTAACACTTTTAGTGCTTTGCTAATAGTTGTCAAGAAAGACAGTGATATTAAACAATTTTCCTAATATAGCTATTGATGGACACAGCTTAATAATAAAGTTCTTCTAGGACACCAAATATTAGGTTTTTAAAAATCCACTCAACCAAAACCTATACAGAATTCAACCGCACTCACTCAGTTTCTTGTGAGCTGTCTGAAAATCATTTAGGAACCACTGGTCACAGCCACCAAGACCACCAGAACCTTCCATGGCACTCTCTTGTATATGCTGCTCATCTCACAGAACCCAGTGAGAATGCACTTGGCCCTGGACTAACGTTAATGCTTGGACGGATTCTTCAGATAGGCTGTTTGCATCAGATGCTCTGGTTGAAATTGTTTTTCTCACAGAATCTTTTTGAGACTATATTCTAGAATAGTACCTACCTAACTTCAGAGAGCATAAGAATCACCAAGGAGTACTTAAAAAAACCGAGGATCTCAAACGGCACTCTAGAAGAGGTATCTGAGGATGAGTATGCAGTTGAGAAAGACTGTCCTAGAAGAACCAGCTCAGGTAATTCCCAAACCTTGACCCCCAATCAAACCTAGTCTACTATGGTGGACCCTATTGGGTCATCGGTGTCAGCTCTCATCTTCTGGGAACTGGTCTCAACACCACCTCCCTTCCACCCTCTCCCTAAGATAATTCCCAGGAATTTGGAGTCAGAACTAAGATTTTATTCTGGTGTTGTGTGACTGGTGTCTTGAATGGAGAAGCCTTTGGACTGGGAAGCAGAGGAAGTCAGTATGGAGACTGGTTGAAGGTTGCTAGATGTTCTCATCAAAAAAAAAAAAAAAAGAGAGAGAGAGAGAGAGAGGTCTATTACCAGGAAGGCAGAGGAAGCGACACTTTTCTATAGGAGAATATGACATCTTTTTCCATGGATCTACGCTTTTACATTATTGGGCAGAATACTGGGTCTAAGCATCTTATGAGCAAACTGATAAAACACAGAAGGACACTGGTAAGTCAGAGGGTGACTCACTGACATCACAACGAGACTCTGCATGTTACGAAAGAGCACAGGATCCCTTTAGTTAGGCATTTTCTCAAGTACCTATTTACGGATTATGAAATACTTAACAGAGGGGAAAAGTAAAAGCTGAAGTTCTTAAGCCAGTATTTATTAAATATCCATCACAGATTCAGACAAAGCAAATTAAAATCATAATGTAGTTAATTGTCCAGTTTTTAGATTCTTATGTTAGTGGACTGTAGGCTAAAGTAACAGCCTGTCCAGGTTAATACAGCACCCCTGAGCATTCCACTATGGTTATACCTCTTTTCTGAGGCTTATTTTTAGTCTCATAAGATACTCCTTTAGATTATAATAAATGTCCGTTTTTTGTACAAATTAATTTAAGCTTTCTGTTTTCTATATAGTGCTAATATTCTGCTGGATGTTGGCTATACTTAAATTATAAAACACTGAAAAGTACTACCATAACTTGAAAAACTGAATTTTTCTCGTGTGATAATCTAAAAATTTATATTTTTAAAGGAACTATTACACCTTATAATGTTTTAATAATAAAGTTCCACCTTGTGGGAATGGGATATTTTAAATGACTTGGCCTCATTTTTCTTTTTCTTTTCTTTTTAAACTGAGCCCAACTCTATCAAATTCTAGCTCAGTAATTCTTATCGATAGAGGAGACCCATTCCTTCAAGAGATTCTCATAAGATTGGAGAAGAATTCCGAATATTAGCTACTTTACTTTTTAAATATGTTAATGACTATAATGACATCTGATATTTTTCCCTGAGCTGTTTAACAATTTTCTCGCCTCACAGAGTAGAGGAGAGCATGACGGATCTATAAAATTCGACTAGAAGCCACTCCCTTTACCCTTTCTCCCCATCTCATGGCTGCTTGCTTATCGCACACTCTCATGCTATGGAGTTCTGCTGTTGCTTGTTGAGCTGTCACTGTGCAGATGGTTTCCCCTAGAATCATCAGCGGCCCCGTTCCCCCATCCAGCCCACCCCCTGCCTCCAGCCTGTCACACAGAGTTCCCGGGCCCCCCTAAAGGAAGGAAGCAACTTTAAAACAAGGCAAAAAGGCACTGAGCAGAGAGCAACCCCCTAGGTCTGATGATTTGCTTTCCTTTCACATCTCAGATACAGAGGGAACGAGTTACAGCAGGAGCACCAGGCTAGGAGCTGGAAGAGCTGGATTCTGTGCTGGGGATACAGTGCGTAACTTCCTCCCGAACTTCACGGAAAGGTATTCCTGCACCTCGGTGGTCCTCAGTCGGAAAGATTAGAGGACACTTAATTTTGATGATACAGACTAACTGGGAATAAATTAATTCTTAAAGTAGCAGAAAGTCCAAATTATTTAATACTTAAAGACATGTGATGTTATGTTTACAGGTAAATTACTAATGATTTAAATTAACGGTGAATAAAATTTTATTTAAACTAATATGCAAATCAGTGTATGCAAACAACATTTGTAGAATGTCGAAAGTTTGGACATTTTTATTTTCCCTAAGTACTTTATTTCCCCTTACCACTATTTAGTTGTCAGTAGAGCTGGTATTCACCAATATGTACCACTTACCACTTACCACTATTTAGTTGATAAAACTATTATTGTAATGCACAGGCGTGCCAGCTCACCCCATGACTCAATTACTGAGAATTAAAATTTTATAGGGTCCTTGTAACTAGCACTTGACAGTATCTCCTGGTATATGTCTCATGACATGTCAGCCTCCTGATCGCTGGTATGGGCTAACGCTAACTTGACAATATCACCTTGGACACGAGCCCATGCATGATTTCCCAGAACAATGAAGAAGAAAGTAGTGGTTTTTTCTTTTAAAGAACTGGGGTCCGTGGTAATGACCTTAACTCCATATACAGCTTGAAGAATTGGAACAGATTCATAAAAAATCAAGACAAATGATTAAAGGCTAAAGGGACTGACTTTAAGAAAAATATAGGCAATGAATAATGTAGCTTGCTAACTAATGACCACAGAGAGGGTTTAATGATCCCAAGAATATTTAAAGATACAAACATCCGCATGAAATAAAATTATGTCAAGAACTACCCTTTAGTTCTAGAATGGGAAAAGTATGGATTTGTTGGTTAAAAAAAAAAATTTTTTTTTTAATGGTGTTTGAGTAAAAGGAAACAGAAGAGTATCTATTTTAATGGAAAACGTTAAACTCGTCAAAGAAGGAGCTCTTAGGAAATCTCAGTCTGAATTAATGGAAGCCCTTTCTAAAACCACCAGAGGCAACAATACAGCCCAGCTCTGTCTGGGGAGATGGGCAGAGATATTCCAACACACCTAAGAGTCTAGCCTCACTCCACTCTCCGCCACACTGACCATAAGTTGTGCCAGGCCAGGTGTTGGGTGCATCTTCACACTGAGCGAGGCCATTCCATCCATTCTTTTGCTGATGAGTAGCATAGAGTTTGGCCTGTAACCCCTTATGAGTTTCTTCTTTAATCTGACTTTTGCAGCTGTGAAAATAACCAAAGTACTCACAGGCCATTAGCCTAAGTAAACACTCACTACAGAGCAAAATGAGAGGAGTGACAGTCATATTCTGCCCATGCAGAATGTGTCTACTTCCTAGCATCTAATGAAACGCCACTTGCTAAGTATTTACGGGGCATCTACTGTATGCTTATCACTGAGCTGGTCACTGTGAGACTTCATAAGAATTTCATAGTGTACTCACTGACCACAAGGGACTTGGAGTCTTTTTGGAGACATCCACATATATTCAGGAATGATATTTAAAATTTTTATAATGAGACCGGCCCAGGCACTGGCCAACGAGAGTAGATAGCCATCTTATCTGAATGGATGCCAGCTATAAACAATTAGTATAGTAGTGTAATGGTACATATTGGTGAATACCAGCTCTACTGACATCTGATCTTTTTTTAAGTTAGAGAAAAAAAAAACTATGTCTAAAATGTTATATTGAATATAATCAAATGCCAATATATATGATAGAACGTAAAGGCTGTATATGATATCTTTGTCTGTCCATGGCAGACGACACAGTCAATAATTGTGCTCTTTCATGATGAACTCAGACTTAGAACCCTGGGTTGTCAAACACAATCAAAGTTACCTCTTGTGAAGAATGCCATTTACAGTCCCTTACAAGTACAGTAAGCATCGGTCACAGAAGGGTTAATATCAAGATAACTGACTACGCAGATCTCCAGTGATACTTTCTGGATAATTTTCAGGAATCTCTTCTTGCATATCCCTTAATCAAGTGACTCTCCCATCTTTCGAATGTGCACATACTAGTTTTTCTCATTTCTGTTGCTTTGCCTATGGCCTCCTGCTCATCTAGCTTAAACAATTCCTCATGTCCAATTAGAATCAGGCAAAATCTCATTTCTTTCTACCACTCTGAAGGCCCGATTAACAGAGTAAAACTAATATTTAATCAACACAAAAAGTATGTATCCACTTTTGGTTACACCATACAAAATAATTTGACCCATAATTGAAAGGTAACTGAATAAATGAATGAATGAAAAAAAAAGAAAGAAAGAAAGAAATTCTACAGACCCAAAGGCTATATGCAAAAATTAGAAATGATCAAAATTGCCTCAAATTTTGACAAAGCCAAAATCAGAGTCGCTGTCTATACAATGTTATTTAAGGGAAAGCACTTTTCAAGCAAATGCAGTAGAAATGAGTGTAAATATTTCACACAGGGCTGCCTCCGGCTGAGTTTCTTAACTAAGAGGGAACGTTCATAGAAATCTGTAAACAAATTGTCTGCCAGAGGTGACAAGAAAACATGAAGTCACATTCCCTCCAGTGAGTGTAATTTCTTCACGAGGCCAGCTGGCATTTTATGAAAGTTTGCCTGGTGTCAAGCCTGCTGGTATCTATTGTCCTGATCTCGAAATAAAGGATTGACTCAGAGGTGTCTCTACAATCATCCAGCAGGATGACAAATCCCAACTTTAACACCAAAATAAGGGGTGAACCATTAGCTCCGGCTGCTGCTTGGATCTCGTGCTTAACTCAATCTTCAGGCTGTCAGTGTGGCTGGGGGAGGAGGTCACCGGGCAGGCTCCAGGAGGAGCTTAAGCAGCACAGGGCTGTCTTTGCTCTCTGCTTGATGCTCCTGGCTGCCTGCCGGGGATCCCCCATCTCCGGCCCGGTGTGAATGAATGGCCCATAAGTCTACAAAGTGGTTTATGAAATCTGAATAAGAGCTGAGCTATCATCTACAAAATTGTGGCTCATCGAGTAGAAATTATGAAGAGATCCCGTTTTTCACTTTGTGTTATTGGCAAGCATCCTTAGTGAAACTGACTCTTTCCATAATAAGCTGTCATCGGATCCAATTGTTTTGGAATATGGTCTAGGTGTTTGATTGCAGGGTCTGCAGGCTTCAGACAGTAGGAATGCAATGCTTAAGCTTCTTCACTTATTGCCTGCTGGTGTACAAATATAGGATTTGGCAATTTAGCCTAAAGCCTTAGTCTCTCCCGCTCTATCCACCCACTCTGGGAGGTGCTACGGATGCAGCTTTCCACAGGCTCAGAGACAAGAGGAGGCCCATAAAGCTGAAATCAGAGCCAAGGTGTGAGACGGCCTCATGCATAATCAACCCACGAAATGCTATCTGATGGACCCCTTGCTACAGCTGAACTTTGGACTCCCCACCACTTACATGAAATAAATAAATAAATAAATAAATAATAACAGCCAAATCCTCAAAAACGCTGAAAAGCAGCTGGTTGCCAAAAGACCACTTTAATAATAGGAATAAACATAAAACCAAAGCTGGAAACACAAAGGCTTATATCTGTTTTGTTTTGTTTTTTTTTTAAAGAATTAATGTAAAGAAGGGGATCAGAGCCATTTTTGTATCATGCATGCCTGCAGCATAGGAAGGCAGGAGAAAGAAAGAAATTTCAAAATTAGAAATCTTACTGACGCTCCCCAGATAATAGTCCACTGTGCTAACATACTCTGCCATGATAGGTATAAGGTTATTTCAGGTTCTTCTTGCCATAGAAGAATCTGTATATAACAAAAATATTGATGGAACAGTGTTCTTTGTATAGGGCATCCACGCTGACCCTGCTTGGCAAGTGACTCCTCAATGACTTTTGTCAAAGAAAATGCTTTGCTATTAATGACATTGCGAGGTCCTTTATAATTTAGCAACCTGTCTATTTAATGAGGCTAGAGTCATTTGTATGGACTATTGCTTAACCATGACAAGATTCGAATACATGTGTGATGTAAACTATGATAGAATTCAGTATGTTCAGAATACTGCGTGGGCAACGTTTGAGGCTCTATATCGGAGCGTAAAACTCGCCGGTATTGGGAAATTTTGAGAGCAGTCAGTTGACCTTTTCTTTCTGCTCTCATGTGATATTCTCCCGAATAAGGAACGGTGAGAGGAAGAGGTTGAGATGCAGCACGGCATACTAGAAAAAAGCATTAGTTCATGGCCATAGCCCTGGCCGGGGCATGCACTGTGGTGTCTTGAGCAGCCTGAAGCTTTTGAAGCCTTGTTTTCTTTTTTTTTTTAAATCTGTTCCCACTTTTCCAGTAGGTTATAATGAAGGTCCAATAAAACAACATCATGTAAAAACATTTTGAAAATTGAAATGCTATGTAACTATACAGAATAGTCTATGCCAGGCACCCCCAAAATTTATATGAAGTTGTAGATGTTCAAAAATTAAAGCCACCTGGTTA
>NW_006439191.1:6278834-6288910 GCF_000325575.1 Pteropus alecto | reverse complement strand
CTTAAAGATAAGTAAGCCTCGTCGACACAGAGATGGAGGGAGACATTGCAGATGGAGGGAACGGAGTGTAAATAGAGGAGAGAAAATGTCTATAGACCGTGTTCAAAATCTAGAAAGTGCTCTCATTTGTTGAGAGCATGGGAGACCTAGTATTAAGAAAATTGTTGTTTTGGGTCTCTATATTTTAAATAGCAAAATTCCTCATCTTTTCATTTCAAATGTTAGTTATAGCAATACCAACAACTCATACACTACATGTCACATCTAAATGGCTAAATATTTACAACTCAGTCTGTATTTTAGATTTCTTACACAATAGTTCTTGCTGTAGACCACATGAGCATCAACCATTAAAAATTCAAAATAGTTTCCCAATTTCCTTTGCTGTACTTTGCTATAATGGCTAATTTTTTATGTTAATGTTTCTATTGTTTTACTATCCATGCTTTTCTCATTCATATTCTAAGAGATTATTGCTAGCGCCAACTCATTTGATTTATCATTGAGAGAAAGCACTTGTTCAAAAAGTCAGCACTGGATATTAAATGATGATTGCCTGCAATGAATTTCTTCTCAACATCTGCAGAGACAATTTTGCCTTTTCTTCTCCCACTTAACTCTAAATAAGAGAGCTTAAATATACTTAAATACGCTTCCTATCAGCTTAAAGAATATCTTCTTAAGAGCTAGAATTTAAAAACAGTGACGTTTCTAATGCTTATTTTTCTTGGTTAAAGTAAAACACGCACGTGGATGCCAGTGCACCGCTGACATAGGATGGATGTGATCTTTCACCGAAATCCTAGCTAATACTGTATAATTAAAATATCTCTTCCTTTTCATATCATTTTATGTTATATTTATAGAGAGTTTTATAATTTATCCACTGCTCTTGACTTCAAAAGAATATATACTTCTTATGGACCATTGAATCATGAAAATACAAACAGGAAAGGGTGAAGTTGCTATTTTAAAATAAACTTTTAAATTTGTTAAACCCTTCTCCAAATGGAAATACTTACATTAGAAATACTGTGTGACAATTACAACTGTATTGCAGAGTTAATCCCTAATAGTTGGCTGAGACTTTATAACATCGAGGTTATACAAATAGGAGAAACCTAAGTCAAAATGGCAACTCAAAAGAAAATGTAGTGTAAACAAAAAATAATTATTTTATTTTGTCTGTAGAAGAGACATTATCGTGGACAGCAAACAATTCAAAATATTACTTTCACTGGTTTTTGTCACCTTTGTGATTGTATCTGTTATTTTATTTGATGCTGACATTCAATAAATATTTCCTGCTTACTACCATATGCCAGCCATAATACCAGGAGCTGAGTTGGAGAGGCAGAAATAGAAAACTAAGCTACATTCCTTGCCTTAGATAATCTCAAATAATAATAGAGAAACTAAGTACATAAACAAATGATTGTAATAGAATTGGATCCAAACTACAAGGCAGATCTGTCCAAAGCATTACATAAGTACATAGAGGGAAAAATCCATTCTATCTTCATATGAGGTAACATTTTGGCTGGATCATAAAGAATGAGTGAGGACACAGCAAATAGAGAAGAGGAATTATTGAAGGAAAAGGTAATCACTCAGACAACAGCGGAGCTGTGAGAGCATGGTGTATTTTCAGGAAGAATGCATTGTTTGGTAACAGTAGAATGAGGGGACTTGGGGAGTCCTGGCAGGGGGTGACGATGGAGGTAAAGTGAAGCCAGACGGGGAAGAACCATCCTCAGAAGACTGGAAACCTGTAGATAGTGGGGAGTGGGAGCCAATGAAGTTTTCCAAGCAGAGAGATGATCATAACAATGATCGTGACTGTGGAATGAGTAATATTTACAAAGCGCATACTCTGTTGTTCCATGTGTGATTATACGATTCATCCCTGTGACAACTCATAACAATGCCATAAGATAGTATTGCAGTATTTCTATCGTACAGATAGGAAAATGGAGATGCGGGAAATGGAAACAAGCATTATACCTGTGATGTAAGCCCAGTCTACTGCCCACATTCCTAACCACCAGACAATAATGCACCATCACACTCTGGTCTGGAGGACAGGTGGAGTGGGGCAGAGAATGGACACATCTGGGAGGCTACGCGTTCATTCGATACATACATACGGCACCTACAGTTTGCCAGTCTCTAATTTAGATACTAGAGATAACAGCAGTGGATAAGAAAATGTCCCCCTTTTCACAGAGCTATTATTATAGAATAGTCTAAAAATGGTGAGTGCCTAGACTAATTTAGAGATAATGTTAGATCAAGAGTAGAGAATCAAATCACGAGGTATTTAGGAGCATGAATGGATAGGCCTTGGTGACATGAAAAGTGAGCAAGCACAGCGAGGTGGAAATTCAAGAAGACTCCGAGTTTTCTAAATTGGGCCACTGGTCACATAATGATACCAATTTAAGGAAGATCAGTTTAGGAAAAAGACAAAGACTTCAGACATGTGGAAATGAAGATAACTTTGGGACAGCCCAATGGGAATGCAGGTCCAGAGAGCCTTTTCAAATATTTTTAAGCCGATATTTTTAAATATTTTCATGTCGTTTCATATCCTCCCTTGCCAACATAAGGAGCCCTGAGATTATAATGCACAAATTAGCACTCTGTTAATAACTCAGCATGTGCTTTTTAAGTGTTTATTAAGGTCAAGAACAGAGCTAGGCACAGTGGCGAGCAGAATAGACATGGTCCTTGGCTTTCGACTCGATAGTAGACCAAGCACAGTATCTGCCTCAGAGCCCAATAAAATGAATGCCAAGAGATGTTTACAAAAGAAGAATGAAAGTCATAAAAGTGCAATAAAAACAGGAAAGGGGACCCTCACCAGGCCCAAACCTTCGAGGGCCAATGTTGAAAGTGAATGGGATCAAATGGGCAGAAGTTTTGCAGAAGAAAGTGCAACTTGGTCATCAGGAAAGGCATGATCTTCGCAGGGAGAACTGGAGAAGCTCTCAGCCCTGAGTCAACGAACGTCAAGGGCAGGAGTGAGCTGTGGCTAGCAGGCAGGACAAGTCACTTACAAACCACACTTCAAACAAACGGACGAGATGTTCCTTCTGAGCAGCAGCCTAAACAGAAAAGCAGGTTGCTGTGACCGAGAGGAAGAGAAGCAGTGCCCTGCTGAAGATTCCCAGAAGGGCGCCCGAGATGGAAGCCCCCTTACCTGGGCCCCACCCACCTGCTCCCTGCTCCTCACACATGGGAACGGCCTCTCTCCACGCCCTTCCCAGGGACACAGGGCTCAGGGGAGACAGTGCCACACCTCTGAGCAGACCCTGACCAGCTTGTAACTTGTAATTTGTGATGTTTCATATTATTGTCTTTAACGGCATTACGTTATGTCTATCACAAATATCTAACAGAAAATTAAAAAGAATAACAATGAACTAAGTGGTGAAATTCTATCATTTAAGTGTGCATCTCTACTGTTTACAGCTTTTTATTTTAGAAGCATGTTCTCTCTAACAGAAAAGGCCAACAGAAAACGCACCACATTGTCATGGAGAAAAGTCTCAGAAATACAAAAAAGCACAAAGAAAAACACAAAAGCTTTCTTCATTCTATTTTCTACATCAATTTTTTAGACCATATAGAATATATGTCCTCCCAGGCATCCATTTCTCCCTCTCCCTCTTCCAACTAAATAATTGTACATATTTTTTTAATCATCGAAAGTTCACATACAGTTTTGTAAACTGAGTTTTTCACTTGAGAATATTAGAAATATTTTCTTGTGTCTTCTACATCATTTTTTATGGCCACTATTCCTTTGCATAGACATATAATTTATTTAACTAGTCATTTATGACTGGACATTTGGGCTAAGTTATAGCAGGAAAAAGAACATGTACAGCACTTCTACTCAAAATTTGATGAATGCTTTCTAACATAGGTTCGTTACTACTTTATCAAGATTTTTTGTTTGTTTGTTATTTTAGGGAAACATACATTTTCTTAGTCAATTAAAGATGGTGTTTGATAAGGAGATGTTGGCATCTCCTGAGTTTTACACAGGGCAGAACAAAGAGATGTAGATGGTGGGCCTAAGTCTCCAGGTACGCTAGCGGAAACCTTACTAAGACCGCCACCACCACGTTGCGACTCTGGCCAAGGATGCCAGAAGACCCCATCGCTAGTACTTTATTTCACAGTGGACTTGAATGAAATGATAATTATTGATCCGACAAACTATAATAGCTTTCCCTAAGTCCTCGGGGACTGTTGTGCAAATGTGTACTTAGGGACTCTTAAATACTGCTTATTAATGGTTTGACAGGCCTAACGGCTCTGCAGGAGCCATTAAAGACCACGGTGTAAATCTTTTTGGGTTCTCACTTTCTAGACCCTTCCTGTCAGAGACTGCCACGTGAGAACTAAATCAGACCTCTCAAACCATTAAGTGATGCTCTAACTTCTGAGCAATTTACCCATAGCATCCAGAGCAATTTGGCAATTTTTTCTGAAATTCATTGTTTCTCCTGCTTTCTCTCTTTAACACAATGTATTTGATTCATTCTCTTAGACTTTTTCAAATGATGTATGTAATTCCGTAGCAATTTTATCTCTAATTTTTCTAATCTATTTCTATAGATTTGACTATAGTATAAAAAAAAAAAATCAGGTATTTAGTAAAGTCTTTACAATGACTAACTAGAATAAAGTCTGAAAAATATATTCTTACAATTTTTACATTGTTAAATATTTCATTACTGATTTTCAACCGCATCAACATAGTCCAGCTAATAAAAATGAGAACTTCTAATCCTCATCATTGGCTTCAGAGGCTTAATGAGCAATGGTATATTTCACTGACACATTTTTGACAGGTTAGTACATATATCCTTCCAGGCATCCAACCCATATCTATGTCTACATTTATATCTATTTCTATCATCTAACTAAGTACCTCCAAAATAACACCGCAACAGCAAGAATGCTGAGCCACCTCCCGCTGGAGTCCCCCTCATGGTGCTGAAGTCAAGCCTATTTTTCTTTCATAACCAAGTTCCGCTGAGACACTTACGGAGTCTAAATTACAGTGTTTGCCAGCATAGATCTCATTTCGAGTTATTGTCTTTGTTTTACAAACCGAATCTGGAGGACTGAACTTCCAAGGCCGGCAAGTTGCCGGAGGGGCACATAAGGGTTTAAATTGCATCTTTTCAATGCATTCTGGCACCGCAGCCTGAAGCCAAAACTTGTTTTTTAACTGGCATCCTGCCTCCCACGAACAGAGGAAGCAGATTGCCTCTTTGCTGAATACTTAGACAAGGTACTGATATAACAACACTGGACAAGCAGCTGGGAGCGGGGCTGTCAGCCTGTCACACACTGACAAATCTGTTGTTCATATTCAGGCAGGATGTGTGTGTTCGCTCGCCACCCGTATCATCCATCTAGCACAGGCCCTGTGAAGCAGCCTCTCCTCCGCGCGCCTGTGGACCCAAAGCTGGTATTACATCCTTATGAAAGTGCTCAGCTAAACAACTCGTTTGCTTTTTTATGATGGGGTCTGGCAAATGAGACAAGCAAGACAGCCTGCTCGATTTTTGTTTCTCTTTCTTCTTTCAACACACTAAGATAGCTTGTGGGATTGTCATTTCATGTCACATGCATAACATCATAACGCTAAATGGCTCCAAACTGCTCTTCTGAAAATCCACAAAGCAGAAGGAAGAGCAGATATGAGGAATATTACATTAAAGTGGTGTTATTTGAAGGGGAAAAAAATCATTTGAACAAAATGTGGGGTGAATTTTTGTTGTTGTTGTTCTTTTTTGTTTGTTCGTTTGTTTTTGAGGAGGAGAGGTCTTCTACATTACAGGTAGGGCTGACTTTCAGGATGATCTCTAACGAATTTCCCCTACAGCCCACTGGATGTGTGACACTCAGCACTCTCTCTGCAGATTCATTTCAGGCTGAATGCGGAGCCTGTCTGAGACTAAGTTTACAATTCCCCAGACAAACCATATCTATGTTTAGATGGGCCTTTGTAAATCAATGAAATATATCTTCTTTCTAAATGTAGATATTTGGAGGAATTTATAGGTGATTGAGTCTATAGCCCAGATATTCTGATATGATGCCATTTAGCATTTATTGGTCTTTAACTTGGAAATTCAAAAAAAAAATTCTGGCTATGGATTATTGATTTTCATTGGTTAAACAGCGTGTGCGCACGTGCGTGTGCACGTGTGCGTGTGTGTGTGTTGCACTGTTTCTTTCCTTTTCCAAACATAGCTCACTTGATTGCTTTGGAAAAAAAGAGACTAAACCCATCAGAATCAGCACTGCAGGGTAGAGTGTTTAGGGGATTGCTTTGTGTTTTTGATTATCATTTGGCATTTTTTTTTTCTTTTCCCATGGTCAGTCTAAGACTTTTTCTTATGAGAAAATATTTTGCCCAATATTTCAGGTAATCTGCTCCCTAAGAGTCACAAAATGTGCACTAGCTCAAAGAGGCAAAACATTTGACGTTAGAGACGCACATGATGCTGAAACCCCATATGACATTTTAGCATTAAAAAATTTCATGTTCCCAATATCATCAGCAACACATTATTGCCGTTTGTAATTGAATTTTAAAAATTCTTTTACATTAAAGATACTTTTGGTCAGTAAAAAGTTAAACAATAACAATATTTATTATTTATTGAGTTCTCACTATTTGACTCTTTTTTTTTCTGTACTGATATTTGTTAGGAGAAAAATCTATTTATCATGAAATTGGTAGAGTAGTAGATAGTGAAAAACAACCAAAAATGTAAACAAAAAAAGCTGCCCCCCAAATAGTTATCATTTTCTGTTCACTATCTACAGTGCATATTACATTGACATAATAATTTTTATACAAACATAGAAATTAAATAGTAATAGGCACTACTCATTTTCTTAAACTTCCTTAAATGACACGTTTCAAGGATTGTCAAGGAAGCAATATTGTAGTAAAACTTTAATTTAATTTAATTATATATACATGTGAGGAAAAAAATATAATGGTCTGTCATTTAGGAAATTCAAATTCTGGGTCTGTTTTTAAAATTAAACTCAATTAAAATTAATTATATATACATGTGAGGGAAAATATATATATACACACACACACACACACACACACACACACACACACACATAAATGTCATTTAGGAAATTCAGTTTCTAGATCTGTTTTTAAACTAGCATAATGTGTACTCTCAACTGGGAAAATATCTTCTATTCCTGAAATATTATCCTCTTGACTTACCTTGATTTAAGGTATAACATAGCTTTAGCAAGTATTTTACTTTATTACAATATGTTTTTCACATTTTTATGCCTCTGAATGAGAAGGAAAGTGAAAATACTCTGTTTAAATCAGTGGTGCAGAAAAATATGAAAAATTGATTCATACTTTGGAAATGAATTTGTCCTAATAGAAAATAAACCATAAATATTGAAGAGGGCTAAATAACTCCTGTCAACTTTAATAATATCTACATTAACTCCTCTATAAACTCTCAGATTTTAAGGTTGTGCCTATATTTGTGTACAATAATGGTGTGAATTCCCCATCCTTATAAAATTTCTGGGTGCTCTTTATTCTGCTCTGAGACTGGTGATTTTTGATCGACAGAAAGATTACCTAATAAAACTTCACTACAAACTAATTAATCACTTGGAATACAACACTGAATTTGCAGGCATAAAACAAGCAAATGAAATGGGTGGTGAAGGCCATTTTCAAATGACCTTCATTAAAAGCCAAGTACAGACTCAGTTCTTCTTTCCCAGTGCCACCTTTACATCACAGGAAGTGATCGCCCCAATGCCTGCCTGCCGCCCCCTAACAAACATTTAGCTTTTTTCAGTAAAACCATACAAGAATCAACAGGTATCTGCCGAACTCTGAGATAAGAACACAGACGTCAGGTTGTACTGCTGTCTCAGCCTCTCTAGCACTCTCTGTCCACCTTACTGTAACAGCGTAATGATTCTGTATATAAAGTCTGTGGGTTCCTTACCGGGCCACCTTTTATTCATTTATGGCTCCTCTGCACTCAATACTTGTGCAATAAATGAGTGCCATCTAGAACAAAAGGTAATGATGGTTTATTTGACTCTCTTTCAAGTTGAAATGATTATTTGAAATGATTATTTCATATCGAAAGGTGTACTGTCAATTTTGGCTGGAAAGACAAAATTCCCTAATAGAATCAAGTTCCCTTGTCCATTGTTTGGAAAGAAGGAGGAGGAGGAGGAGGAGGAGGAGGAAGGAGAAGGAAGAAGGAAGAAAGAGGGAGGGGGAGAGGGAGCGGGAGGGGGAAGGAAGGAAGGAAGGAGGGAAGGAGGGAAGGAGGGAAGGAGGGAAGGAGGGAAGGAGGGAAGGAGGGAAGGAGGGAAGGAGGGAAGGAGGGAAGGAGGGAAGGAGGGAAGGAGGGAAGGAAGGAGAAAAAAAAGAAAAGGAAGAGAGATCTTGATCGGTTGACCATTAAGCCAATGTAACGTCATACATATGATCCAGCAAGGTGACCAACATTTGAGACAGTTCCTGACACACTGGTCCTGTCAGTTTCATCTGCATCTGACAGTTGGGTGACACAGGATGCTCTTGCACTTTCCCACTATATGGGCATCACCACTAACGTACCTCGTCACTCTGGTTCCCCTGATCTGTGGGATAAACAGCTCCGTTAAAGGGGAAAGGTGGTGGCACAAGGCCCTGTGGGAACAAGAAAACATTTTCTAGATTCGGTTCCCACTTGCGACAAGTAGACTCTCAAGGTTTATGACAGTCATCTTCTAACCTCAGGCCTAAAAATAGATGGAGGTAAAAAATAAACACGAGACAGTCTAAAGAAACAGACAGCACTAGCAATTTATTATTTGGGAAGGGCTCTCTGCCTGCACCCAGCTCTGTCCTGAGTTGGCCCCTCTCTGCCTCCCAGCATCGCTGTGGTAGCGTTCGTCTGTCATTCTTGTTCAAGATCTGTCTGCTGACTCCCAAGACAGACATCCGCCTACGTCACAAGCTGTGGCTTCCTGGGAGATTAAGGAGCCCTCAGCTATTTCTTGGGTCTCCCTTCCCCAGCCCCCTCTCTGCTCTTACATCCCTTCTGGCCCCCACCCCCGGCCAGCCATGCTCCCTCAGCTCCTTCTCCTCCCTGCTTTTATTCAGAGATGGAGAGGGAGAGAGGAATTATTTATTGTGCGTCTGTTTAAAATGAAAGGCTTTTACATTTTAATGAGCACTAAATAGGTGCGAGGAAATATTGTTCATTAGCTGTAATCTGCGGAATTGCTTGAGTGAACTTCCTTTGGAGGCTGCTTTAAATGGTTCACTCAAGTAAAGCAGTTTGTATGGTAATTAAGGGAGCATTTTTCTGTCAACATCTGTGCTGCTATTTATAACAAGGGAGGCAGCTCACAGCATCACCGGAAGAACAGGAAGGGGTAGGTCCTGAACTACGCAGGTGGAGTGGGGTCTCTACCTGGGTTGGTGGTGGCACCACTATTTCTTCTTGGCACCTTAACAACTATGCCAAGCTCCTTTTTCTTGCTTTCTTTCCAGTCAGCCTCTAATAATTCTAAAAAAAAAAAATCCCCACTCTCCTTGGCTAGGAAGAATTATCTCTCTGACACCTCTTCATTAATCACGTCCTTCACTTGGCAGGCCAGGCAGGGAGACGCAAGCTGCTTTGGAGAAGCAAGTGGTCTTCAGCTTTGTCAGATGGTTTCTTCCTGACTGTCATCCATTTTTCTCCAGGTCGCCTTTCCACACATACAGTGGCGGCAAAATACCTGAATCAGAATAACAGAACCCAGGGCAGGAAAAGATCCTCGGGAAACAAAGAACTAAACTGGAACCACACCTAAAGTTCTCGCCCGTGCAGGCAACCGGTTGTCTCTCCATAATCCATGATGTGCAGTCAGCTATTCCAGCAACCAGCTCGATTTGATGTTTTCCTAGAGTGCTTTGTAGGACTATTTGCATTCTCCCTCACTAAAGGAAGACCTGGTGCTACATACCCTCAGACCAGAGAGACTCAGGACAGAATGAT
>NW_006439191.1:6266318-6278785 GCF_000325575.1 Pteropus alecto | reverse complement strand
ATGCTGAAGTCAAGACCAAGAAACAAAAGAGCAGACAATCAATAGACACAATCAGCCCGTAGGAGGTCTGGCGATCAGAGCTGGTGGGCATCGAGTCAGGGCTGGGATAGGACAATGCTCCACACTTGGAGGGACCACACAGAGGCAAGTCAGAACCATAGCCTTGAAGTGGGAATTAGCGAACACAGGGATGAAAGCAGGAATTTTTACATGGTGAATAGGACTAGGACCCAGCTCCTGAATTCAGGGAGATATTAAGATCTGAGCCCAACTGGCAGTCATCCCAACTGGATGCGTTACCCTTGAACAACTGGTAAGTCTTTCTAAATCTTCTCTGACTAAAGGCAGAACAATTCCAAAATTTTCAAGAGCAGTTAGTTTTTCTAGCTGAGAAGTTTATAGCAATACAGGGGCAAGAAATCAAGCAGATTTTAACTACTGAAGGAAGACTAAAGATCATTTACCAACTAGACTGGGATTCTTAAAGGCAAGGAAACTATTCTATTCATTTTTCTTTCTCTTTTTTCTGTTTCCTTCCTTCCCTCCTTCCTTCCTTCCCTCAACCCTCATTCTCTGCCTCCTTCTCTCCTTCTTTCCTTCCTTGAGTAGGTTCTCAAATATCTTTTAAATGAAAGAATACTTGATTGAGGATTCTGTCAATAATAGGAATGACATAATAATGGAATGATGAAATAGAAGTGAGAGTGATAATTGCCAACTTCTCTTCTCCTGAAGAACTTTTATTTACTCAGTAATTAGTAAAGGATCAATATCCTTAAAATTGAACACTCTTGTTCATCACATTCAAAATCTTGATTTGGAAAACCCACTGAGAAACTCACATTAAGTGTGTGCTAAAAGATATGACGTGTGCACAGAAGCTCTACTGACTTCTGACCAATTTTATCATAACTCTATCAGGAACTCTCCCTCTTTATTATTAAATATCATCTTCGCTGAAGAACTTGACATGACACACACTATGTTACTCCTATTCTATTTTTGTCTTGACTGTATTTGTTTATTAATGTTTGAATTCTATATTTCACCCCAAAGTAATTTCGCAACGTGATTAATTTTGAAGAGTCAAAAGGACATGAACAAATATAGTAAACTCCAAATGACCAAAGATGATTCGCACTTGAGATAACGTGAGTAATTCAAATCCACAAGTGACCCCCAGGTTACTATCAGATTAAAATAACTGCCTTGCCACACTCAGTCAGTATGATTAGGCTGGGCAAATCCTCTTATCTGAATGTTGTTCTGTCCCCCAAGATCCAGTTCCTTTAAGGGAAGGATTGTAGGAAAATACTGAAGAGGAAGCAATAGAGAAAGGGAAGAATGACAGTAATTAGCACTGGATAATTTCTAAGTGTTTATTCATGTGTGATCTATACGCCAGTATCCTTTGTAGAATATGACACGACAGCTCAACTGCTGAGCTGGTGGAAACAGAGTGCCAACTCTAGGAGTTTTGAGATTTAATTTTTCCACAGCACACACTGCCAGCCTGTAGGTTCTATGTTAAGCCTGATCCCAGCCTTCAAGGGGTTTTAGGTGTAGCCATGGAGACAGATTTTAAATCGATAAGTATAATGGAGCTGTGTGGATCTCATCGCAGGTTTGTGCACTGGATGGAGTGGGGGCGTCAGGAGCTAACTGTCAATGGCACTTGGAAGAAAAGGGCAGCAGAAAAATATATATGGAGTGAAGATGGGTGGAGGTGGAGGTACAATGAGCTGTGAGGGTCAAGGCTAAGAGTCATGTAGGCATTCTGAGAAATTTCACTCGTTATAATCTGTGGACAATGGAGAATCACTGAAAAATTTAAGTAGGAAACAAATACTCTTATTTGAATCTTAGACACCTTGAGCAGTGGTAGAGATGGGATTAGACGAGTAGAAGGCTCGAGCTCAGGAAAACCAATTGGGAGTCTCATTTTAATAAAATTATTTTTAATTTCAGAATATTACGAACTTGGAGTAAAGTACGTAGTGAAGACTAGTATAGTGACCCAGGGAGAGGGGACATTGCAGAACTAAGGCAACAGCACTGATGATGATGGAGAGAAAAAGCTGGGGTTTCTACAGATAGCAGTGTCTTTAGGAGTTGGGGGACTGACTAACTGTGGAGGGTGAGGAGAGTAAGATGTATTTCTTCAACAAAGAGTTTCTGGTTGCCTGTTATTACTGTTTGGATGATGATGATGATGATGATGATGATGATGATGATGATGATGATTGTTGTCATTGGTTAGACACAGAACTAGGCCCCAGGAATAAAATGAAGCACCAAACTTTGTACCTGCCCTAAGATGCCAGCATGGGGTCGTCCCTTCCCCATAACAGGAAATTTTGACATAGTAGCAGGTGATATTGTTTCTTTTTTTATAATTGAAATATATTTCACATATATCATAAAGTTCGTTCTTTGATGGTATGCAGTTCAGCGGCCTTTAGAACAGTCACAAAGTTTTACAACCATCACCGCTAATTCCAGAACATTTCCATCACCCCAAAGGAAATCCTGTATCCATGAGCAGTCATTGCCCAGTTCCTCCTCCGGGTATACCAGAGATCTTAAATCAGACTTAGTTTAGGGATATTAATTAGAGATATATGTGAGGTATTATTCAAGTGGGGTCTTCCAGGAGGTGTTTGGATCTAGAGCTCAGGGAAGAAATCTGTATTTAAAATGGATGTTCGTGAACCATCAGCAAACAAGTCAGTGAAAGCCATGGGAGTTGAAAACTTTCACAGAGAGAGAGAAGATCACCAAGGATGGGTCCGGAAGAGCATTGCTATACAAGGTTTAAGTGGACCTCTGGCAGTGTGGATTGAGTCATTCTGTGTCTTTCCACAAGCATGAAATTCACCCAGCCATTGACACACACACGGAACTTGCAAGGTACAGAAAGCCAGATGTCGGTGATCATTATTTCTCCAGAGTGACTAAGTGAACATACCCATAGGGTAGGCATCACTCATGCTCTTTTGAGTATCATTTTCTGCAAATTATCTGCTATACTCACTCTTAGAAACTCTAAAAATATAAAATCTTTGCATTTTTCTTGAGAGGGACCAGGCCCCATAATGCTTTCTGTTCTAGACTGGACATAGTGCATGTAGAGAGTGCAAAATAAAATGTCTGTTGATATGAATAAAATGATTCAAGGGTACTTTTCACTAATAAGACATTTAATCTCTATATTAATTCATCTAATTACTTATTTAACTAATTTTTACTGAGCACCTACTATGTACAGCTACAATCTTATGGATGCAGGATAAAATGTAAAAAAGATCTTAGGTATTTTCTTATTTTATATTTATATATTACACATTTTTTTCTGTTAATAAAGCCAAAATGATTGTTGAATTAGTTTCAAGAATGAATTTTAAAAAATAAGTATGTTAATTTTTAATGAAACCAGTCAAATATCATCTTTTTAAATTATTTCTCTTCATGGTTGGCTTATGTGGTTGCTTTCTGTCTGGTATATTTTTAGCCCATATAGGTAAGATAGAAACAGATATTTTATAGCAATCTCTTTAAAACTGAGAGAGGGGTTTTCCCTTCATTGATTTTGTGTTCAATTCGGTTATTTATTATTTATGAGGGAGGCATTACACATGATGAGCACTATCAGGTTATTTTAAACTTGAGCATATTGTTATTACTGTATGGGCAAAACAGATTTTGGCAATGGAATGTGATACATGTAATCAACAAATTGCAATGGTTTTCAAACTTTGACTTCTGATCTCATTATGTGTTGTTGCAGGTGTCATTACACTAAAATCCAGCATCGGGACCCAATAGGGCATTTCTGGGCTTCATTAACATTTACCTTGGAATAAAATGTTGACACATTCAGTCAATTGCTATATATATTAATGGGCCTCGAAAATGGACCCTAGAGTAACATGTTTTAGCACACACACACAGAATCATTTTTTTTAAACTTTCAACTTAATTTTAATCCTCTTTTTCCTAACATTTTCTAGAAAGTGCTTTTGTCAGCCTAAAACACACTTTAAAAAAAAAAAAATTCACAACTGGAGTAGAAAAGACAATTAGAACACATTTATTAGACCGTTTTTCTCCTATTGTTTGTAAAACATTTCAACAAATATGTAACTGAAGAAATAAAAACCACCACTAGATAGAAACTGGGAAAGAATTGCATGCTGGAGTGCGCTGTGATCTGGGAGAGGCACAGTCCATGTGGGACCACAGCTCAATACATGAAGCTGCGCTTGGCGCCAGCGGCCATCAGTCTGAGAAAGGGACCTTCCAGGAAGCGCCCTGGGCACGAAGCACCCCCTGGGCTGACAATAACTGGGCTGTCTGCAGGGAATGAGTGACCTATTTTGTTTATACTTTTGTCTCAACTGACAAAAGCTTTTAGCCAAGGTGAATCACTTAATCTCCAGGAGCTTCCATTTCCTCCTTGGTGATATAGCAATGATATTTCTCAGACCAAAGTCTAGTTTTGAAAAGTAGTTTTCAAATTTCATTCATCTTCATTCCCCAAAGAGAAGGCTGGACAGCCCTCCCTATCTGAATCCATCAATTTTATTTTCTTTACCAATTTCTCTAACAGGGTTTGGGTTTCTGCTTACTTAACCTACCTTATTATGGGGCTCCAATTATGACCTTGACTCTAAATGGCAGAGTGGGGGGCGGGAAACAGCAAAATCCTATTGGCACAATCTAAGCTAATATTAAGACCCCTCGCTACCTCTATTCCTTCCAATCAGCTGAAGCCAGAGAAAGGAATTGCAAGGAATAAACAGGGCTGCCTAAGCCCACTCATAGGGGCTAGAGTCTGGGGAGGAAATTCACAGAAGGAAGTATTAGCTGAGGGCAATAATAATTGTTTCCATTATGTATCTTTAGGTCACCTGATAGACCCCTCTTGGCATTATGGATGACAAGTCTTGAAGAAGATGAAGAGGAAACGGAGAAATCTCTCTCTTTCTCTTTCTCTGTCTCTGTCTGTCTCTGTCTCTTTCTCTTTCTTTCTCTCTCTCTCTCTCTCCCAACTCTCTCTCTCTCTCTCTTGTTCTCTCTCTCTCTCTCCCCCAAACCCCCTCCTTCCCTCCCTCCTTTCCTCTCTCTCTCTCATACATACATCCAAGATAATGGTTTGAAACAACCTTCTGTCTCCCTTTTCTAACTATTTTCCATAGATTTCACCTTGTCTTAATAATTATCATTCCGTATGCTTCTAGTTTTATGGTAATGATGAGGACAGGAAAGGAGAAAAAGGAGATGTGAAGTCAGATTATTATTACAGTTGAATGTTGGAAAACCAGCTGGCAAGTTATAATTTACTGCTGTTCATTAATCAGGTACCGCTTAGATATCAAATATAAGATTTCCTACATGCATATTCTTGTACAAGGTTAGGAGATAAGCATAATAAAGGTAAACATTCAATGATAATATAAAGTTTGCATTGTCTGGTAAATTACTTTGTGAATGTTTTAGAACCTAAGAATTTTTGTTTTATTTTGTTTCTCTGTGTGTGAAGCTTTTATCATAACTTGGTGTATATACCATGAAAGGCAATCAAATACCATAAGAGAAATTATATTTTGGTCTCATCAAACTTGGAGAGTAGATTCAGGGGAAAAGGCTTGGTTTCGGGGAGGTAAAAGTAAGAAAAAGAGTAAAAACAGTACAAGCTGGCAGGGGAGCATTTCAAGCTCAGGGAGGGAAGCCGATGATCAGAGCAGAATCAGGGATCTAGAATCTGGACAGAGGACAGTTGGGCAAGTAACGATGCTGAGGATCAGTACTCAGCAAGCGGCTTTGGCAGGCATTGCCGCTGAAAGACGGGACGCCCTCTCGGGTCACACGCAAGCCGTAGATCTGGGCTTCCGGCAGATACGTCGCAACATAGCAGACACCCAGAAATCAGCCAAGGAGACTGAATAAAGAGGGATTCTGAGACTGAGTAAAGAGTCTGGCCAGCAAGTAGAGGGCACTAGTACAAAGCAAAGAATTTCTGGCCAGAGACTTTGTAATGGCTGTAACTGCTCTTGGCGTGGGGAGCAGAAAGGGTAAGCAGTCCTGTGGTGGGGGTGTGTAGGGGGAGAGATAAATCCAACACCTTTTTATTAGGAAAGATTTAATTTTGCTTATATCCTGGCATAGATCCTGCAGAAATAACTAAGAATATAATCTGCCCTCTGATCTCAACAGACGATTACACATGACACAAATATTGAAATATTCAAGAGGTAATATATATAGTAATAAATTTTATATAATTATTATCTTTAAGTAAAATATATTTCATGGCATCCACTTTGGAAAACATCTTGTCCGTTTGGGGAAAGTTATGTGAACGCTTGTTAAAGCTAACACTGAATATTCTAGAGCATAGTCTTTCTTCCTTCATTTATTCAGACATTTGAGTAACTTGTTTAAAAATACTACTCTCTACACTTTGCTAGTAAGATGTATTTCCTGACTGCAAAAAAATTAACAAAGTCATCTGATTTTGCTTAATATTAAATTATTAATATACAGTTTTACTTAATGGTAAAATTCAATAAAAATTTAGTATTTTAATTTTAGGAAGAACATTTCTGGAGAAGAAAAATCTTTACTATTTACCAAGCAATTTCCTATACCATTAACTCAAACAGATAAATACTCACATTTAAACATGTTTAAACACCATGTTCTATGATGTTGACATAAATGATTACATTAATATGAAATACATCAATAATAAATATATTGATTTATTAATTTTAGTGATATCAGTGCAATGTTTATATTCTTTGGGTTATAACAAAGATAGTTTTTCAGGGCAATTTTTAAAAAAATGTTTACTTCATCATTGTAACATAAATACGTCCTCATTAATGAAAGCCATAAGCAGCTGGCTTGTTTTGTTTTTGTTCAGGACCACTTAGTAGGACCATGTGGATTTAAAACATTCAAAGCACCTTAACAGGGCGAAAAAATATCTTCATTTTACAGAAACTTGATTAATTTCGTACCTCAAACCTCTAAATGCTTATAAATCATGTCTTAACAATAGGCTTTTTTTTCGTTAAAAAAAAAGTGATTTCAGGGTATAGAATATGTATACATATCAGAACATGTAACACAGTGTTTACTGAACAATAACTATAACATATGCCATTTTTCAAAAGGCACGCTCGAAGCCAGTGAGACTGTGGTTCAGAACAGGTAGGAAAGAAATAAAACCTCGAGGAAGCCCAACCACTGTGCCAGTTACCAAGCCCTTTTCAAACACGGTTGCGTCGAGAATTATGCCGCTCGCATTAACTACTCTGCTAAATGCAATTTCCGAGCAGCTTGGCTGTGCTGGGACCAATAACGCTTCAGCAGATGTTAACAGTGAGGGAATTTAAAAATTACAGAGTTTCACGGGTGCAGTAAAGCTGCGCTGGGAACGGAAATATTGCCGTAGCTGTTAAGTTCTGAGTGCACCGCATTTACTGACAAGTAATCCATGAGTGATAGTGGGAACCCAGGGAATGGAACTTTCTACTTACTGGTCAGCAGCATATAAATTCCATAAATTAAACAAAGTTTTATGTATTCTTCGTTTCTTTTCAGACTGATCTCCCTCCAAGGGCCTTTGTTTCATGTTAATTCCATCATCAAAGCTTTGTTCAACGGTGCGCTTCTCTTTAGGGGTATCTATCCTCATTCGGGGTTTGCTGCCACACGTACATTCCCATTATTTTCAAATCTCGGAGTGATCTCCATTTGGAACTTCGGGCAACCTCATGATTTTTTTTTTTTTTTTTTATTATCGTGGACTTTATCAGTCTAGCACTTCTTACAGAAGTCCCATCCTTGTCCATTTAAAAGAGATGTGTTTGGCTTACTTTTCCCTTTAATGATATAGAAGGAACAATACTATGGTCTCTGAAGACATGAATGAGAGAAAAGTTGGTCCAGGGCATTGTCTGTTCTTATGCTAGTAAAGACAGTAAAAGGCAGTGAAAGAGAAAGGGGAAGGTTTACTCTATAGACGTGGGGAGAAATGGAGAATGGGCGTAATGGTTCATACATTCCTTGGTGCGACCTCCTACTTTTTAAATGGGGCCAGATAATCAGACCCTAGACAATAAAATGTTGTTAATGGGATGAATATATTGGATCCTAATAGCCCCACTGGATCTCAGGATAAAGCCAAAGTCAGATTGTGAGAAGCAAGAGTGAAAATATACTTTTATAATACAACCAAGTCAGCAATCGTTTTTTTCAAAAATTAAATTGTATTAATGTTGGAAGTTACAAGAGTTCAACAAATAGTGTTTGGTGACTTCAAATAGATACAAAATTAGCCATGTACAAATCCATTTTTACTAGCTATCTGGACACAAAAAATAATCTCATATATCTTGAACCTTACTCCACCACATTGACCAAGCACTGGAGTAGAATCTTCAAGTACTATGCTCCATATAGATGTTCCCATTTAAAACCCCAAGGCCAGCCATGCCCATGCTGGGCCCTCATCTGGCACTACTACCCTCTTTCTCATTCACTCACTACAGTCTCTGTGTGTACATTTTCCTTGCTACTAGACAGTCAGCTAGGTTGAGAGCTTGGATTGTGTTATTTCTCATTCCTTCACCCAGTAGCATTTTAACAGGGTTTTGCAAAAGTAAGCAAAGAAATAGTGGAAAGGAAAAGGAAGATGGCATCGCCGAAGAGCTTAGCCCTAGCTAGCTAGAAAGTATAAAGAAAACTTTCCTCAATAATGCTCCCCAACAACCATCATGATATTAGCTTCACATTGATTCTGGCAAAAGAAAAATTGTACTCTCTTAGATGTGGAAATTTGCGGGAATAGTGACATATTATGGTTTAAGTAGGTGCTAATCTTTTTATTTGTAAAATTACACAAATTGTTCTTCTAAACCCATGTTACTGGTCAGTCTTTCAAATTGTGAAGAGTCGGAACTTTGACCTATTTGTAAGCTAAGAAGTTAGCCTGCTCATGGATGCTAGAAGAAAATGCGAGATTGTAGTATTTATGGCAAAAACAGTAGGAAGAGTACCAGCTTCTGCACAAGGTTCCCAAGCCCCTGTTCTTACAAAGCAATGTGAAGACGGCCAAGTGGCACCTGTACACATGGTGGTTTATGTTATAGGAGAAGAATTCTGAGCTTCACACCTGCCTTTTGCCCTCGGGGAGATTCCCTCCTCTCTTCCACGGCTGTTTGCTATCAACAACAGGAAAAGGTTTTCTGGAGCTGAGGCAGAGAGTGGTTCTGCTTGCACTATGTATAGACATGTGAAAGACCCATGGAAAAATGTCTCCGGACAGTCTAGAAGTGTCAACGTGTTAACCTTTTACCTAGAAGGCAGGTTTACTGCAGAGACACTGTCAGACCCACATGGGTTGGGGCTGCATGCAAGGTAAGATGGCAGCAGAGTTCTCCGCTATTTGATCACTGTTGCATAAACTCTTAAGACAGATCTTCTTTCACACAAGTTCTTAGTCCATCACAGGATGAGGAAAAGGATAGAAGTTATGCACTATTGAAATATAAGTGGTGAAAGCAGTTTTAATTTTCTTGCTGGGGCTATTATCTTTTAAGTCCTAATAATCTCTCTCACGCACAGACCTTCAGTCTATAAATCTGTACAGGTTCAATTAGCAATGGCATTGAACTTTGCCTCAACAGTGCAAGGCACTGATAAAAGCAAACAATACAATACCGACATGCTGCTTATTGAGGAGGAGACACCCACACAGCCCATGACAGACCAAAAGCCCTTTTATTTTGATGGTACTATTTCACTGTCTATCATAAACTTAGCGAAGCAGGCTTTCTCTATCCTGCTCTCCTTTTATTGGGTGTAAATCACCCCTGACAGGAAGTTTTATGCCTAAATCCGTTTACTGTCCTTGTTGGTAGTCTTTAAATTAATATTTATAAGCCGAAAGAGGCCTAAGAGGATATGGCAGTAAAATAGCTAAATGCTCCAGTTGGGCTTGAACTGACTTCCACCTCCTTGACCACTGACATTGTTAATTACCCCAGACCCAGGCAGCCATTGTCAGTGTCATCCCACTGCCTACAAATCACTGGCTTTGGTGGACTCATGGTGGACAAAATAGGGGTTCAGAGGGGCTTAGCCTTTGTGCCCCATGTGATTTTTTGAAAAGCTTCAGAAAGCAATAAAAGGAGACAGAGAAAAAGAAAACTGCAAACGAGTTAAGCAGTGGCTAAAAAACAACGGCTTGGGAATTGTTCAAATTGGAATTGTGTAATGATGGATCTTTTAAAATTCCATAAAAATTACCTCTAAGCGAAAACACGAAGCTGAATTAGTGGTCGCGCTTTACTACGACGTCAGCCTCCCACCACGGAGCAGACAGCGTTGGCTCCACGGCTCCGTTTCTCACTGCCGCCTCCTGCTAGCAGCTCTCTCATTCTAGCCTCGTCGTGTTCCCCGCTACCTTGGTCAAGGATCTACAGTAGCCTCCCTTTGCCCAGCCGTGTGCCGGAGGCAGGCGGGCCCTGCTCCACGGTGACTCTTGCATGGTCTAAGCAATCACAATGGAGACGTGAGAATGCGACACATTGCAGGCCAATGTGACATGAGGGCAAGTTGGATAGGGAGCTTCTGGGAGATGCTTCCTCACATTCAAGAGACACAATGAAGAGTGGCCCTTGTTTGCTCATTGTCACATCTAACGTGGCCTTCTCGCCACTGTGAAGGAAAACAGCTAGAGGACAGATCCAGTGGAATCTCCGAGAAGCAGAGCTGAAGCACTGGCCTCCCTTACCTGGCCATTGCCCTAACTGTGGACTTCGAGTTCCTAAGGTGATAAAGCCCTTTATTGTTTAATCCCACTAGAGTCAGCATTTTCTGGTACTTGCACCCAAAGTTGCCCCCTTTCTTTATATTAAGATATTTGGTATTTCCTAGTGCATCGAGACTTTCCATAAAGTTCAGTATTTGTTTTTTTTTTTTAAAAAAGCATTGAAACATGATAAGCATCTCTGCACTGTTCTCTAAGAGTTCTTACTTAATCTTTCCTAAAATAAATATGTCTTCCTCATGTTGTGCCTCTCTAGACAGGCTAATACCTTAGAATTCTACTTTTCCTCCTCTACCATTTTCTCTGCAGAATTACATCTGTTCTTATGCATGTTGGTACATATGCGTGGTTCTTCCAAGTGTACCTGTTCAACTCTGCATCTCGCTTCTCTGTAGTGCTCTCTTCCCAGTTACTCAGAGTGTTTAACTTAGTCCGGAAATTTACCAAAGTACTATTTTTCTCTAGACAAATTCTGCTTCTTTATTCTTCCATCTCCACCAACGGCCATAATCATCTACTTCACACTTCCCCTGGGAATTGTCCTTGCTGCCTCTCATCTAGTCTGTTACTTAATCGTACCAATTCTTCGTCTATGGTGTCTCCCTACATATCAGTTAGAGATATGGGTGGCAAGCAAGAGAAAAGAGATGTGACAACCTCTTGCAGAATGGGAATCAGTTGAAAGGATATCGGTGGCTCCAGTAACTGAGGAACGTCTCACAGAGTGAGCAAGAGTCAAAGAGGCTGGGAGGCCAGGCAGGGGAAGAGTCGGGTCTCACCTTCTTCACTTCGCTGCCACGGCGATAATCTCACCTTCGACTCACTCTACATCCTTTGAACACCTGTTCAGGAGTTAAAGTCCTAGGAAAGTATGCCCACTTGTCAAACGGAAGTCTCACGTGCAGTACTAAAAAGGAGAACCCGGCCCCTTTAGATTCCAGAGATGGACACTGACCCAGCAAAACCACACGCAATAGGGGAATACCTCAAAGGGAAGACGAAAAGCTCATAGAAAGCAGTGCGCATAAAAGGTTGGGTACTCAGCAGCCAACAACCAACTAACGTCCACTAACCATACGGTTTATCTTCCTCTTGGTTTGCTCATCACATTTCAAATCCAAATCCCTGCCACTTTACGTTTCTGCTGCCGAGTCAACTACATAGCCTGTCTTTCTGCCTATTAGAACTGGCCACTGTCATGACCATTTGAATCATCTTCAGCTTCTAGAATTACTGACCTCAAAAAACGCCTCAGTTTGGAGATTTTCCTGCTCAAGGACCTCTCTTTCTAAACCTGAGCAGCTCATCAGCACTCTCAAGTTCTCTTTCTTATTTTATATTCCACATGACCTTTCAACGTTTTCCCAAATTTATTGTTTCTATGTCTATATTATTTACTCTCATATATTTTACTTATGTCTTCTTTTGCTCCTGTATTTCCTTTTTCTCCTAAGCCCATGAAAATACATTTCTCAATTCATCAACGTCTCTAAAATTGTCTCCTACTAAATTCTAGCATTTTCGTGTGACCACTTCATATCCAATATCTCTCAACATTTTATGTATGAAGTAGTCGAGTGAACTATACAACATGAATTAGACAGTAAACTTTAAGAGGAGCAGG
>NW_006439191.1:6265194-6266291 GCF_000325575.1 Pteropus alecto | reverse complement strand
CAAATGGCAGGATGTGGCAGGCAGCATTTGCCTCTTAACCTTTCCCCCTCCCTCCCCCAGCCCAATACATCAGCATACCAACTGTCCTCCTATTTTCCCAAAATAGTTATACTACTATTTTTGGCTAAGGCATTATTTAGTAATTACATTACTGGATCTACGGAAGTATGCACAGCTTAGTCACATAATAACTGTAATTATATTTCTTTTTTTTTTCCCACAATCTTTTTTTCCTGGAGTTAATTGCCCAGTTTTTGTCATTAGTTTAAGCTTATATGCACCGGTCATTAATTTATCCCCAAACTCCCCAAGAGATTTCTATAAGTTCTTTCCATATGGTCAACCACACAAGAAAATTTAATTGATTTCATGTTTCTCTTGGTAATGACCTCCTGGAGCCCTTGGACTTCCCGCTTTAACCGGTGCTGCTAGCTTTCCAGGCTACCACTCAGATAGTTCTTGAGACTGCCCTTTACCATCGCCCTGAAAATCTCTCTCATCTCTCTTCTGTGTTGGACCCCTTGCCTTCTAGATCCCCTGCCTTCCTCATTCTTAGTTTATGCTCTTGCTTTTACAGAATACATACCTTAGTTGTTTCCTGAGAAAAATAATACATGAAAGGGTGAAGTTTTTTTTTTATTATTTATTTTTATTTTTTATAAGCCCTGAATGTCTAAAATGCATTTATTTACCCTGACATTTGACTGATAGTTTAGCTAGGAGCAAAATTCCAGGTTGGAAATCATCATCTTTTAGAACTTCGAAGCTGTTTCCCCTCTGTCTTTTAGTTTCCAGTGCTGCTGTTGAACAGACTTGTGACATTCTGCCTCCCAACAATCAGTGTTTCACCCGTTTGGTTTTAGTTTGTTCATTTGTCTTTTTGGAAGTTTTTAAGATCTCTTTACCCCTAAGGTACTGAAATGCATGATGGCACGACTTGGTGTGGATTTTTTTTTTTTTTTAATTACTCATTATGCTCTAAATCAGCAGGTACATCAAAGCTCAAACTGAAAATCAATGCTGAGTTTCTAAGCCTCATCTGACTTGACCTGTCCGCTGCAGCTGACATAGGTGGTCTCTCTTCCTTCTTTACCTGG
>NW_006439191.1:6167971-6265178 GCF_000325575.1 Pteropus alecto | reverse complement strand
CTTTTACCTCACCGTCTACTTATCTGCAATCTCCTTGACTGGTCCTTCTGCATTTCACGGATCACAGACCTGTTAAATGTGGTGTGTCCCAGAACTCGGTCCTTGGACCTCTTGTTTTCCACCTTTGCTAACTCTCTTGAGGATCATCCCCATGCCACCTTTTTTTTGTGTGTGTGCCACCTTCTTACCCCAGAATGACAAATTCAACAACTTTTTGATATCTCCACTTGCATGGCTAAGAGACACCTTAATATCAGGTGTGGTCCTCTTTCAGAACATTTGCTACCTGGAAGCTTAAGCTCAACTGTATCTAATATTTGTTCTGCTGGATTTTTTGATTTCTCTATTTACAAGAGCTTTTTTTTTTTTTTAATTAAATTTTTTGCTAGCCTCCTGCTTTTGTATGTTTACGTGTGTGTGGTTTCAATATCCCCTCTAATCTTTCTGAGGATATTAACTACAGAATTTTTAAAATGTTTTTAGCTATTTAACAGTTTTTATCGGTTTCCCTGCACTGCTTCTTTTCTCCTCACTTTCCTTTCTATAAATCTCTGCCTTTCCTCGTCAACCTTCTTCACGTGTCTGGTGATCCCTTAGCTGTCTTTTTATACTTCAGAATGAATCACGAGAGAGCTGGTTAAAGCCTCATGGGGCTTGTAGGCTTTGCCATAGGGTGACTCAGTGGGGACTAGGCCTTTTCATTGGGGCTCCTCAGTTACAGATTTTTATTTTTCTTTTCCCTTAGATTGCTCATATTCCTTAATCTCCCACCTGGTGGGACTAAGTCTACATTTTGGTCACCAAGCAAAAGGGAGCTGGGGTCTCAGTGTTCAGCATACTTTCACTTAATAGCCTAGTTTTAGTTAAGGAACTGCAACCTTGTCTTGCAGACTGGTGTTCCAGAAGGCATCGTCTCTCTGGATGGAGTTACGAGAGAATGACCCCAATGTCTTCTGGGGTTGGAGGAAGGGTTATTGTCTGGATAGGTGAAGGGATCTGGGGGTCTAAATTGATGAATTTCAACAAATCCTCTTTTTTCTCACCCTCACCTCTCCTGACTCTGAGTTGCTTGTTGCCTCTCATTCCTGAGGCAAGGTGCTCAGGTAAAACCAGCCTCTCTCTGAGCTTTCCTCATGAGAGGCTCATGTCTCAGCTTTCTTGGGTCTGCCAAGGCCTTGGCCACTGTTTTCCAGTTTTCAAAATATTGGTTCCTGCTTCCTCCTGAACCTTCTTTCTCACTTTCTTTGTCTTTGCAGATTTATGCCTTCTTTTCTCTTTCTTCATCGTCACTGTAGTACAGTTTCAGAAGGAGATGGAAATAAACAGGTGTGTTTATATAATAGATCTTCTTTTATTACATATTTGACTTGGAAAACACAGGAACTAAATCTGCTAAGTTTATGCATCATCCTTCTGGGTAATGCTGTTTTTTGTCAAATGCAAACTGTGATGTGAAATAATGAGATTGGCTTTCTGATGTGGCTCATAATCCACCTCCAAAGGCAATTTTAAAATATCAGTGTCAAAACGTTGTGAGCAATAGCTGCCTGCTTATGATAAGTGTCCAACCTCCAAGGGGAGTACTTTGCAGGAGACTTCACTCCTTTAGATATTTTAATTCTGGTTTTGTATAAAAGTCTTTTTTTTTTTTTTTTTTTTTGCTTTGCCCAGATAATGCTTCAGAATTATTCTTCAGCTGTTTCTCTTGGGTGTGTTTTGTCAGTGAAATCACTGATTCTACCAGGGAGCTCAGTGACTCTCCATGAGCGATCACTGGACCCCCTCTGTCAAAACCCCTGGACAATTAGTAAAGATGCACCTTCTTGAGCCCAACTCAGGCCGATTGAACCTGAATGTCTGGAGGGTTTGGGTCTGGAATTAGATTTTAACAAGCTCCCTGGGGGATTTTTATGCACAGTACAATCTGAGAATCACTGCCCATTATATTTGTTAGGGCAGGAGGTAGGGTGCAAATGGAAGCTCATGTGCCATATGTCTAAATATTTAAATATCAATCATTAAAAATTTATAAATCAATCTAAAAATTGTTTAAAATAATACATCGCATTCTCTTACTTCCACAGGATTCTTTTGGAACAACTTGGAAGGACAGTTTCAAATGCAGCATTCTCAGGCTTCTAGAAGTTTCAGCCAAACATGGAAACGGGAAAGAGCTGGTCCCCCTTCTCTTCCCGTCCCAGCTCAGATTCTCACTGAGGGCGACCTCAGGTGCGCAGCTAGGCACAGCCCTGCATCTAGGCTCTGTGCACAGTTCCTTCACAAACAGCACCCCGTGGGCCCAAGGATGAGATCATCCATGTTACAGCTCATCCTCAGGAAGTTGGACCCTTGCAGGTCTTGAAAGTTGACTCAAGACCACTTGGGTGGACAATGCTGAGTCCTTCAGCACCTGAGACATAGTCTAGAGGGACGAGCATGGTCTCTGGGTGAATTCCCAGGCTCCTCCCCAACGGTGGGCTGTGGCCAGAGCAGGAGCCTTTAACCTAAATCCAAGGGTGGTGGCACTACTCATCTGTGCCCAGTGCAATATGCAATAGTACTCAGCATTTAATTGGATGCAATAAAAATAAGACACAATCTGATTTTTTTTTTAATCTCGCTAAATGATTTTAAAGCACTGTAGTGTGATCCTTATTGAGGTGTGTTAGCATTTTCACATTGTAGAGCGGGAAGCACAAGTGGCTGGTGCAGTTCACACAGGTAGGTGTGTCACCAAGAAAATGCCCTGGCTCCTTTGTCCTTTACTTAGCATGCCAAGGTAGCCAGATAGCTCAGGATGGTCTGAAAAAGAGACTCAGGTTCCTGGGTCTTGGATAACTTCAACCCATGCAAAAAAATTCTGACACCTACAAGTAGGATGGATGTGTAGATTGGTTTTTAGAACACCCAGTCTCTGTGAGAACTTGGAAGCTTTTTCAGACTGATTTCAGCTTATTTATAGTTCCACAGCACATAAATTTCAGCTAGAAGAAGTATTGAGCAAGTCTTGCCTCCTGAGGTGAAAGAAGGATTAGAAGAGTCGGCTTAGTCCAGGGAATCCAGCAGAAGCACTGTGTTACATGGCTTCAGAGTGAGAATAGACATAATTTTGACTGGTAGTGGTCTGGAGGCCACTTGGGCAACAGCCACAGACCTGTCCCTAGGGTCTGTGGCTCCTGTAGACTCCCCTGGGTGGTGACACAGCCCAAGGAGAAAGAAAGACCTTCCGTTAGTCTTCCATCTCGGCTCATGGAGCGGGTCCCTGTCATTCACGTCAGCTCACTTTGCACCTAAGGTTTGTTCTCAGCTGCAATAGTTCCCCCCACATTTCTCCAGACACTATCTAGGCAAAGCTGGGTGGGGAACCCAAATGGCAACAACAACAACAAAAAAACCTATGCATTGCAATATGGAGACAAGACAGTGGAGACACAGGGCCGCCACTTGGGATGGACTGTGCGCTGTTCTGATGACTGAGTACACTCCGAAAACAAGCGATAAGAGGTTGAGTTTGGGGATGGAAGTAACTTGGGTGCATTACCCAATGTTCCAAGATCGTTATTCTTTTTCTCGTTTAAGGAATTTGGAAACTGGGGCAGAGGGAGGATTTATCAGTTGCCCAAAGTCATACAGTTTCTAAATGCTGAATTTAAAATCAGTGTGCGTGGACTTCACTGCCTCGTGCTGGTAAGCAACTAAGAGAGTCCGTATTGCATTCAAGGCACTGGCTACATGGATTGAAGAGCAGTAAATACAGGTAAAGAATCTTTGACTTCCTATTTTATTTCTCAAGCAACTGCTCTGATTTCTGTACCTGAGCTAAGCAGGATTAGAATCCTGTCACTGATTAGATTTTCCTGTAGATCTCTGCCATGATTATGAATGCGGTCACTGTCTTAACCTCAATCTCAGCTTCTGTCCCTTACTCCAAATTTCCCATTATTTTAGCAAAGACAACTTGAAATGTTTTCTTTGTGATAAGTGCTTTTGAAGAATGCATTCCATTTCTCTCTTGCATGAGCCCATTTATATTCCTATTTTTATTTTAAGGGACATGAAACCTATATTACTGACAATGTTCTCTCTTCGGTACAAGTTTGATAATAATATTTTATTGTCATTTATATACTGTACTTAGCAGGGTCAAAAAGGCACAAAGACCAAGTCCAGCCTGAAACGCCCATTAGCATTACAATATACTAACACTGGACAAATAAGGGAGTCAGTAAATGAATGTCAGTGAGCTATAAAACACATAATCGTGAAACACTTTTTTCATCCACCCATTATAGACAGAAGCTGGCCACCAGAAGATGTATAGGCCTAATAAATCAATGAGAAGGAATTCCAAAATGGATAAATCAATACTGAAGCATTCAGAGAACCCTACAGGTGTATGACAATGACCCACTGGGCCTTTAAACCTTAGCCAGAAGGTTTAGCCAAGATAGTCTACAATGATAGATGAACTGAGATGATAAATATCTCTGTGAAGGAAGCTTGAATTGTTTGCATTTTTCTCCAAACAAGCCTTTACACACTGGCAATATAAACTGACTTTTTAAATACTAAAGACCAGTTTTCTAGGAGGTTTCAGTTGTAAATCTATACCCAAGAGAAGATCCCCAGGGAATTAGGTCATTTGCATAAACAGTTTCACGTGTGAAACTGGTTCTCTACATAATAATTAGGTTAGTTACCATTTGAATTTTACAGATGTGCAATCATACACTGGCTGTTGGTGAGAGTGTATATAAATCCCTCCTTTCTGGAATATAATGTGGCAAAACACGTAAAAATACTAATAATCTTTCACAGGTTATTTTATCTCCAGAAAGCTAATCTAAGAAAGTAATGTGATGTTGATAAAGATGTTCGTGTCATCGTTATTTATAATTTCAAAAAATAGAAATATCCTCTTAAATATCCATTGATAAGAGAGTACCTACAAATACTAACAATATGTTCATAAAAAATGTTAATATGTATATAGTCAAAAGATATTGTCTAGTAAATGTAATAATATGCAAAAATGCTTATGATGTAAAGTTAGATTTAAAAAAACAGGCTACAAGACTGCGTGTGTGTGTGTGTGTGTGTGTGCATAAAATCTGATTAGGATTATGTTTTTAAATTATTTAAAAAATTATTCAATCAAAAGATACAAAGTTCCAGTTATAAAATAAATAATTCATGAAGATGTAAATATGGTGATTACAATTAATAATACTATACTGCATATTTGAAATAAATGAATATTAGAAAATACACCAATAAAAATACTATGCCTGGGTCGTCTTTCATGTTTGTCTATACTCCTCCATGTTTTCTAAAAGGATATGAATTCTTTTTATAAGAAGACAAGAACCCTTATTTTAGTTAAGTTCTTTTTCATCGATCTCTTAATTCTACTTCAGAAAAATCTATCTTAAAATATTTTTAAAAATTATTATTCGCAATGATTGCTAATGTGCAAAAACAGAAACTTCTTAAATGTCTGACACTAGATTAAGAAAATTATAATAGTTACATGTTAAAATATTTAGGAAGCCATTGAAATTATAATTTTATGAACTCTTAACAACACGAACAATATACATTAATGTTAAGTAAAAAATTACTGTATAATATTGTCTATATGGTACAAATATTCATAACTATAATGAATGCTCTAAAATGCTTACTGTGGTTTAATCTTTGGATGGTAAGACGATCAATGTACATTTGTTCTTACTAATTTGTTTTTCAGATATTCTAGCACAAACATGTTTAACATTTATGAACGGATACAGACAAATGAACTTTATCATTTTTAAACCTTTCTTTGGATATTAGTCCACTCTTTAGCATTATTTTTTCCTGCATAAATCACATCCAAAACTTAGTTTATTAATATGCTTCAGATTGTGACGCAATCTGAGTGTAGAAAGCTTCTAGATTTTTATAATTTTACTCAGTCCTTTTATGTTTTCTTGCCTCCTTTTCATTTTACAACATTGTTAGTGATTTGTCTTCATTAAGTTTTCCAAAGAATTAACTTATTTTTCTTAGAAAGCACTCTTTTTCTTGCCAACATTTAGTCAGCTTTCATAATATTAAATGATCTATATTTAAAATATCAAGTACAACTTGCATAACAGGTTTAGAAACCGACACGACTGACTCTTGATAAGCGAGATGCTAGAACATTGAGGGGGAGAAGGCGCACGCCCTATTCAGCCAGCATCCACAGCTGACGTGTGAAGCCAGGCCGAAGGCCCTTACTTTGCTCACGCCTGTGATTAAACGGCACATACCTGAGTTTCCTCCGAGAATATTTTAGATTTAATTTTTGTTTCTGTAAGTTGCCTGTTTCTATCCTTAGACTAAATTTTATTGAGTTGTTTGTTTTCTATTGCTTCATAGAAATTCTTTACGTACTTTAGATATCATTACTCCTTCTTCTATATACATTGTAAATATGGTTTTCCAGCGTTTGGCTTTTGCTATGATTTCTTGTGACACAGAGGTTATAAATTTTGATTCAGTCAAATTTATCCATTTTTTTCTCTTACAGCTTTCATATTTCATCTTGTTTAAGAATGCCATCTGTACATTTCCCTCCTTTATTTACTTCTAACATTTTTATTTGTAACCATTAGCTTCTCTGACTTATCTGTGATTTATTTTTGTGAACCGTGTAAGGTAGTCATCTAACTTTTTACTTTTAAAATGCATAGTTAATCTTCTAATACAATTTGTTGATGCTCTCTTTCCACGTTGACTTAAAATTCTACTGTTATTATGTAAAGAATTTCCATGCATACCTGAGTCTTTTTCTGAATTCTCTCCACTGTTTCATTGATTTTTTCCCTGAACCAATACCATGGTGTTCTAATTACTAAGCTTTTAAAAAATATTCTGAGATCTGGTGACAGAAATGCTGCCCTTACCTCCAAAGTATTCTACTTAAAAAAAAAAAAAATCTTGGTTTTTCTTTACATTTTCTTTCTATCAGATGAACTATGGAATTAGCTTTTCAAATATTATTTTATAAACCCTACTGATAAATTCAAGTTGCTTTAAATTTAAGGAACCACCTGGAGAATATTATCAGCATTTAAATATCAAATTACTCCGTAGACTCATAATTTTTAAGAATATGAGTAAAAAATTTCTGTAGTAGTTGAGGAAAATGTATTATTCCACTTTGTACTCCATCTTTCGATAAACTGTCCAACACAATTCTACATGCTTAATATCCCTGAATAGGAATCAATTATAATGACACCATTTTCAATTGGAAATGAGTCAAGGAAAATAGGCATTTTTAACTAAGGGAAGGCCAAATCAGTTTCAAAACTGATCTACTTTTTCTTGTTGCCCCAGTGCTTAACGTAGTATTTGTACTGTGGGTTTCCTGGAAGCTAACCTCACAGACTTATGTTTACCAGCTTTCTGAGGGAAAAAATATTAATCTAGACATCACTCTTTTAGGATTTTATGATAATTCAACTTTAGCTGGACTGAGAATTCACTTTTGCCCTACTTAAAAAGAAAGGTTTACTTAACAAATTAACAGTGTAAATAGGCAGTGAGCATGTTTAAACCACTTTGAACACTTTTTTTAAAGGGTTTTAGCAAATTAATTTTATGCAAATGGTGTTGCTAATGCTTGTGCTGCTAATCCGTTCATTAAAGCCAGAGGGAGCAAACTTTATTTCAGCAATTAGTTGAAGTTACTATATGTATTAAAAAGCCCTAAACTGCATTTCTTTAAAGTGAGCTATAAATTTAGACTTTTCTCTAGTTCAGACTTTACTCCATTATATAGTATGAGATAATGAGCTTAGATTTTTGCCTTTGGTTGTTGTGGGGAGATTGCACGGCTGGGATTACTGACGTAAAATATCACCAGTACTTTGACTTCAGGGAAAACATACTTGGTCAGCTCATACCTGTAACTGAAAGACTCACCTGGCAGAAAGAGCACTGCTGCCCCTCTGACCGAGAGAATCAGAGAGATGGCACTGGTCCGTCTTTCAAGACAGAGAAGAACCACCATTACTTAATAGGACAATGATGTGCTCCGATCCATTATCAAATGTCAGGCTGCCATTGCATTCAACTTTTTTCCCTGCTCCAGAAATGCCATGTTGTCGGATAGTATTTGGAACGAAAGACATAGCAGGTGGCAACTATCGACGTGACCTTTTAGGTTATCTACAGGACACTGAGTGCATTTAAAGGGATAAAGTTGACATTTGTGGTTATGATCATTCATATTCTTGTCATCTGTCCATTGATCTAAGACACTGGTCACATCAGCATCTAGAAGCCCAGTGACAAATGTGACATCTGACTGATAGGCAAAAGCTCAAGTAAATTTTGCCATTTATTATTATAATTATTGTTGAGTCAATTTTCCTTTCCCCAATTATGGGGGCGTAGGGTAGTGAGCTGTCAAAAGGAAAGATACAGCTGCCTAATGTCATGGCGAGTTATAGGAAATACTTTGATGTAAAAAAGGTTGTCTTTCAGCCCCCAAATTTGCTTCCTTCTATACTAATTCCTCCACACATAATTTTTAAATGAGTAAATCTGTGATTTTTATTTTTGCGAGGGGCAGGGTCACATTGTACCAGACACTTTATATACTGCATTTCTTTTTATTCCAAGGTGCACTTATTATCTATTGTTGTGAAACAAATTAACCCCAATTTAGTGGCTTTAGACAACAGACACGTATTATTAACCAGCACAGGTGGTGGTGAATCCTGACAGCTTACTGGATGGGATATCTCTGCCCAGGATTTCTCAAAAGGCTGCAAGCAGGATGCCAGCCCAGGGTCTCTCACAAGGCAACACTCAAGGGGACAACTTGGAGCACATTTGCTCCCAAGATAACTCACGTGGCTCTTGGCAGGCCTCAGGTCCTTACTGGCTGCTGGCTGGAGTCATGAGTCATGAGTTCCTCTTCAGAGCAGCTCGCAACATGACAGCTGGCTTCCCTTAGAATAGTGAACTAGCAAGAGAATGAGAGATAGAGCTTGAGATGGAAGCAACAATCTTTGTGCCCCAAGTGACAACTTATAACTTTGCGAGAAGTGAATCACCAGGTCCAGCCCACACTTGAGGGGAGAGGATTACACAGGAGTTGAACTCCATGAGGCCAGGACCCTTCAGGGCCACCGTAAAGGCTGCCTGCTATGCCGGGGCAAATGGATAAGGTATGTGCTGCATCCCTTACCTGTTTCAGAGACAAAACAATTGAAATTTAGGGAGTCACTTGTGTGAGACCACATAGCTAATATTGTAGAGCAGAGATTTGAACCGGATCATTCTGCTGCTCTCCGTTCCTTTAATCAAAACATCATCCTGCCCCTCAAGGTTAGGGGTACATTATTCACCCTCAGATGTCCCAGAAAACGGGTCCTGCTGTCTCAGGGAAAGGTAAAACAAACACGTTTGGCTGCTAAGACTTACTCCCAGGACCAAAGCACTAAAGGTTTTAAATAAAACCTTTAGAGTCTGACATAGACGGCTTTGCTCTCATACTGGCTCCATCGCTAACAAGCTCTGTGAGTTGATTCATTTTTCTTAACATCTCTGATCTTCATTTTTTCTAATTCATCAAACTGGAATAAAATCACCTATTTCATAGAACTCTTTAAGATCAAAAGAAATTATATTTGTAAAGATACCTAACTTATACCAAATATACATACATATACATACACACACACACACACACACACACACACACAATTTATGATCAGTTAGTTTCCTTTCTTCCCATACCCCACCCAGTTGGTCATTCAGGAGACAGAAACATTAGTATTTTCTTTATACAAAGGCACTTTTCTTGAGCTACGAAAATCACTTCGATGGCTATCACTGCTTATGCTTAATGTCAAATGTTTAAAGATATCCATTCTTCCTTGGTGAAAATTTTAAACTTCTTTACCCAAAACCTTCACTCATAGAGAGATACGCTAGGGCACTGGCCAGGAGAGAGTTGGGATTGTGATAGGCTCTCTAGGTGATGTATAAGGCTTGGTGCCCATGGAAGAGAAAAGTGCTTTGGATGGGAAATTAACCTTAATTTTAGTATTTCTTCTGTCTTTCTCTTCCCCATGTCTGCCTCTGAACTGAATAGCATATATAAATACTACTGCCATTAAGACAGAAATATATGTCCTATCCTAGCCCATGTTTACCCCAGACTCCTGTTACCCTGAATTCAATTCTTCTGATTCTTGCTAAACCCATAAAATCCAGTTCTTTGTGTTGTAATTTTTCTGTCTCTGGTGTCATAAATCACTCTAAAGACCAGACTCACAAAATACTAAAAGGAATGGAAGAGAATGGATGTCGAGGGCAATCACTATTTCCTCAATGTATAAACTTTTTGTAAGCACAGACATTTCTTGGAGATATTTTGTTATAGAAAAATCTCAGCCAAACTTTTGATAAAATGTATTTCTTCTACAGCTTATCTAAAAATGAGAATGTTGTTGGTATTGGATGGTTTCATATACCTAAGTGTTAAGAGATTAGCTGCTATGTATCCTTGGGCAGCTTATAACCATTGAATTTTTTTCTTAAGCTGGTTTTTCAGGGAGAATAGTGGTTGGCCCTATTGCCCCACAGACTTATGGGTAAAAGTTACCCTACACATGTTTAAACAGGACTTGAGTCTCAACTCACATCTTCTTCAAACTGCATGAATGTAACACTAATTAAATTAGGTTAACTGAACTTTATATAGCAACTACTAAGTGAAGAGTAGTGGGCTGGATATTTTCACCTCTATTATTTAATACTCATATCAATTAATAATATTATTAATTATTATAATTTTTTAAATTCAGGGGTAAGCATAAAGAGTTTAAATGATTTTCTCAACATTATATAGATAGTAATTCACAGAACCTATTAATTATTATAATTTTTTAAATTCAGAGGATAAGCATAAGGAGTTTAAATGATTTTCCCAACATTATATAGATAGTAATTCACAGAACCAAATTAGAACTTGTAGCTTCTGATTCTAAGTAAAAAGCTCTTTTGGTTCTATGTCAAACATAGATAGAAAGTGTGGTCACGTTTTTTTAATAAGTTTGTCATTAACTACATAGGATAAATATATTTCTGATGGCATTAATTCTTCATTCATATTCAAAGGAAGTACTTTCAAGGGTCGGTCTTATTGTTTTTCAGGAAAGCAATAGGAGCTTCTATTATAAATTTTAAATATTCTGCCAATTTCCTTACCCAAATTGCCTGCTATGAGAACCAGAAAATTAGCATTCAAGGATGAGATGTTCTCTAGTATTGAAACCAGTCATAGCTGGCAAAAAGAAAACACAGCCAACTCTTGACTAAGATAATAAAGGACAGGAATAGCATGCATAACTGAGGTCTGTAGTGAATCCTCATTCTTAGTTTTCACCAGCAATTTCGAGCTTTTTCTCAAGAAATCAATTTATTATTTACCAAGTTCTACTCAGAAGAAAGAAAATTAAACATTACGTCGGTTATAATTAGGTTCATCTATGGTAAAAGATACTCTCCAAATGATAAATTAAAAAGTTAATTTTTCTGCCATATAAAAACAATCTGGAGACTGTCAACTCAGGTGTCAGACGGCAGATCAAAGTCATCAGGACCCAGATATCTTTCAGAAGACTCCGGGGGTGGGCTCTGTGGTCCTCTCCAAGACCGCTATGGGCAGTGACCATCATAGACACAATTCAAGCAGTAGGATGGACCAGAACTTTATCCTCCTTAATTTTTTTATTACTTTTTTTTTGTGAAATAAGAATGTTTATTAAATCAAGGATTTTTTTTTTTTTTAATAAATCGAGATATTATGGTTTTCATAAGACTTTTCTTTGTAAGGTCAATAATTATAAACTGCAAAGTAGAAGGAATTCCTATAGAAATAGATGCCTAAATAAAAAAGTACAATTAAAGCAGGAGATATTATAAAGAGTATAAAGTATAAAGAGTGAGAGAGACCTCTCAGAAGTCTCACATGGCACTGTCCCTTGTAACAAGGTGAGCAACATCTCATGGGAAGTTGGGAAATGTAGTTTATACAAGATGCCATTTTGTCTAACTGAAAATAAGTGTTCTGCTAATTTGAGAGAGTAGTTGAGAATAGATCATTGATGGCAATGAGCAAACTCTACCTTAGACATCCAGCTACTTTTAATTGTTAGGGGTCCACAAAACTCATGTCTGATAAAGTGGCAGAAAAGCTGGTGGTTAGAAGAAGTCTCAAAGACAAAGTTTGTACCACCCTCTGCATAAGCAAAAGTAGAATGTGACCTCTCCATATTTAATAACTTTTGCTGTTGGAAACTGTGGAGACAACATTTAACCCAATAAGAACATTGGTGTTGGCCCAGATTGATGATCCATTAGACCTTTCTGTGGTAGTAAGAGGTGCTGGTAAAAGAGAGAGGTTATTTCCTGATGAACACCTGCAACACCTATCCCCAAATCTCTTAGCTTCAGTACCAACCTATATGGCCTAGGCAGACATTAGTTTGTTAAAGCTGGGTTTGAACCTATTCAATCTTGAATCTATCTTCTATTGTGATGAAAATTGATTGCCCACTATATAAATTAGTGCTTGCTTTAGTTGTCTAAAATTTATCTCTGTCAAGTTACAAATGCTTGTCCTTCGAGCTGCTTAGTGCTCTAGGCTGTACTGAAGAGGTTTATCTTGTTCTAGCTAGTTTGTGAGGAAAAAGATGTGTTGAGATTCTGCCCCACCCTGATATTTCACCCATTTCTAGCAGATCCTGGCATTTCCTTTCCAAAAGAAAAATAGTGCAAATCTCTATTATTTTTTTTAAACACCCTCATACCTCTACATCAATCCCTCCTGGCTCCTCCAACAACATTCTTTCCTGCATTGACCTCATTTTTTCTCGCTGACAATGTCCTGTCTATCACAGAAACAAATGATAATAACATAACCAATTGAATATAAACATTTAAGACTTAGGAGTTACTAATTTTTCTTGTCTTGGCTCAGCAGTAACTACGTGACATTTTATCTCCAAGGTTAAAATCTTCATTTTAACTCAGTAGTAAAATAAATGAGTGTAGATTAAATCATTCCTAAGACACCTTCCAGCCTGGAAAACCCCAATGATCCTGTGACTTTACTGGTAAAAGATCAGATAAAGACATTGGGGATGGGGAGAGCCCATTCTTCTAACTACACAGCAGTGACTAGATAGACCTATTCCTAAAAATGGCAGCAAGGCTTCACCTGCCCTCTGCTAACTCCTAATGGCAACTCAGTTGTCTGGTCACCTCCAGTCTTAAAGGCACTACATGCTCTACACTACTCAAGAATGAAAAGAAATTACTCTGTCATTTGATTCACATACAGTCAATTCTCAATTAGCTAAACCAGGGAGATATAGTGTCACGGATACATACAGATTACATGAATTAAAATTACTTATATTTAGTTTTGGCATTGTCACACAGTTTGTAGAGCACTGGTTTCTGCATAATTATATATTCGGTTGAAACAATTACATGTCTGTATATTTCGATGATTCACATTCCATCCAGGAAAGAGCTTCAAAGTAAAGGAAACCAGCCTAGAAATAATGGTAGATAATCCACATGCAGATAATTGAGAATATAATTCTGTCTACCATCTTTTATCGTACGAATTTGAAGCAGTTTACAAGAGTACATGGGACACCTTGTAATTGAGAATTTATCATCTTCTATTCAATCAAAATCTCATGCCAGAGCAACTTACACATTTGATTAGCTGCATTTGCCTTTGGAAAGTTTGCAACTAGTCAAGATTGGATGTGCAAAACTTTTACAAATAAGGATAATAACAGCTCCCTTGCTATATCAATAAATCACCATGGTTCCTATGTGAGAGACTGACAGCAGCTGTCAGAACACAGTTTCTTTGAAATGTTTTATAAATACCATCTAAAGAGCCAGATTGTTCTTTAACAGCCTTGTTATCCTAATGAAATCACTCTGCTTCCTAATCTTTGCTCCAGACACCACCAAGGTTGGGCAATGGAAGCCCCATCTCCCCAAATGACTCTAAACACCAAGTTGGGATGACAGATTAATGATTGGATCTGCCTCCCCATTAATTTATTTGCAGGAGACACCTGTGCCAATAACCTCGTTAGGGTTTGGAGCTTGTCCCTAGAAAGGCATGCCTTTCCTCTCATTGAATTCGCTTCCCATAATTCTTAATTACTTTCTATTGCCTGGTGGGGAAAAGGCACATGACATGGAAAATTTTATAGGGTCTAATCATTAACCAACTCTGTTCTTGAGTGGAGTTAGAGTATCAGAGGAAATGGTGTGTCTCAATCCCCCTAGCTACTTTCAAAACCATTGGCCAAAGGAATTTTCCATGTGTATTTTCTGCTTGAAAGCTATTCCTTCAAAGATACCAGCACTTTCAGAGGTCTTACTTTGTGTCAGGTATGGCTCCAAGTTCTCTACACAGAATTCATTTAATCCCTCAGCAATTCCATGAGGAAAATTATTGCTGTTATTCTAACTTTACAGTTGAGAAAACTGAGTCACGGAGAAGTGTCACTTGCCCAAGTGGTAGAGCCAGGGTTCAAAGCCAAGGTGTCTAGCTCTTATAACCATGCTCTTCTTCCTCTAGAAGAGAGACTTCATGAAGAACAACTTTTAAACTTAGCCTTCTTTGCCTTTGAACATTTATCCAGACTATATAGGAGATAAAGGGAATCTGAGAAATCCCTTCAGCATCACAAAAGCAAATTGATCAGCTGTAGAGAGTAAATATTCCAATTTCATTCTAGCAGCTGAAAGTCTGTTGTGTGTGTTTAGCTCTCACTCCCTAGTTCTTCGATTTTTGGCTGCCTACTGGAATTACCCGGAGAGCTTTGTAGAATCCTGATGCCCAGTCTCTGTCTCTCTGTCTCTGCCTGTCTCTTCCATCATCTATATCTAAGTCTCTATCGATTTACCATCTATCTATTATCCATCTATTTATCATCTATGTATCCATCACTCTATTTATCCATCTTATTTATTTATCATCTAAATCTCTATTTCTATCATCTCTCTGTCTCTGTGTATTCAATCTATCTATCTATCTATCTATCTATCTATCTATCTATCTATCTATCTATTATTTATTATGACATAATGTCAGACAATGGTAATACTATAAAGAAAACTAAAACCAGGAACAAGAGTAGGGGTTGTTGGAGAGGATGTGCTATTATAAAGAGGGTTTCACTTCTGAGGAGGTGATGCTTTAGCAGAACCTTGATTGAAGTCAGGGAGTGGGCTTGCTGATATCTGGAAGTGTTTCAGGCAGAAGGGACTGCAAGTGCAAAGGTCCTGAGATGGGATGATGCAAAGGTCCTGAGAAGGGATGATGCATGCTTGCTTCGGAGAACAGCAAGGAGTTCAGGGTGGCGGGCATGCAGTTGAGTGAGGTGAAGACTGGTAGGAGAGGAGGTTGAAGAAGACACCGGCACCCAATAACCTGAGGCCTTGAAGATTGTGGTAAGGAATCTGGGTTTTATTCTGAGTGTCTAGAAAAACCCTTGGACAGTATTGAGCAGGAACATGGCCTGATCTTATATTCTTAAATTATTACTCTGGCCATGTGTGGAAAATGAATTGTGTATAGAAGACTAGGGACTAGTTAGGAAGTGTATGAGGAAGAGACTGTTGACTTAGGCTGTGGGGTGAGCAGTTGGGGAAAGAGAAAGGATGCAAGACATGGTAGGTTTGACATGGGGTAAGAGGGGAAATGAGGGGTCAAGAACTCCTAGGTTTAATGTCTGACAAACTATTTAATGTTATTTACAGAGGTTAACAAAAGGCTGGAGAGTCAGGATGATTCTGGAGTGGGAACGGGAATCAAGAGTTCTACTTATAACATAGTGAGTTTGATTTTCCTTTCAGACATCCAAATGGGACTGCCAAGAGGAGAGTTTAAAAATCAAGTATGGAGATCATGAAAGAAGTCAAGCATGGAGGTATAAATCTGGAATTTGTCAGCATAAAAATAAGTAATTTCTGAATGCTTTATAAACCTCCCAAATCATAGTTAAAAAAATATATTAATCGCTTAACTATTTTGCTAATATATATTTCTAGGTGCCTCAATCGAACTTAAATGTGACTAAAAACACTCTAGGCACCTAGATTCTCCTTGTCCCATCCAAATGTTGAAGTAAACACATTTATTTCCTATTCAAGTTCCAACCCATTTTTTTTTCCATTTCAACTTCAAACTCTTTTCCTCATCCCCTCTTATCTTTACTAGACTACGCCCACTCTTTACACGCCAAGTGGTTCAGAAGGGATTTCCTTTTACAAAGACACTAAAATCCTTCCGTGTGAGTTGAGCTATGAACGCCTAGGGATCGGGGTGGTTCAGTGAACTAACTGCCTTCTTACCTCTGGGACCCACGTTCCCATATAGCCTTTGATTAAAGTGGCCCTAAATCATCCTGATTACCCTTGCCCTTATTATAAAGTGTGCACCACTCCAATTTGTGTCGAGACACTTTAAGAAGTTTTTTATCATTCATGTAACTGCCTGCCCATGAAACTCTCATTAGATTTGCTCTCTTTCATCATCTGCATTTGAGGACGTATGTATGAATGGCCTGATGAGAAATAGAGATTTGGCAATCACGTCTTTAACGTAAGGCCTGCAGGTGGAAATCTACCTGCTCTCAAAATGGTCAAGGACCATCTCTGCTTCACTATTTCCATCTGTTTCTTCTTCTCCACCTTCTCTGTCTGTCTCTGTCCGTCTCTCTGCATTAAAAATGTTGTTACTCCATGTTAACAGAAACTGAGAACAATCCACAATTCCAAGTCATTTCTAGACTTGAGTGGTACTCCCTCGTCCACACGTGTCCACAGTTTCCCCTCCCTGGGTTTCAGTTACCTTCAGTCACCTGAAGTCTACAGATATTAAAAGGAAAATTCCAGAAATAAAGTTTCCAGGTTGTGAACTGCATGCTGTTCTGAGTAGTGTGATGACATCTTGAGAGTCCTGCTTCACCTCTTTGGGGACATGAATCCTCCCTCTGTGTAGTGTCTCCGTACTGTGCATGCTCTGTGCCTGTCAGTCATGTGGTAGCCATCTCTGTGATCAGAACAACTGTCAGGATATCACAGCGCTTGTGTTCAAGTCACCCTTATTTCACTCAATAATGGCCCCAAAGCGCAAGAGTAGGGATGCTGGGAATTCAGATATGCCAAAGAGAAGCCGTAAAGAGCTTCCTTTCAGTGAAAAGGTGGAAGTTCTCAACTTAATAAGAAAAAAAACCAAAATTTTAAGCTGAGGTTGCTAACACCTGCAGTGAGAACAGATCTTCTATCTATAAAATTGTGGAGAAGGGAAAACGAATTTGAGCTAGTTTTGCTGTAGCACCTCAAATTGCAAAAGTTATGGTTTCAGTGTGTAATAAATGCTTAGTTAAGATGAAAAAGGCATTAAATTTATGGGAGGAAGACATGAACAGAAAATTTGTTTCTGTTGACAGCAATGTGTTGTGCCAGAAAGCGTTGAGCCTATACGAAGACTTCAGCAAAAGATCCCCTGAAATGAGTGACACAAAGCCATTTACTGTAAGTAAGGGATGGTTACGCTGATTCAGGAATAGGTTTGGACTGAAAAGTATAAAAATTATTGGCACGATCTACAGTATCAGGCACCCACTGGGGTCTTAGAATGTACCCCTTGTGGATGAGAGTGACTGTTGTATTTTCCTGGTGGACCCCCAAATTGACATGAAGCAAATATGCTGATGATAGATGAAAGACTGAAAATAATAGTAACTGAAATTAAAATTTATACATATGAAGTCTCACACCGTGATTCAAAAATCAATGGCATGACTGTAGCAAAAGGGTAGCATCTTAGCTTGATAACTTGGGAAAACTTGGTGAAGGAAATTCATTGGCCCGAGCTCTCAGTGGGCTAATAGCATTGGAAAGAAGCCAGAGAGCTCCAAGAAACAAGCTCCATTCATGGAAGCACAGTGTCCAGACCAAGGAAAGTAAAGTGTCACTTTGGCCAAACCACATCTGGATTTTATATGCATCTTGGCACGACGAAATATTGACAAATATTAATGGAGGATGCTGATAGCAGTGAAGGGTGCAGAAAATCACGTCGTATAAGGAACGGATGAAGCAATGAGAGTCTCCGGAATGTGGATCAGGTAACAATCAGAGTGGGGGAGGTTTGGGGAAGTTAGAGTATGAGAGTCATCTTTAAATATTTCAAGGATTGTTGAGTAAAAACGGGTTAGCCTCTGCTTAATGTAATTGTAGAGGACAGAACTAGAAAGAATAATAAAACATAGGACAGTGGTTCTTTACCCTGGCTGCCCCTCAGAAACATCTGTAGAGTTTTTAAGATTAAGACTCCTGGGCCTCATCTCTTTTGATCTGACCCAGTGGCTCTTAGATAGGGCCAGGTAATCTGTAGTTCTGAAAAAAAATATGGAAAATGGTGCTCAGCTTGATTCGAGAACAGCTCTAAGGAGACAACTTTTTAATATAAGAATGAATTTTCTAATAATTTCTCTATTCCAAAGCAGAAACTGAAAGTAGTCTGTCCTTTGGGGGAAGTAAGCCCCTTACTATCGGAAGTGTCCAAGAAGTGGCTAAGTACTAAAGGGAAGATTTGTGCTTTAGGAGCAGCTGTGTTCAGTGACCGCAGAGGCCATCAGTTACTTTAAGGACCTGGAAGCACTATGAGGGCAGAAACGGTATCTGATTGTGTTTCTCCCCGGTGTTTGGGACATTGCAGGTGCTCACATATCTGCTAACTATTGAAGGATAAGTGCAAGTACTAGGGGCACAGTGGCTGAAATCTTATTTCTAAGACTCATTTCTAAACCCAAGCTACCTCACACCCAAACTTCACTCCCTCTCTGCAGAATCTTCTTCATTTTTCTTTCGTTTTGGCACAAGGGAGAGTTCCAGTATACAGATCCAATGTCACAGAATGGCAAAACCAGCTAAAACAATATAAATGCTAACATATCACAATTGATAATTGGCATTGATAATTGACAATTGATAATTGGCATGCTTTTGTAGCAGTGCCTGTGTCCACCACATCCGTGTACTCAGGCCTCAAGGCCATCCCCACCCTTCCCTCCCGAAACATCTGCTCTGAGCCAGGCTACAGCTTTAGTTCCTTCATGTATCTTCTTTTGAGTCACCGGGATTCCCAGCATCTGTTCTCTTTAGAAAACGAGCATATTGGGCTTTAACATGTTTTAACCTTTGGATTCTTGGATTCTAACCAAAAGAAATGACAATACCCTTTAGTCACTTTTCTGTCAGCTCAGAACCAAAAAAAGATTTTCTTCCTACCCATTATACCCACCATGTTTATTTTCCCTTCTCCAATTTGGTAACTGTTCTTTCTCCTTCCCAAAATTACAAATTCCCACCCATCTTTTAAGATTCAAATCAATCTACACTTTCCTCATGGAATTTTTCTGGATAACTGCAGAATTCGCTAACTTTCCTGTCTTCGAACTCCTCCACTACCTATGTTGTACTCCCAACATTTGTGGCTTAACCAGCTCCTTTCTTAAAATGTTGCCTAACAGTGTTAGCCTCTGAGGATATAGGATATTACATTACTTGGCATTTTTCAGTGTTTTGATCTGGGTTGCACACAGCCTATTTCTTGAGAAAAATACATGCTTGTTGATTTCATGTAAGATTAAATGCACAAATCTAGTTGTGTTGAAAAAGCATCTAACATTAGAATTTCTTTGGTAATTTCTACATGAAGAGAACCAAAATCCAACTGAATTATACACAGCCTCCGAGAGCTGTGGTGTGTGTGTGTGCGCGCACGCACATATTTGTATACGATGCAGTTATGCCCCGATGCCCCTGCCTTCCATAAAGTTCCATGTTTGATTCTGACTCATCTTCATTCTCACCACAGGCCCTATTCTCACCCAAGGCTGCAGAAGATGATGAAGTCCAACTTGTCAGGATTCGTTACTTGCTAGCAAAATATTCACACCTTTGACAGAGCTGTCAGATTTTTGTCCCCAAACCAAATGAGCACACAAACTGATTTTCCTCCCTCTAGACTGGAGGGCAATGCTTTAAATCAACTCTCAAAAGTAGTTCAAGTAAGTGGCTCTGCACTAGCAAAAGCTAAAAGAGAGGGTAACTCTTTGCCCATAATTCATCAGACTCCTAACAAAGATGGTGTCACATTTAAAACAATTAAACATCCTTCACTAGAGGGGAGCAAGGGTGATGGTATGGAGAGGCTGGAGGTCAGGGCATGTAAACGTGTGATATCTTAAAAAATGCCATGCAATCATCCAAGTCTGTAGTTTTACAATGAGTGAAGAAGCTAGATTAGTACATTTGCTAAAGAAACACTCTCAGAGACTTGTGGAGACCAACTGTGAAAGGACAAATAAGAAAAATTAGTTTTACAATGAGTGAAGAAGCTAGATTAGTACATTTCCTAAAGAAACACTCTCAGAGACTTGTAGAGACCAACTGGAAAGGACAAAAAAGAAAAATTAGTAATTTTATATTAGCAATTAATAATTTATAATGTTAATATATTCTCTAAATAAGACAAGATAATTTGAAACTACTAAATAGTAAAAGATACACAAAGGAAGTGGGAAGTGTATTCAAAAGTAGATACAGGCTCAGATTAGGGCTTCCAACTTCTAAAACATCAAATAAAACGCTATTTGTACTGATTTTTGTCTAATAGCTACAGGGTAAATAATAGCAGGAAAATCTCATTTAAGAAAGATTTTATGTGGGTAATTCTGGAAATAGAGGGTATCCTCCATATGTCCACCCTCCTCAGCCATCTTCAAGTTCAATATCACTCTTTTTTCCCCAAAGTGCCCATACCATTCCCTTCCAAACTCGTTTTGAGTAACAACTAACGTACATCACTGTATAAGTTTAAGGTGTACAGCATGATGGTTTGATTCACATGTATTGTGAAGTGATCACTGCAATATGTTTAATTAATGCCCATCATCTCATACAGATACAATAAAAAGAAAAACAAAAACCTACTGCTTGTGATAAGAATTCTTAGGATTCATGCTCTTAACAACGTTTCTGTGGCAGTGGTAACTATAGCCGCCATGCTGAACATTACATCCCTAGTACCTATTCATCTTCGAAGTGGAAGTTTGTACTTTTTAACCACTTTCCTCCAATTCCCTCTCTCTCCATTCTCAACCTCTGGGAACCACAATCTCTTTTTCTGAGTTTGGTGGGATTTTGTTGTTTGTTTTTAAAATTCCACGTGTAAGTGAGGTCATACACTATTTGTGAATCCCTGACTCATTTCAGCTAGCACTTCACTCCTGAACTGGCAGCTCCTGGTACTCAGAGACAGACAGACCCTGGAGGGTGGAGAGAGCTGGAGCGAGGCTTTTTCTCTGGGTAATACTTGACCTGTAGAGCAGGGACCACAAAGAAAGGCAAAGCTGGGCTGCAAAAGTATTATTGAAAGAGACACCGAGGGGTTTTTGAATAAGTAGGTTGAGTCCTACCAACCCCCAAATCTGGAAAACCACAAGCTCTTGAAGTTGGAGAAATGGGGTGCCACAACGCAATAAGGAATTGGCTACTTGCCAGCTGGTAGACTATTGACTCAGAGGCCAGTAACTGCTGTTTCCCCAACACAATAGATTAGCTTAAGCTAATGCTTAAGCTCCCCCAGGGGCACCTACTGAGTCTCAAGGTGTATTCAAGAAGAAGAAGAATCAAACAAGCATCCAACTATGCGGCTGCTCAGCAAATGATCTTTTTCTTCCTGGGGACCCAGATGGACTGCGATACTCAGCTTTCCATGCAGTTAGGGGTGGCCACGTGACTGATTTCTAGCCAATGAAATGTAATAAGTGCCATCTACTACTTTTGGGTCTACCCACAAACCCTTCCTGCAATTGAGATTCCTTGTTCATTCTCTTGAGATTTGATGCAGATATCTAATCCAAACAATCATTGCTAAGATTGCTATTAAGGAGCTCACCTCTACATTGTCTTCCATATTTTATTCCAGGAGTTTTATGGTTTCAGGTCTTATGTTTAAGTCTTTAATCCATTTTGAGTTAATTTTTGTGTACGGTGTAAGATAGGGATCCAGTATTTTTCTTTTATATGTGACTTTCCAATTTCTCCAACACCATTTATTGAAGACACTACCGTTTCTGCACTGTATATTCTTGGTTCCCTTGCCAAATATTAGTTGACTACACATGCGAGGGTTTATATCTGGTCTTTGTAGTTTGTTCCATTGGGTTGTCTTTTCTTATGGCAGTGTCTTTTCTTATGGCAGTGTTTTGATTACTATCATTTTGTAGTATAGTTTGAAACTAGGAATTTTGATGCCTTCAGCTTTGTTCTTTCTCAGGATTGTTTTGGCTATCAGGGTCTTTTGTGGTCCCATATAAATTTTAGGGTTTTTTTTTTCTACTTCTGCAAAAAATGCCATTGGAATTTTGATAGGGATCATATTGAATCTATAGATGGCTTAGGGTAGTATGGGCATTTTAGCAATATTAATTCTTATAATCAATGAACAGAGGATATCTTTCCATTTCATATATGTATTCTTCAATTTCTGTCAATATGGGTGCCTTTTTATTTATTTATTTATTTAGCCTAATTGCTTTGGCTAGGACTTCCAGTTCTATTTTGAATAGAAATGGTGATGGTTGTTGTTTTGTTCTTCACCTTAAAGGAAAAGCTTTTAGCTTTCCACAGTTAAATATGATGTTAGCTGTGGGCTTGTCATATAAAACCTTTATTATGTTGAATTATATTTCTTCTATATCCAGTTTGTTGAGAGTTTTTATCGTCAATGAATAGTGTATGTTGTCAAATTTTTTTCTGCACCTATTGAGATGATCAAACGATTTTTATTTTTATTCTGTTATGTGATATATCACATTTATTGATTTGTATGTGTGTGGTATCAATTGTAATGTCTCCTCCTTCAGTTTTGATTTTGAGTCATTTCTTTTTCCTTAGTCTAGCTAGAGGTTTGTCAATTTTGTTTATCTTAAAAAAATAGCTCTTAGTTTCATTGATTTTTCTATTGTTTTTATGGTCTCTGTTTCATTTATTTCTGCTCTGATCTTCATTTCTTTTCTTCTGCTAATTTTGGGCTTAGTTTGTTCTTTTTCTAATTCCTTGATGTGTAAAGTTATGTTGTTTGAGATCTATCTTTTTTCTTAATGTAGGCATTTATCACTCTAAACTTCCCTTTGAGAACTGCTTTTGCTATATCTCATAAGTTTTGGTATGTCGTATTCCAATTTCATTTGTTAACAGTTTTTTTTTTTTAATTTCCTTTTTGAGTTTTTCTTTGACCCATGGATTATTCAGGAGCATGTTGTTTAAATTCCAAATACTTGTGACTTTTCCAGTTTTCTTCTTGAAATTGATTTCTAGTTTCATACCATTGTGGTCAGAAAAGATAGTTGGTATGATTTAAATCTTTGTAAATCTGTTAAGACTTGTTTTGTGACCTATCATATGATCTATGCTGGAGAGTATTTCATGTACTCTTAAGAATGAATGTATCGTTCACGGCTGGGAGATTCAATGTCCCGTATATGTCTTTTAGGTTCATTAGGTCTAAAGCGTAGTTTGAGTCCAATGTTTCCTTACTGATATTATCTGGGTGATTTGTCCATTCTTGATAGTGGAGTATTGAAGTCCCTTACTATCATTGTCTTGCGTATTTTTTCCTTCAGATCTGTTAATATTTTCTAAATATATTTAGGTGTTCTGATGTTGGATACATATATATATTTATAATTGTTATAGCCTCTTGATGAATTGACTCATTTATCATTACAAAATTACATTTTGTTTCTTGTTACAGCTTTTGATATAAAGTCTATTTTGTCTGATATAACTATAGTTAACCCTGATCTCTTTTGGTTTCCTCTTACATGGGATGCCTTTTGCATTCATTCCCTTTGAGCCTCTGTATATCTTTAAAACTGAAGTGAGCCTCTTATAAGCAGCATATATTTGGCTCTTGTTTTATTATCCATTCAACCATTTTATGGCTTTTAATTGGAGATTTTAATCCATTAACCTCTAGGGTAATTATTAATAGGTAATGACTTATTGATGCTTTCTTATTAATTCAGATTCTTTCTTTTTATTGATCTATTCTGCTATTGATGCTCTCTATTACTTTTTTTTTTCATTTAATTCAGCGTATTTTTTAGCCACAAAATTTGTTTTTTTTAATTATTTCTATCTTTGTAAAATTTCTCATTTTGTTCCTGTATTGTTTTCCTGATATCATTGAATTGTCATTCTGTGTTTTAGGTAAATCACAGATATCCATATCTTCAGTGTTGGTTACTGGAAAATTGTGATTCCTTGGTTGTATCATATTTCCTTGATTTTTCATGTAACTTGAAGTTTTATGTTGCTGTTTTCATATTTGAAGTAGCAAATCTCCTTCAGTTTTTACAGAATGACTCAAGGAGAAAAATACCTTCTATCAACGGTGAAGGTATTTTTCTCATGAGACTATTTCTTATTTTCTTAGGAGGCTATTTTCTTGGGGATCCTGAGACTTTCTTAGACTTTCCATAGATACACCTGCTCCACATTTCTTTCTTCTTGTGACACATCCTAAGCTTGTATGCCTTCTCTCGATCCTAATGTATCAGTCTAGGGGCCGACAGTCTCCTTTTTCATTCTCGGTGGTGGTGCTAAAACTCCAGTTTGTGGTCTCTCCCTGGTCCACATATTATGGCAGGCTTTTTGTAAGTGTTCATTAGCCATCTATCAAAGCGTACTCTCACCACTGTCAGGAGCATGCACAGAAAGCTGGCCACAGTACGGGTGTGTGTGGGGGGTGAGGTGTACCGAGCACTGGAAGCTGGAAGTGCCCGTGGGATCAATGGGTGAGGTGGCAAGCCTCTTGTTGGAGTCTATCTTGTGGTTAGTAGGATCCATGTCCCTTTCGTGCCTGCTGAGTGTCCTATCTGCCTCTTTCCAAGCAACTTCCTATCTCACAGGAGTGCAGCTCATGACTCTGTACTCTGGATGGCGTGAAAGAGAAGGAGGCCTCTTTGGAAGCATCCTGCACTGTTGGGGAGGCCAGGCGCTCACTCTCACGCTCTCACTTTCCCCTGCAGGAGAAATCACAGGCGAAGCAGCTCTCTCCTGGCCCTGAGCTGTGCTCCCTTGGAGGAAGGGGTCATATGAGTGAAGTCCAACTGTTTCTCTTACCCTCTCCAATGCATCCTTGTTATATTCCCTCTCTCCCCTCCCCCTCATAGTGTGTTGAATCTTTTCCTCCAGAAACCTGGATTTCCACAAGGGCTCTATCTTTGAGTGATTATCTAAGACAGAGTTCTCCAAGGACTCCCAGACTGTGGCTGAGAGGGGCTGGAGCTTGTTCACAGGCCACTTTAGGGTCTACTGAGGTATATGTGTCTATTACCCAAAGCATAGGTGGGTGACATGCTTTCCAAGTTTCTCAGCATAGGATGCTGGATCCCACAGCTCCTACAGTCACTTTTGTCCGTAAAAGAATGTAAAATTGTTGTCATTGAGGGAAGGAGATGAGAAACATCGTATTCAGCCATCGTGCTAACTTCACTCTGCTGGTTACTAAATATTAATGATGGTTATCATAGGATTATGAAAACTCAGGTGATTCTTATTCTCCTCTCTTTACCTTTATTGATTGGTTTGCTTTTAATTATTTTTTTAATGACCAGGTGGTGTTTATAAATAGGAAAAAAAAAACTGGTTTTATTATGCAGAAAAGAGTCTTTATGATAATGAAATGAAATTTACTTGCTCCTACCCTTTGTTTTTGTTTCTTGTTGAGAAAACAGTAAGATTCTTACCCAGTTTGTGTCGAATTGCCTTTTAACAAAAACTTTATCCTTGCCATGGGTGATTTAATTTTCAACACCATAAACTTATTTCTCTATTGTTCTTCATATACATGACTAGGAATTGGGAGCAAGGAACTACCTACCGCTTATTAAACATTTACCTATGTCAGATCTCTTAAGCACATCATCTCAACTGTTTCTCAGGTAAGATTATCTCCGCATTTTTCTTTTTTTTTTTTTTGAAGTATAATTTACATATATTAGTTTCAAGTACACAACATAATGATTCCATATTTGTATATATTGCAAAATGATCACAAGTTACATAGTGACAAGTTTTTTTTTCAAAATTATTTCCATTTTTAAGATGAGAAAATTAATACAAGTCTAAACAGCTAGTTAGTAACAGTCACTATTCACATTTGGTCCAGACTGATTTCAGAGCTTGTTCCACTATTACCCTCTATCAGTAAGTAAACAAAAATAAATAGACCTCGCATCCTTGTCCTTAAATGCCTGCAGTTCATTTATCTGCAAAGGAAGCTCATAGGTAGACTTCAGCTCATTTAATGCCCACGGCCTCCCCCTGAGGTAGAAATGTCTATTTTTAGAGATGAGGCAATGCAAGCCCAGAGAGAAGTTAAGCCCTTCACAGTACTTCTCAGGGTGCAAACAAATGCTAAGTCTCCTACAAGAAGTTACTCCTAAATTCATCTGCACCATTTTGTTCTGCAGGAATTCCTGTTTTGAGGTTTCTCACTGATCCATGCTTCGAAGCAGCCTCTCTGGTGGTTTGCACCTCCAGAGACGTTGACTCATTCCAAACTAAAAATGAGTAGTCTGTGAGAAGATTGCTGAATTCCTTCCACATTATCAATGCCACCCTAGACTTAATAAACCATCTTTTCTCCAAGAGCTCAGGGAAGTTTGTCGTGTCATGGGAATCAATAAAACACGCTTTTCCTTCTCATGCAGATAAAAGAGAGGTTTAAAAGCATTGAGTCACTAAAAAACATAATGCCCTTTACTACTCAAGTGTATTTTAAATTTCTCTCTCCAGCCTCAAGCCTGTGTTCAAATATAATTGACCGAATAAGAGACTTGCGTGCTGCCGATGGACATACCTCAGGTCACAGATGTCCTACCCACATGCATGGTGTGTCCTACTTTGTTTTCTAAGTAAGCTGCACACTTGGGGGAAGGAAGTAAGGGACTGATGCTGGTTGTGTTTCTATTTCTAAAGATCTCCGTCTAGCTACGGGTTATCTGAGTACAAGCCGCTTTGTGTCCACGAGGGGTTTCTGCAGCTCACCCCACCCCTGTCGCTAGCCCAGGCCCCCCCTTGCATGGTCCAAGAACCATGTTCATCACCTGGAGTGAAAGCTGACAGCAATGAGCCCGGGCAGCGAGCAGCGACAAGCGCGTACATTGTCATGCATGACTGGCCAGCAGCCATCAACGGCAATTAACCAGGAAGAGCCCCCAATCTTTCTGGACAGGTTCAAGTTCCCTGGCGCTGCTGTGATTAGATGTTTTGCTCTGTGCCCCTATCGTCGGGATGTGACATGTTCCCTTCCTCTTGCTCTTTTCTCTTTTGTGCCATCCTGGTGCTGCCTGACCCCCCAGTACAGACATTTAGATAACTTCATTTCACTGAGTTTGGTAAAAGCAGATGCAAGAGGAACCAAATCATAAGTGGTCCTGATTCAAGGGAAATCAGTTTTTGAAAACACTACATTATTTCCCAGATGCATGAAGTTTAGCTCAGTAGGCATGACCTGCCAAGAGAGAATTCTTTGCCATTTCCTTCGCTTTGTTGTAATTTACATCCTGAATTTGATTCTGCAATTTGGCTTCTTCAGAACGCTGCTGTTTTCAAGGGAACCGAAAGAATGATAAGCTATGCTTTTGAAGTATCTTTGGTCACTTAATTCTCACAATGTTTGAGACAATCAGATTGTTGTAATTCTTAAAATAGTTGGTACATAAGTTAGCAGAATTATATTAATGAAATTGGCTTTGCAGGGAAAAGAAAGTGGTTTATTTTAACAGGGTTAGATATCCAGTTTGGAGTCCTGGGGGAAAGGAATTGATGAAGGAAAAGAACCCTGTCTCTCTACAGATACAGCAGAGGGAAGGAACTGTCATTGATCTCCTTTCCCTAAGATCTGCCTACAATCATAATTCCTTTAGTGTGATGATGCCCATTGTTCCTCCATTAACTGAGTCATTCACAAATATTTAGAGAATTCCTTTTATGTGAAAAAAATGGGAGTGTGCAGAGTAGGCCTACAAAAGGGTATAATTCAATGTGACAAACAGTTATTAACACCCTCCCCCCGACAACGTATCAGGAACTGTCCTCGGCACTGGGGTATAATGAAGACTAACGTCAGGTACCGGATGTCGAGGGACACAAGCATAAACATGGATGTAAACGCGAAGACCTGAGAGACAGCGTCCGTGAGGTGAGACTCTGGAGTCATAGAATTATAAGAGCATCTGGATGTAGAACAGACAGAAAACAAACACACCTATTTGATGCGACAAAGTGCAATGATTTCATAACCATGTAACTGAGCGAGAAGAGAGATACTAAAATGTGACTTGCAGGTAAGAACTGGTCAATTCAGTTAAAAGCAAAGTGCCCATTTTACCACTTCAAGATGTGCAAAGTGTCGTGAATGGAGATGAGTGTTCTGTGCCTTGTTTTATTATCGGAACATATGTATTTATAAAAGCTGTTCATTGCTTCAAGGCTTATCACTCTTAAGTTTTTAAATATTGAGGTCTCCTTTGGGGAGTTTTAGGATTTTCATTCAGAAGGTTGGGAAGGTACTCTCTCCTCTATTTGGCTCTGAGTTAGGAAGAAATGCATCTAAGTTGCGAGTTAGGAAGAAATGCATCTAGTTTGTATTCCCTTTGCCTCCTTAAAACTTGGGGTGAAAAGTAAATGCTGTAGACAAATAGGAGACTTTTCTAAAGGTGTGCCGAGGATAACAGATTTAAGCTGTTTGAAAGTGAAATCACTTACATTTTGATACATGAAAGAAACTCTGCTTTCTTGCTGAGAAACAGTCCCTGCAGGTACCCTTGGAAGTGGGCTCACGACCTGCATCCCTAATACAGGAAAGGAAACGGGAATTGTGTGGTTTGGGATTGGTTTCTTAACTTCTCTGGGCTTCAGATTCCTCTTGTGTAGAAGGGAAATTATACCTATTCATAGGGTTAATTAAAGATAATGGGTGTAAAAAGTACCTAAGGCTAGGAGATAATCAATAAATATTATCAATTATGACTGTCAGGTCCTAGTGACTACAGCCTCGAAACAGCCTGGGTGTCTTGTGCAGAGATAATAGCTGCTAGTTAGAAAATAGAAGGTAAACAAACAAAATTGGGTTCTGGCTTTATTAATTTTAGAAACCCTATTTAAGCCCTATTTATTATTTTGGAGTCTAGCTTTCAGGAACTATCTACATGTCCTTAACTTTCTTTTCTAAACAGTTTGTGTGTGTGTGTGTGTGTGTGTGGCTGCTCCTTTGAAAAGTCTCTAAGGAAGGTTTATCTCGAAGGTATGAGACCTAAAGAATTAAACATGCCAGAGAATCAATTCTAGAAAAGCCTCTTGACATTAGTTTTCCTCTCTGTGAAATGGGACTAAATGGATCATCCACTAGTGAGGTACACCTGAGAAGCAGCAAGTAGAGATGACGAGAGCAAGGTAGTGAGCACCGTGGGTGTATCAGTTAGCTTCTGCTTCATGAAAACCATCCCAGAACTTAGCAACTTAAAACAACAATCACTGGTTAGCTCGCAAACCCATGGGTTAACAATTTGGGTCTGGGTTCATTTGGGCAATGCTTTTGATGTTCTCACTTGTGCTCACTTACATGTCTGCAGGCATCTGGTAGATAGACTGAGGTCTGGGTGGTTTAAGATGGCCCAAATTACATTTCTAAAACAGTCAGCAGGTGGCCAGCCAAGGTGCCTAGGTTTTCTTTAACGTGGTCTTCTCAGAAGGCTAGCTCGTGCTTTCTCATATGGAAGCCTCAAGTCTCCAATTGCAGCAAGAGAAGGCAAACCTTAATACCACAAGCATTTTTTTGAGCTTGTTTGTAACATGTTTATTAATATTCTATTGGCCAAAGCAAGTCACATGGGTAAGCCCAGATTCAAGAAGTAGAAATAGACTCTTTTTTTTTTTATGAAATGAACTGCAAAATTCTGTGGCCATTTTTTTTTCAAACTACCACAGTGAAGAAATGTATAAATGAAACAGGAATCCCAGATCTAGTATCTAGGCAGAAAGGCCCATATGGACATAAAGAGCTACATAATTTACAGACCACCTGATAAGACTAGAGTTGATTGGAATTTCTCAAGTAAAACTTCGAAAACGTACGACTTTGTGAGCAGAATTTCTGTGAGTACGGGAGGATGGGGGTGGGGGAAACTGCTCAGTACAGTAGAGATAGCTGAGATTTGGGATTTGCTACTGCGGCTGTTAAGAAAAGAGCCATGTGTCATTGGTTTGGTTGGTTGAGGCAGAGTTCACGCGAGAATTGTGAGGAAGTTTGACGACTAAGTTGATGAGTGCTGATGGGAAGAGAACCTTCAATTAATACTTTTCTGGAAGTCAAAAAGACATGGACTCTACTCCTGGATTTATTAATCACTAAAAAAATTAAAATAAAACCTTGTACAAATTATTTCACTTCCTCGAACACTTATGTATAAAATGGAAATTATGGAATAATCTCTTAAATCTATTGGTGCTCTAAACATTGATTCTTACCTTTAATACATTTGCACACAGTTAATGCGTTGAAACCCTTCCTGCTTAGAGCTTACAGAATAATATAGAAATGGACCATTCATTCCTCTAACACATATTCATTGTGTGACAGACCTTATGCCAGGAACAGGGAAACATTAGTGAACAGGATGGACGAGGTCCAGGTCCTGGTTGGCAGGTGGGATAGGGGTAGGGGAGAGAGAACACACAAGGAAGCAAATCAGTCAACATGATAGTTACTGATCACGTTAAGCATCGCGGGGGCAGGAAGTAGGGTGATGAGATAAAGTGTTTGTGTGTAGTGGTGGAGGGGGGGGCGCGTGTATATCAAAGGCTACTTTAATTATTATAATCATGAAGGTTCTCTCTGAGAGTTGACATTTAAACTAAGACCTAAAAGTGAGAAGGAGACTGGCATGTAAAGAACAGCCGTGGGAGAACGTTGCAGGCTGAGGGAATGGAAAGTTTAAAAGTAAACAGATAGTGGAAACAGGAAATTATGGTGGGAAGAGCATAAAGCGCTACTATGAAATTTTGTAATATCCAAGAAGAGAGCCTCAGGCATAGATAGACAGGGATTCTCCATAAGTCAAGTTCTTAACCACCAGAGCACTATGAATAAAGACAAAAAGAAATCCTGAAAGACGTGCAAGGCAGTCAGGAGCCATTAAGGAATTAAATTTTACCTTAATCACAAGCAACACCAATTACGAAAAAAGGAGTTGGGTGGTAGATAAGCCTACAGAAAACAATGTAAGTGACTGGAGAAGAACTAAAACTCTGCGATGAACTCAAACATAAAACAGCAAAAAAGAGGCCCAGGAAGAGTGGTTAATGGTATTGCGGAATCATTTCTTTCTCAAAAACTGTCAAGGTAACTGCCTTGAGCTAATAAATCATCATCACCACCATCATCATCATCTTCTACACACCTTTAAAATTGTGTATACTGGCATACTTTATATCTACTCCGTGAGTCCGGCAGAGCAAGTATGATCGTACCACGTTTTACAGACGAGAAAAAGGAGGCTCAGAAAGCATGAGCGATATGTTAACAGAGCTAGGGAGTTGCTCATAGATACTCAAAGCCAAATCTTTGCATTTATGTCCAGTGTTCTTTATACATAACCATCTTGTTTCTTAATTTAAATGCATCTCGCTCTTTCCCCTCCAAAATGTGGACTAAATAATTCACAACTTTTAACTTACAAATGTACTATTTATGCACAGAGGATTTGTCTAAGTTACATGTGAATTCCAACATAAACAAGCTAACATTCCTGATAGTTCTCATTCGAATGCTCTTAACATTATACACTGTTCCTCTGATGAAGATATTTCTTAGGCCTGGTTTTGCCTCAGCAATGAGAGGTGCAGTGGGGTCTAACACACCGAGCTGTGAGGGTCCTGTGACCCTGTGCTTTGTGATAGTGTGTGGTAGGGAGGACGGGTTCAGCCAGTCCCATGAGCACCTGTCACGGGGCTGGAACTCTCAGTATAAACACGTTAATAGAACAGGTATGTGAGATCTTTATCACCACTCACGAGGAAACGATTCCTGGGGTGATTCTAAATGTTTGGTTCATCTCACTAAATCCCTCTCTAAAATGTAGCACTGTTCTCATATGATGAGATAATCTGTAGAGGCAAAACTTTACACTTAAAAAGGGAAATGGAGGAGAGACTGACATTTCTTGTTAATTTGATAGTTATTTCTTAAATAAAAAACTCACAGGCATCGGAAATGAGTTATTTATTTTGCCCCTGATGCCCCCGTCTCAGAATAAAAGCAAATCTACTACTAATTCTCATTTGCAACACTAGTTTAATTTCGATTTCCATCTCAATTTACTTTTAAGCTTTCTGGTGGTGGGAATATGAGTTTAGGTTCTAGAGATGTTACAACAGAAACACTGATCATATTAAAACAAAAGCTTATGAGGTTTTTTGTTTTGTTTTTAGATTTCACCTGTTTTGTGGTAAGCTTTCCCCCTAATCTTCAATATCACTAATTTGGTGATACCTATTCTCTTGAAAAGTGACTCCTTTTTTTTTAAAGAACCTCTGAGTATTCCATTAACTGCTAGATTGGTTCCACAATGTCTTTGTAATGGCATTTTGCCTCCCGGGAGATTTATCTCTATATTATATCCTTAATTAATAAGTTCTTTACCAATTGCCACACAATAATAGAGTATTCTTTTAAACTTAGCAAATATGTGGGTGCTTGTTAACTCATTCTGGGTCTCTATTTTAGAAAATCTGTGTTGAGACTGTGGATGGAATTTCTGTGATCATACCTGCAGGTGTCCCAATCCTGACACAGGACAGCACAGCTGATTCTCCAGCCTTCAGATGAGCTCAGGCAGGTAACCACTTGTGGATGGGAAAGGCTGAGGAGCAAAGAGCAGCACTAGCTGTAGGAGAACCAAGGTAAGGGAAAGAATTTAGATTCTTAAGAGTTCTCAAGGAGAGAAAATAATAAAATATGTTACCAGTCCCCTATCATAATGCACCAGACTATAACTTTTCAGGGTCCAGTAAGACATAATCCAAGGGATGTCTCCCCTTCATCATTCGTTTACTCATTCATTCATTCACTCATCCATTAATTCATCCCTTATTTTTTCATCAGTGTTATATGACAAGTTTGTATTGACAAAAAAGAATAAGAAACAATTCTTACTCAAAAGAAAAAGGTCTATCTCAGGTGTCTTTATAGAAGACCAAATAAGAGATACAGGGAGGGAGAAAAATACTAGTTGAATACTAAGCAGTAGGGTAAGACTACTCTAGTCGGTGCCCTAAGGAATTACATACTATAAATTAATGAACTATTCATCTGAAACTTTTCAAAGGACAAAGGAGATCCAAGGGAAGAAGCTGAAATGCAACCACAAATCGAGGTGGTGGGAGGTATGGGGCTGAGTAGGTGAGACCTTGCTAACTCATTAGGAATTTGATAAGATTAGAGAATTCTAAAATACTAGAAATGAATGGGACTAAAGGAATAGTTCAGGTCTCTCATTCCGTAGATGAGAAAGTAGGCAAAAGTACACTGTGAAAGGTAAAGTAGCCAATTAGTAGTAATGTGACTTTTGTCTTGCCCTTTTCCATTCAATCCAGTGATGTCCTGCTGATATTTCTGAATTCAAGTGTCAAATTCACCTCTTTTCACATCCCCTCTGCCTACGTCAGTTGCTCACTGTCTGCCGCTCGGACAGTACGAATAGCCGCCTTCTTGATTTCCGCCTTGTGTTTTCACACTCCATCCTTGACACAGCCCCCATTCAGAATTCTTTTCCTTACTAAGAGCTCTCTATTCCAAAATCTCTGTTGGATCCCATGTCCTACTGAAGAGAAGTCAGTTGGGTGCAGTATTCAAAACTCTCCTACATCTGCCACAAACTGCGATTCCTAGACACTTTCTACATTTTCTTATGAATCCTGTGTCCCAATCACCCCTTTACACACCAGCTGTGATGACCCATGTTTTCTTCTCTGCTCCCGTGCAACTAAAATGTGCTAGATATGATTTTAGATGTCGGGAATACAATGTCGACCATGACAGACAAGGTCTCTGTTCTCTTCGGGGCGATGTTCTTGTGTGGAGCCTTTGGTCCGAGTTCTGTATCAAAACCATCACTTCCTTCGTGTGCTATGATCCAAAAATGAGCGGGAAACACTGTTCCAGTGAATGACTTGACTGTCTTCCACTTCCTTCCCTGTCTGCCAAGATTATATTCATTCTTCAAGGTTCAGATCAAATGCAAACTTCTTTATGAAGCTAAATTCCTCCCATCGGTAATTACCCTCCTGTTGGTTTGTGTCATTTATATGTTCATTCTATCAATAAATATTTATTAGCTACCCACTATAAATGTTAGGCATGGATCTAGGTGTTAGTATTTCAGCAATGAAGAAAAATAAATGAGTCCTTCATTGGGTCATAGCATATTGAGGGCAGGGACCACTGCTTAGTTATCTTGATATCCTCATTTTATTTTAAAGAGGTTTTTTTTTTTTTTTTAGTATTACATTATCTCTTAGATTAATTCCACAATATGTTAATTAATATAATGTTTTATAATAATAATGGCTTTTCATGCACTCCTATTTAATTATCACAACAATCTTATGAAGTAGTTATTCTTATCATCCTCAGGTTACGAATGAGAAAAACCAAAGCATGACGTTGTTAGCTAACTATTCCTATGTGACCCTGTTCTTTAGTGTCACATAGGTGGAAGATGGCACAGATATTCAATACATGCTTTATGAGTTGAAGTGTGTCACATAATTGATCACATCTTGAAGGCTAGATGATATTTAAAATTTAATTACTGAGAAGAAATTGCTAGCACGTTCTAGAGATTTTAAAAAATCTGAATAACCAAAAAATGTCTACAACCCCTTTATCCCAAAGCAAAGTCCAGATTTTAACCCTGGGGAACCAAACACTAAACCATTTGCTAATCAAACTTAGGAAACACAGGGCTCAGTGGCAACACCTAAGTAGTAGGGGTTTTATTTGAGGATAAGTTAGAATCATTTGAATCATCTTCACTTGGTCCTATAATTCTTTTGCAGATCACACCAGTGCCAATGGGCCTGCTCCCGTCTGCCCTCTCACTGACAGGCAAAATCTCTTCAGAAAAATGCATCAAGGGCAAAACACCACAAGAACTAAAAATCTTAAGAAGATGCAAAGGGATGAAAACGGCCAGGGGGAAGTTGGGTAAGGGAGAACATAATTACCCGAGTTGGAACTTGGCCAGCCAACAAGGATTAGTGCAGAAACAGGAAGGCTTTCATCCCATGAGACGTTCTAATAAGCCAGCCTTTGGGACCAGAGGTGGCCAGGGTCTGCGTGTTATGTGTCACTTGATTCCTGCCATCCCTGGGAACACAGTGGCCCCTTGCTGAAACATTCGTTGCGAACTGACTTGAAGAACAGCGTTGCTGATCAAAGCATCAGCATTATCAATGATTCTGGACGGTCTAGGAAGCAAAAGGGACTTAAGGGTTGGCAGGATGGTGAAACGCAGACCCGCGAGTGAGGTAGAGAGAGAAGGAAGTGAAGTGCTATTTTAGAAGCACAGACAGGTTGTCCTTGGAAACTCCTCAGTGGCCTTCAAATCTTGTCCTCTCACTTCCTTTCCCGAATCCACCCACAGTTCAAGATTTTTGCCTGGTGTTTTTGTCCGAATTGTTGCAATATGGACACTAAACTCTAGGAGGAGCTCAAGTTTCCCTGGTGGGTTCTACGCTCTAGGTTGTTGGTGGGCGGGGGCTGGGGGGGTTAGAAACTCTTGATGCTGCTTCAAAATGCACAGTTAACCAGCACTGCAGCAAGAACCGAGTCGCTTATGGCTGTCCCTCTGTCAGGAGCTGTCTGTCCTCCTGGATAGTTCTTTTTATCTCACGCTGTGGCAAAGCAGCCTGGGACTTCTGACATGAAAGGAAAAAGGTTAATGATTCAAAACAAGGGCAGGTACCAGGGGCTAGGGGTCGGGGTAGGGGGATAGGGGGAAATTATTGTTCAGTGGGTTCAGAGCTTCAGTGAGGGCTGATGAGGGAGTTCTGGAAGGGATGGTGGTGATGGTTGCACAGCAATGTGAATTTACTTAATACCACTAATTATACACTTTAAAATGGCTAAAATGGTAAATTTTGTGTTATGTATATTTTAACACAATTTAAAAAAAATCTTTCATCATGGATTTCGATAGATTCAAAGATTCAAATTCCTGTGTGTTGCAATGTTGGCATCTTTAAATAAAGCTATGCTATCCATCTTTAAAACAAACAAACAAATGGTATTAGAGGCGTATAGAGCTGGATGAGCCTCTCAGGTAAATCACCCTCCAAATCCATCCTTTTCGTGGGAAATGTGCTCAGAAAAAAAGCCAAGATTGGAGTACGCCCTTTCGCCTTGCAGAGGAGGAACCTGAGACCAGCCCAGCAAGCCGTCTAAATCTCAGAACACTGCCTCTGAGTCCTGAAACCGACTGTGCCCTGATGCTATTGTCCATCTCTGTGCTTTGTTCAGGCCGGTACTCAGGCCTTCACCTCCTAGTGCTGCGTGTAGCTGGCTTATCCCCTCAAAACTCAATTCAGGTGTGCCCCTATTCTGGCGAGATGGATTAGATGCCTCTTCTCTCGGCTCACCTGAGTTTGTCTTTCTCCCCGAATTAGACAGTGTACTTCTAGAGAGTATGGACAGTCTTTAAATCCTCAACACATAAGGCAGTATCCGGCACACAGTAGGTGCTGCACTTGAATTTACAAAATGTGAATCCCCTAAGCACACCCGATTCTCCAATTCCCACAAAGATACCAAAATGACTAAGCTTAGAAAATGACTCACCCTGGGCAAGGGGATCACTGGAAAAACATGCAAGTGAGAGAACCAGGGCAGAACCAAACCCCCGAACCCTAAAAACAGCTCCAAGCTGGAAGCATGCTGCACAGAATGACAGTCCTCACCATAGCACCAAGGTACCTGGGCTGATTCACTCGTTCCCACTTCCGCTTGATGTTACTCTCACTGCCCAGCAGAGCTATGTGTCGAAAAGCTCTTGCATTAATAACGTTTGGGAAAACACAGCCAAACGAGCTTTGAAAGGGGTTGGGAGTGCCCTGGCAGCAGAGAGCTACCTGCAATGCATCGTCTTGCCGAGACTCCCTTTCTTCTACTCGAGAACAAGTTATCCTCGCCCCGTTTCATTTCCAAGTTCTCTGTCCTGAAGCCAACCCAGAGGGAGGGCTAGTTCTTGTGCTTGGCGCTGAGCCAGGCATGAAAAAGCTAATGCCATTGCTTGCCTGAGACGGGAATGTGGCCTGGGAATTACATTCAAGACCTCTTCTTCCTGTTCTCCATAGGGACTTTTTTTTCTGTTGTGGATTCTCCAGTTTATGAGTTGACCAAGTATATTTCCCTCCAAGATGGAAGTTTGCTGTAGGCTAAGTTTGCTCAGTTCCTGAGAATGCAACGGTAAAATAAGAAACTTTGCCTGGCTCATTACAGAGAGCGCAAAATTTAGACTCCCCAGTTCTCTTCCTAGTCCTGGTACTCACTTGCTAGGTGACCTTGAATGGGTCACTTAAGCAGGCTGTATCTTTTAAATATGTTTTGGGTTTTTTTTTAACCAGATAAGCTATGTGGATAGTTTTAGTGTCGTGATGAGAAAAACGTGACAATCTTTCTAGAGAACTTTTGAGGAAAATGCACAGTATAAAGCCTGACTGGTACTATTCATCCTTGTGAATCTGATCAGTAACGTACAACTTCGGGAATTCACAGTCGTAAATGTAAACACGAGAGAGCTGAAACCTCGAATGTCCTTCTCCCTCTCCTCTCTTTTACCCTGTAGCGATCTCATCAAAGTGCCATATATGATCGAGGATGAAGCACTTAGCCTTTTAAAGCGTGGATTTAAACAATTGCTCACAGTGAAACCTAGCTCTCCCTGGCGAGCCATTCAATTGCCAAATCCCATTGGCCAGGATGATGTACTCTGGACAGCTGTATGCTGCTCAGAGGCACCTCCATCCTCTCTCTGCTGTCTGCTTGCAGCCTGAGCAGCAAACACTTGTCAGTTCGCAGTTACCCCTAGGTGTCATGGGCCAAATTAGATCTGGCTGCCACAGATTTGTGGTTCCTGTTCCTCCCCAGCCTGGGCTTGCTGCTGCTTTCTCATCGGCCAGCCGTCTTAAGCTCTCAGAGGCACCGGAGTGTCTAAGGAACAGAATGGCCAATGGTGCCCAGTGACTCAGCCGCACCTCCATTCTCTTGGGTGCCTGGGCTTTCGTGTGGTCATTGGTGACACCCGGACAAATGTCACTCAGAAGGTACTCCATTGACAAGACTCAGTTTTGTTAGCCACATACATAAATGATCAAAAGAGCCCCAGCAACACAAGTTCAAGCTACTTAAGAGAATGAAATGGTTTTGAAAAACTTTTCTTTCGAAGCACTTACCGTTGGTGATACGTAGTTATGGATTTTGTTTGTTCGTTTAAAACCATTTCCCACATAGCTGAAGAATTCCACGAGGGCAGAGACCATGCAGATTTTGTCCTCCTTGAACTCCAGCACCTCGACTCTTGGCTGTACTCACTGGGACACTATTTGGTGAAAAACATCAAACTCTTTAGAAATGTCACAGATTATTAGGGAGCTAAAGCTAACAAAAGAATTTCAGTGATTATCTTCAATTCCTCTCTTTTACAGGTCAAGAAAGCCCCAAAGAGTGATGTAACTTACTAAGGTCACATAACATCAGTGGCAGAAGACTATGCTTCTGGAATTTCCTTCCTGTCAATTCTATTTCTTCCCTCTGGGTCCCCAGCGCTCAAATAGTTCCTGTACTTGGTAGGTATCAAGGTGTTGTTGCAGGGTCCACGGCTTGAGGTCCACTGATGTCATAACACCTAGCAGTTTGCACTTCGCTGACACATCACATACTTGACCGAAACGTTTGCGACTGGCTTTGCGGACACTCCTCTGCGTCCTGGCACCACCCACTGTATGAGTCGCTACCACCGTACTTGCTGTATTAGGGTAAAACCTGTTTTGCCTGCCCGTCTCCACCTCACAACTGCGAATTCCTTGAGGCACCATATTCCTCACATCACTGTCAGCCCAAGATGGTGTCTGGCACATAACAGAAGCTCCGTTCACGGACATTGGTCAAAGAAGAACTAAAGGCAATTGTGAACGTTCACCATACACATTCCTTCAACTATGTGTGCCAAAGCTAGAGTTTTTTTTTTTTCCTCACCCTGATCTTCCAAACTCAGCAGACACCAGAGAATAGTTAAGCATAATTAAAATAACGGGGAACGTTGGCAAGAGCCTTTTCCTCACCCTGGTCTTCCAAACTCAGCGGACACCAGAGAATAGTTAAGCACAATTAAAATAACAGGGAATGTTGACAAGAACACTTGTACCATTATGCCCTAATCACACGTCGTGGGTGTGCAATGAGGGGAAGGACATAGACATGCCAAAGGACAAGGAGAGGTGTGCACAGAGAAGCACGGATTAAGATGAACGAGGCTCTTTCCTGTGGCGGAGCGCCCACTCTCCAAATGTTCTTTGTTGTTTATTGTGAGTATTGAATGCATCAGGCACATTACCCAACTTTCAAAACGGATCATTTACAGTGGCGGTTCTGCACGGGGTTCGAATGCTGCAGCGGCATCTCGGAAAACAGGCTGAAGACTCGCGCCTGGGCCTCTGAAACAGGCTTGGTGAGTCTGGTCCCACTGTGAAGACCCTGCACAAGTCACCTGGTACAGAACCTGACTGCGACTGTTTGAAATGTCAGGAGTCCTGGCGAGGGCCCGGACTGAAGTCAGAGCCCACTTCAGATCACGTCTCTGCTACTTTCTGACTATGCGAAGTCGCTTAACCGTTGAGCTTTAGCTCCTTAATCAGTAAAATGGAACTAAATCCTGGCCGGTCTGGGAATTAGGAGCACCCAGCACAGGGCAAGGCACGCGGCGGATCATGAATGAATAGCAGCTACTATCATTCCACAAGCAACTCCATAATACTCTGTATAATCGCTAAGATTTTAACATGTATTAAATGCATTATCTTAATATTTTTAATAAAAAATTAGGAAGACCTTGATTAAATGATCAATACACACTTCGACCTTCACATGGCAGGAGCAGTGATGCTAGTATTTAAGGAGTGCTAGAGAGCATTTATTAGGATGCTGTCATTTTTTCAATATAGGAGTAAATACTGTCACTCAAAATAAACCCACAGTTGAAAGTGAGAATGGCAGGGTTATTGTTATTTATTATTAATAGCTCTTGTCTAACGAGCACCTGATATGTTCTAGAGAATGTACTAAGGCCGCTTGTCCATGGGACGTCCATGAACTCTTCCCAAGATTATGAGACTTACCCTTCCGAGGAGCTAGGCACTTTGAAGCAGGTACTACTACTTCTGTAGTCTCCTTAAGTGGAGTTTTGCTGTCAATGGTCACAGTTACCCACGGCAACCGCAGTTCAAAAATATGAAAAGGGAAATTCCAGAAATAAACACTTCATACGTTTTAAAATGAATGCTGTTCTGAGTAGCATGAGGAAACCTCGTGTTCTATTGCATCGTGACGAAATCTCACGTTGGCTTGTTCTGTCCACGCGGGACTGGGCGTCGTGTCCAAACCTCGCGTTGGCTTGTTCCGTCCACGCGGGACTGGGCATCCTGACGAAATCTCGCGTTGGCTTGTTCCGTCCACGTGGGACTGGGCGTCGTGACAAAATCTCACGTTGGCTTGTTCCGTCCACGCGGGACTGGGCATCCTGACGAAATCTCGCGTTGGCTTGTTTCGTCCACGTGGGACTGGGCGTCTCACGTTGGCTTGTTCCGTCCACGTGGGACTGGGCGTCCTGACGAAATCTCGCGTTGGCTTGTTCCGTCCACGTGGGACTGGGCGTCGTGTCCAAATCTCACGTTGGCTTGTTCCGTCCACGTGGGACTGGGCGTCGTGACGAAATCTCGCGTTGGCTTGTTCCGTTCACGCGGGACTGGGCGTCCTGACGAAATCTCCGTTGGCTTGCTCTGCCCCACTCGAGACTGAGTGGCTGATGAAATCTCACGAGCCCTGCTTTGGTCCCGCCCATGCCGTGAATCATCTTTTCGTCTGGCGTCTCCACACTGTAGCCGGCTCCATGACAAGATTGACTGTTGTGGGATCAAGTCTTGCTTGTTTTACTCAATAATGGCCCGAAATGCACGGGTAGTGACGCTGGCACTCCCAATGTGCTGAAGAGAAGCCATAAAGAGCTTCCTTGAAGAGAAAAGGCGAAAGTTCTCAGTTTAATAAGGCGTTTTGTCGTCTTGCGTCGTCACGACAGGAAGGGTGAGTATAGTACAGTAAGGTATTTTGAGAGACCATATTTACGTAACTTTTATTACAGCGCATTATGTTATTCTATTTTGTTATTTACTGTCGTTACTCTCTTACTGTGCCTAATAGATTAAACTTTATCATAGGTGCTTATGTATAGGAAAAAACATAGTATGGGTAGGGTTCGGTACCATCTGCCGTTTCAGGCATCCACGGGGCGTCTTGGAACATATCTCTTGTGAATAAGGGGGGACTCCTGTATTCTGTGCAGTAGGCACTGTTATCATTTCCATTTTAGAGATGAGGAAGCTAAGGCAAGCAGCTCAGGACGAGCCCAGAAGTGAACACATGTGGCAAAAGCAATTCAATATCACATGGCAGAGTGCTTGGGTCAGGACTCAAAACTTTGTCGGCTTGAACTTCCCTGCAAACCTTTATGGCTTCTAATATATATAATGTGGAATAACCTCATCACCTACAAACAGTCCTGAGTCCTGGTTTCTTTAATTCCTAAGCATTGCTGATGTTACTCACTGATTTAAAAAACTTTAATGAGAATAGTACCATGTTCAAAGCTTTGTGCCAGCCCTAGTGAGGAATTTAATAACGGACAAGTCCTGATTTTTGTCTTCAAAGCAATTTACAAATAACAAAAGATATAAAAAGAAATCAAAGTTGGGTACAAAGTAAAGTGTGGGATTGCTGCAGAAACACTGAATAAGAATGTAGGCAACCTCCAGCTTCCACATCGGGACTTCTTTGCTCCAGCATGGGCCTCTTTTAACTCCTGTCTGAGTGGCATAGTTCAAGACAGACTTTTACGAAGCAAGGTCTGAGGCAGACAGGCCGGATGGACTGCTTTTAAATCCACAAACTCCCTCACGTCTAGCCCATCAATCCAGGATGTTGTTTCTTCCCAAGATATCTCAGACACAGCTATCTTGGCAACTGGGTTGCATATCTAAGTTGAAATCATGGGTTCAGCTCTGCTGCTATCTTTTTGGTCAGGCTGGCCTGTCACTTTTTCCCCTCTCTGTCTTTTAAAAATGTCATCCTCTCATCTTCGCTGTCGACAGGGTATCTGAGGAAATGTTTTCCTCACACACCTCCACTCAGTTACTCAGGGTTTCTCATTTCAGGGCACCCTGGGCTAAAGCGAGCTGGTGAGAAGCGAGAGCGGGTTAGACTCATTTGCAAAGTTTCTTACGACGCATTTTTAACATGCCAGCTGTGTATGTGGGAAGCGAACTCTCTAATTTGGGGTTATGGTTTTTAGAAATTAATATGTGATCGACTTTTTGGCGTTCGACTTTATTTGGACTCAAACACTGGCTTCAGTTAGAAATGAAGGCCAAAACTTCATTTCAGTGACATAAATGAAAGTCATATAAATATCTTGAGTCCTAGGTATAAATATGCATAGAATGTAGCAACACGCCTTTCACCCAGCAGCAGAGGTCCATGAGCATGGAACAGCATGAAATACAGTGATAGTGGAGAAACCCGAATAGAATAAGCATTGCTAGGAGAATCACTTGAAATAGAGTCAGGAGGCTCGTAAGGAAGTAGTCCTACGCACACCCTCTGCTTCAGTTCTCAGCTGCTATGAAGTAAGAAAACTTGTTGCTAAACTCATCTCAAGGCTGAGCCATGAAGAGCTTGGAACAGCAACTGCTACGTGGACGTATAAGGACTTGACCTCCTCCCACTATACGCCTTCTGAGTTTGCATACTGGAACGAACCAATCCCTGTTAACCAGCCAGGATCCTTCCTTTACATAAAAGAATTACACTTTGTGACATTTGCCTTTGTAAACTCTGCCTTTGTTTTTTTTTTTTTCCCGGAGCACAATTTAGGTTGCTACCCGAATCTGTGTCTGCTAGGCTGCAACTTTTTTTTTTCCCAAATAAATGCATTTTGTCCTTTATTCCAGCCTCAACCTTTTTGGTTACAGGCAGCAAACCTACAGGGGTGAGAGATTTGTAATCTCTTCCTTTGTTTTTTTTTTTTTCCCGGAGCACAATTTAGGTTGCTACCCGAATCTGTGTCTGCTAGGCTGCAACTTTTTTTTGCCCAAATAAATGCATTTTGTCCTTTATTACAGCCTCAACCTTTTTGGTTACAGGCAGCAAACCTACAGGGGTGAGAGATAGGCAAGGGACATGTCAATGTTCTTGGGAAGACAAGGAAGACGGTAATGAGTAATTCTGAGATTGAATGTGGGTACCAGTAAAAGAATGTTAGAAGTAAGGAAATAAAAAAGAAACAGACCTGCCTGGGCAGAAGGAGGAAGTAAAGCTTGAAAAAGGAGAGCACCAGAGATACATTCCTGTTTTACCATTTCCATCATTCTATTTTCATTTCTCAGATAGATTCAGGCGATATTATAAAATTGAGCTGTGTGGGCCATATAGCCACACACACACACACACACACACACACACACACACACACACACACACAACACCACCCCCACCCCCACCCCCTAATCCCCAACCCTCCAGCCTTCTATGGATCTTGGCCCCTCCAGCTTCCTCTGCATCTGGATGGAGAGGGAACATGCTTCCCCGAGACCCTCACGATGTCCCCCATGGGCCCCAGCTTGCTGCATTTAGCCTTCAGCTGGGTTTGGTCTTTTCCTTTGATGCTTTCCTTTGCTATTGTGCTCACTGTCTCCAGGATATCCAGACTATTTGTTTCCCGTGTAGCAATTCAAACTAGACATGGAAGTGAGCCCTCAAAAGGATGTAAGCTTGAAGTTTAGATCCTTCTATGACCTATAGAACAGGAATTTAATCTCTTTAATAATATTAGCGTAATACCAAGAATAACAACTGTACTAATTGAGCTGTAACTGTGTTTTAGTAACTTTTGGCGATGCATCTGCCAGTCATTTCTGATGGATGTGAAAGTCTATGCATAAAATGAGCCAGATGACCCTGGCCCTGTCCCTTAGCTCCTTACAAAGCCACATTATGTCACAGCAAAGTGCTGCAGCATTTCTCCTACCTCATGGGATTTCCTGCCTTTTTCTGGTTTTCTTCTGTTGCTCTCCATTCCTTTTTTCTGTGTGAGAAAATGCATTTTTTCCTCTGTCCGAGACCACCAGCCCAAGTGCCCTATCCATCAGGCTCAGAACAGGCAGGGCAGAAGAGAGGGAGTCTAAAAGTAGGACTCATTTCAGAATTAAGTGCAGCGTGAGCCAGTGTTATTGACAGGAACCTTCTTCTTCATAATTGGTCTGCAGAAATACTCAGAGACTTGGAAGGCCTCAGGCTTTGAAGAGGAGCCATGAGGTAAAGCTCGTGCTGGCCTAGCTGGCCGGCGCTCTTGGAGCGATGGGTGGACACCCCCGTCCTCTGTCAGCACTATCGTTTCTGTCATCCCTAGAGACCAAAGCAAGCACAAACACAAAACAAGACAAAAACCCAGGAACTCAAAAGCAAAGGGATTCGCTCTCAAGATTCTAGAAGTAGACTCTTCTTGTGGCTAATTTTCCTTTGGTCTCAGAGCAAAAGAGAAGAGCCCATTGCCTAGTTGTCTCTGAAGAATATTATGTATTCATAAAAGTTTTATATACTCCTAAACTTATTTCTTCACTGTAGGAAAAAAAAAACATTTTGCTTCTCTTTATATACTTTTCCCCCAAATATAAAGAATACAATGCACTACAGAAAGGACCACTACATAGATTCCTGCTTTTCATTTTCTGTCTTTTCTCCTTTTCTGGTGCTGCTTTATGACCATCTCCACGAGGATTTTCCACAATCTCATTAATATTTAACATTTATTGTTAGTCTCTTAAGCTACCACAGAGATATATATTATCTCTTTGCAAGATTTAATGTCACCCTTAGTGATTCATATTCTCTATGGTATGCTTTCTACTTAGAAAAAACAACAACAACAACAACCTTCTTTATCTCCAAATTAAAGCATTCTGTGTCCAACTGAAGTTTCAGTGCTCGGGCAGACGGAATGAGTAGTAGACAATGAGGTTATTTATACTTTGTCCACCAGAGATCAAAAGGTTTTTACAGAAACTTTTGGAATTATTCAGCTCACGTTTTATATTTATATTTCTTTTGAAGTGCCTTAAAATATAGACTTTAATTAAAAACTTAGTGCAGACTGATTTAACTTTGCACAGTCTTATAAGCAAAGTTTGCTGGGCAAACAAATATTATAAACTCAATATTTTGGGACTGATTTACCTATCCATGGGAACAAATTATGTTTTAGCAGTGTCTAGCCACATACCAACTATTAATTTGATAACTGAAAATTATTCTTATCTATTCAAAATATAATCTACATATCTCACTTGGAAATATTTTTTGGCTAACTTGCAGTAACATAAACTCCAAAGACATAAGCCTGATTTATTTGTAAAAAATATTCTCCTGTGCTGATTCTACAGAATTTCAAATTAGTCATTCACATAACTAGTGCTTTTTGCTTAAACCTCACAATGACAGTTTGAGTTTGCTCTATAGCCTATGCAATTCAAAGCATCTAGGTTTAGATGGAAGAAAGGCCCCATTCTAATACTATCTTTTCTTTGCTGTATGACCTAGAGAACAAGCATTTAACCTCTTTAATAATATTCATTAGTGTAATACCAAGAATAGCAACTATACTTATTGAGCTAAAACTATATTTTAGTAACTTTCAGTGGGGATCTGCTGGTCATTCCTGATAGATGCAAAAGTTCAGGTATAAAATGAATCAGGTTGACTCTGGCCCTATCCCTTAGCTCTATACAAAGTCACATTATGTCACAGCAAAGTGTCACAGCAGTTTCTCCCACCTCACAGAGACCAAAGCTTGGTGAGTTTACAAAAAGATCACTGTGTCTCTGGTGGTCCAAAGCAAGTGTTTTCTTGCTTTAGGTAGGGATGTCATTATCATTGCTTTTCAAAAGCATCTTATCTTTCTGCAGTTGATCCTAAGCAGTTGATTTTAAGCATTTTACCTCCAAATATTCAGCTTCTGATTCAGGAGTATCTCTATAATGCCTTTTAAAAAAAAATCTTGCTTAGTGCTCTGCTTTAATATGGCGGAGGTGGTTGTTTCATTTTCATCTCTGTCTTAAGATCTTTCGGATAAACTACCCTAACCCCCCAAATTAGACAGAGCTCGTCTGGAGTTTGAATAAAAAATTAGGGAGCATAAGAGAACAATCCACTTTCCTGGATTTTCTCTTTGTTTTAAAAACTAATGCTTATTAAGTGCTCACTAGTATCATTATTCCCATTTTACAGATGAAGAAACTGAGATCTCTGCCCCAGAGGTTGAGTGACTTGTCCAAGCTCACACAGCTTGTAAGAAACAGAGCTAAGACTCCCATAGGACGCATTGCCTCTCGAGCTGGAGTCTGTAAACTTAGCTTGTCTTACCTCTTTTTTTAATAAAAAAAAAACAAAACCCAACCTCTCAATGCAACCCATTTTGTTTTTTTTTCCTCACATGAGAGTCTGTCTCTGTTTCTTTGATGTACCCCACAGAAACAAATTAATATGTTCCCGCCAGTCTGTCCCACCTCTCTTCAATGAGCAGCCCAATTAGGTTCAGCTCACTAAAGGTTGCTCATGAAATGTCTGAGGATTCTGCCTTCTCCGAACATCTTCATATAACGATTTCATCAGGGTTCTTGTAGGGGAAGGTTGTGTAAACAATCACGTTTCTTTTCCAAGATAAAAACCAATTGTCATATGGGTACAGGAGGTAGACATAGATCGTAATTAGATCATTTGGTTTTTATTGTTGGATTTTAAGAGTGCTTTGTAATTTTGGATACCAGTCAATTAGCAGATATGTGTTTTATAAATATTTTCTCCTAGTCTGTGGCTTGTCTTCTTGTTTTCTTAACGGTGTCTTTTGCAGGGCAAATGTTTTTAGTTTTAATGAAGTACGATTTATCAATTTTTTTTCTTTTGTGGATCACGCTTTTGATGTAGTGTCTAAAAGGTCATTGTTAAACCCAAAGTCGCCTAGATTTTCTCCTATTTTATCTTCTAGGAGTGAAATAGTTTTGCATTTTATATTTAGGTTTATGATTCATTTTGAGTTAATTTTTATAAAGATGTAAGTTCTGGTCTAGATTCCTTTTTTTTTTTTGCACGTGGATGTTCAGTTGTTCTAGTACCATTTGTTGAAAAGACTGTCTTTGCTCCACTGTAATGCCTTTGGTCCTTTGTCAAAGATCAGTTGACTATATTTATGTAGTCTATTTCTGGGCTCTCTATTCTATTTCATTGATCTATTTGTCTATTCTTTCTCCAATACTGCATTGTCTTGATTACTGTAGCTTTATACTAAGTCTTGAAGTCAGGTGGTGTCAGTTATCTGACTTTGTTCTTCTCCTTCAATACTGCGTTGCTTATTCTGGGTCTTTTGCCTCTCCGTATAAACTATAAAATCAGTTTGTCAATATCCACAAAATAACTTGCTGAGATTTTAATTGGGATTGTGGTGAATCTATAGATCAAGTTGGAAAGAACTGACATCTTGACAATGTTGAATCTTCTTATCCACGAACATGAAATATCTCCCCATTTATTTAGATCTTCTTTGATTTCTTTTTATTAGAATTTTTCTTCACATAGATCTTGTACATCATTTTTAGATTTAGATCTAAGTGTTTGTTTTTGGTGCCAGTGCAAATGGTATTGTGTTTTTACTCTCAAATTCCAATCATTCATTGTGGCATATAAGAAAACAATTGCTTCAGTGTATCAGACATAGATTTTAAAGATCATATTTATTACTGAGTAAAGCTCGATTTGAGGATATGGGTACAACTCTGGGTCTTTTGTGCTGTATGGTAGATTAGACCATCTTGCCTACCCACATAGACAGGGCTTAACAGCCACAGGCAGTTGCAAGACTACCTACTCCAGGGACATTGCCTCAGAGAGGAGCTGAGCCTGTGTCCTGAGGACTGGCCCTGCGGAGGAAGAGGCCCAAAAGGGGCAGAGCCAGCTTCACTAGCAGATAAGTCTCCTCTCAGGAGCAGGAGTGGGGCCAGGGCTGAGAGAGAAACAACTCAAGCGGAAGCTGCCTGTCAGAGTAACGTGGGATTGCACAAGAGAAATCCCTGCAAAATTCTACACTAGCCTCTTTAACCTGAAAAACTTAAACAGACCAAGACAGAAAGCAAAAGCTAAAAGTAGCTTCAAAAAACATTTTACTCTGTTTGTGGTTACATGCGTTTATATGTGTGTGTATATTTATACTTTCCTTATATCACGAATTGCCAACTTCCACAAAATTAGTCATATGGAAAATATTGTCTCTTAAGTTCTGGGACTCTTATATACATAGTACTTAAACCAGGAACACTGCTTTTTTTTTTTTTTTAAAGTAATATGCCATTTAATAATAAATAGTTAATCATGAAATGTGGACCAAAAAAGCACAAATAAGAATATAAAAGTTACTCATTGTGTCACTACTCAGAGTTCAGTATTTTCCTCTATGCCTGTGTGTGTGTGTGCGTGCGTGCGTGCGCACGCGCACGCAGAATGAGCCAGTATTATTGACAGTCTCTGTCAGTATACATTTAAATACATATGCATTTAGAAAGAGAATTGATTATAACATACATATATAGTTTTATAATCTGCTTTTTAACTTCATATACCTTGAAAATTTCTACATCATTAAATAGTCTTCTACAAGATGACTTTTAATGTCTGTATAACATTCCATTATATGGATATGTGTATACCATGATTTATTAAGTCCAACCTTTATCGTTGACCTATTAGGATGTTTAAAAATAAACTGCCTGCATTACTAGGTATGTTCGTTTTTTAGTCTTTTGAAACAACATTTTGTCAGTCTATGCTCTCACCTGCAACTGTTAATGAACTGATTCTCCTAGTTTCTTAGTTACTCACTGGTAGTAGATTTGCCACCTTTGCAAAAATTTTTTACAGCCATTTGGGTTATGCTTAGACCAGGGACGTAGAATTTATTAAAATCCTGCTGGGAAAAAAATTGAATTAATGTAGATTCAAAATTAGTCAGTAGCTGAGGTACAAAGCTAACCTGCCAAATACAATGGTGCATCGTTGTGGTTTTCTCCAACTTTCTAAACTTCTCAGAGGAATTGAGACTACTTCTTTGGCTAAATGCCATGTGGAGAGAAACTCTTTAAGCTCTGAAATACCTTTTTACCTAGATCCTGATAGACAGCAAAGTCGGTGGTGTGACAAATGGCATCTGACATCCAGGAAGGAACATATCCTGAAAAATAAATCCATATCTCTCATCTATCTCTAATTTCAGGGGACAGGCTCTTGTGCAAGATCTATATCTGCCTCTGCCTTCCACAAACACCAAGTCTTAGTTTTTCTGGCTCCATAATCAAGTTGGCTGAAATACCGCTACAACCCAGTCTGAGTGAAACTGTTCCCATAAAGAGTCTTCACATGCTGTTTGTCTCAAATTGATTTCTAAGGAGAAAAAATGTAAGTAAAATAAGGCATCATTTTAAAAACACATATTTTTGCTGGTTTTTAAAAATGGATTTAAAGAATCCATGTTTTACATTCATGTATACATATCTCCATCAGTGTGTTTGGGTTATTTTAGAAAAATATTTATAATAGACATTAGGTATTTTGATCTTTCTTATGAGTAATTCAAAAGCACATTACTATTAAAATTATATATGTATTCATTTCTTTTATAAACATTAATGAGTTCCTGCTACATACCAGCTGGATTTTTAGTGTGGGAGATAATAATATTTGAACCCATATGTAAGAATCTTCTAATATAGGTTAAAAAATGCTCCACATCATTAGTCATGTAGAGGGACTCACCATAAGGGAAATCAAATCAAAACCACAGTGGGGTAACACTCATACTCCAAACCAAATTATTGGTTTCCAAGTATGAGTGGGAGTCAAAAAAAGGTCTAAAGGAAAAAATACAAGCATTAATAGGAGATATTAAGTAAATATTTTTTGAACAAATTTATACTAAAATAACCATTATAAAAAAGATAGACAGTAACAAGTGTTGCTGGGGTTGTGGTGAAAGCAGAACCTTCGTGGAGGGATTATAAAAGGGTGAAACCACCTTGGACAACAGTTAGGCAGTTTCTCAGAATGTTAAACATGGGTGACCACATGATCCAGGGATTCCACACCCAGGCACAGACCCAAGAACAGTGAAAACATATGTCCATACAAATTGTGTACATGAGTGCTCATGGCAACGTTATTCATAATAGCTTCAAATTGGAGGCAACCCAAAATACTGTCAACTGATGAATGGATAAACAAAATGTGGTATATCCATGCAATAGAATAGTATTTGGCAGACAAGAAGGAATGCCAGGCTGTAATGTGGATGACCCTTAAAAATATTGTGCCAAGTGAAAAAAGTCAAGCGCAAAAGGCCACATATTGTACCAGTAAATTCTTGGTTTCTAGGAGCTGGGCGGAGGTGGGAGAGATTGGGAGTGAAAAGTGAGTGGCAATGGTGTGGGGTTTGTTTTAGAGGTGATAAAAATAGCCTGGGATTAGGTAGTGGTGATTGATGTACAGCCTTGTGAATATATGAAATACTATTGAATTTTATTCTTTAAAAGAATGAAATTTATGATAGGTCAATTATATCTCAATGAAAGTTTTATTAAAAAAAAAAAAAAAAAGCTATACCTAGGACAATGTGATTCATTCTGCCAGTAAGGTAGGTTTGAAAAAGAACAGGGAAAGACTTCATGAAGGCATTAATGTCCACCCTAAATATTTGAGTATGAGTAGGAGTCAATAAAGGACATCTAGGGAAAGGAAATGATGCAAGCATTAATAGTAGGTATTACATAATTATTTTTGAATAAATTTATGATTTTGGAGGATTACGTGATTTGCATATGTCATGAGAGCCCCCTCTCCATGTCTGAAGATAACTGGGAACATGCCAAAACAGGATGACTAAGCTGAGTTGGAAACCACTGTCCCTTGGCAGATAGCACAATGACAAAAGTATGATCTCATTAGTTTCTTCTGATTTAAAACACCTATAAATTTCTTTTTCTCTCTGGACTGATTTCTGATGAGCTCTTAGAATGGATATTGCTATTTCTTTTATCCTAGACTATGTCTACAAATACAGATATAAAGTCTGGTGAAAAATTAAGCAAAGCTAATCATCCCACATCAAACAAAAATAGGCAAAATTGGGTATGATATTTTCTTTTTTAATTTTTCAACTAACTTCTTTAGAATAGAGGATATTAGGCTTATGTCTATACATTCTATACATTTTATAAGTTATGAGTGATGTTTACAATTAGCTTCTTCTATGTCTGGGTTTCAAGCTAAATGTTTGAAATATATTAAAATAAATGTAAAAAACCCTCATAATTTAAATACCAGTAACTTTTCAGCCCTAGAAAAATTAAGTTGAACCCACGAAGGTAAGAGATGGCAATTCAAAACAATTAACCTGCATATCATTCTGTACAATCGATTATTTTTTTAGAAGAGTATTTGGGGCTGGGATGATAACAAGAACCAACTTGAGTAGGAAACATTTTACCTAGGAGAAACTGTCAGTGGTTTTGCAAACATGAAGATAAGAGCATAGATGTCTGAGAGGTGGGTTAGAAGGTAATAGGATTTCACCCTACTATGGAAAACTTAAGCTACAGATCGGAAAGCTTTTATGTGATATCGCCTTTTGAGTGACAACTGTCGATAGGAGCTGAACAGCAGTGAGGTCAGTATGGATTTTTTTCGAGGTCTCTCTGCTGCCATTGCCTGTCATGAGACTTGTCAATTTCAAATCACTTACTACACTTCACCTGTTTTACTGCATCACTATGTAGAAAGCAATGGAGTCGTCATACTTATTTGTTTTAAAATTTCATCTCAATGCATGCCAGGTCGCAAAATGCTCTGAGTGCTGTTTAAAGCTTCTTCCTTTAAAAAATTGGTTAGTAATCTGCAAATAATTTTTTTCAAAGATTTGGGTAATTCAATTTTATAGTGTATTGTATGTTTCCTTTAATGAGCAGCAAACTACTTTTGTTTCAAAGACTTTCATTTACTCTATTGTACTTTTTTCATCTGACGTAGAGAAAAATCAATTATTTTAAGAGTTAAATTCTTTCTGGCAGTTCATTTAAGTAAATCCTACTAAGTTAAATGACCGTCGGTATTTTTCCCTTATTTATCAACTCCAAGAAAAGTGGAATATAATTTGCTGTTGAGGAAATGACATTGATTTTCCTGTCAGTTAAAGACTGCTAAGTTGGAATGCAAGAATAATATGTGAACTTCTACTTGACAAAGTCTACTTGATAAAAATTGTTCTAGAGTAGGAAAAGGAGGTGGCTATTCCCTTTTTCCCTCATATAACCAGCTTATGCCTTATGTAATAAAACCTTAGATGGGAATAGAGAAAGGAGTCTAAGTTTGGAATAATAATAACCAAAATAATAATTTACAATTTATCTGCATGTAATGTTTTGAAACTTATAAAACACTTTTATATACACGCCCTCATTGAATTACTAACACAAGAATTTTATGTAGTCAGGCACTTGGATGGCTTTAAAGAAAGAGCCTGCTTCATATTGTAAATTAAGTTATATAATACATCTGAGGGTTTGTCTGCATTTGATCAAAATACATAGTGTACTTAAATCTATGTCATTTCATGAAATACTAATATTTGATTAGGGGTTCACAAAACTGTCAAAATATATAAACTATCAAAATATTTAGAACTAGCTAACTACATAAACTTCTCAAGGATAAAGAGCCTTTTTATTTGCTCATTTTTCTACATAGGTCCAAACATTGACAGGACACAATCAGTAGCTATTTTATGTGCTATTTCTCCCCAGAGGCATTAAATACAAAGGGCATATTTGTTGGAAATTTAGGGGACTCCCAAATAGCTCTGCCAACCCCCAGCCGAGTCAGGACCAATTGAGAGATGAGAAGTGAGCAGAAGCTCTGGGGGAAAGTGCCTCATTTGCGCAGCAATGATGTGCTTCCTACACCTCCACCCAGCCCCCGGGAAACCAAAGGACTGTGGGTCTCCTTCACAAGGACAGAGCCTGCTGAGGTAGGAACAGTGGCACAAGGAGCAGAGATGAAAGGAGCAGGTAGTGGAATGAGAGGCCATCGGGTCCACATTCTCCTCCCAGATTCACCAGTCTGATACTTTGGAGGTTTGAGTGAGGTGACAGAGGCCGGAAGGACTCAAATGGATGTCCCACCACATTAAAATCCCTCTACTTGGAAACGTGAGGCATGTGGATAGGAGGGTGGCCCTAACTACTATCAATAAATAATAATGCATAACTATACTATTTCTTTAACCTATAATGTTGCATTACGTGACACGTCTTCAAAAATAATTTTACTAGAGTGATTTTGGTGAATACTTATAATATATGTGATTGAGCATACACTGATAAAAAGAAGTTCTGTTAAGAATTCATTGTCTTAAATACCAAAACTGTTTAAGAGAAACACCTTCCTGGTTTTTTCTTGCACTGTAAGTTACTTCAAGTTAAGAGAGGTTTACAATAGTTTGAAAATGTATATTTAGATATTCATAGGATTGAAATCTATAATACTGCCAATAAATTTATCATTTAATACATAAGCTTTAAAATATCTATCACATGGCAGATAATAATGGTAATAGTCGAAATGATATAACCATACTTAATGAGTATATACTATGTTCCAGGTATTCTATTAAGCATCATATATGTATGATCTCTTTAAAACTTTATAACCATGTTAGGTAAGTACTATTATCATTTTCATTTAAAGAATGTGTACTTGACTTGAAAATTCCATATGGCACCATTTGAATTAGATTTTATCTGTATTAACCATATTTTCCTCTTTTTTTTTAAATTATTCTAGTCAGGGATAGAAAGCTATTATATGCCAACCAACATGTAGACATTGAATAGCATGAATAATTAGTTCAGAGAAGCAATACATTATTTTAGGAATTATTAGTAAAAAAAAAAAAAATCAGAAAGACCTAAATTCAAGTCTCAACAGCACCTCTTTTCTAGCTGTATTCCTTAATCTCTTGAAGATTTGGTTTGTTCATATCAAAAATAGGAATAATAAATAATAGTTACCTCGCAGGGTTATTTCAAGAATCAAAGAAGGAATTAAATGAAAGAAATATCTAAAATGAGTTGTGTCTGAGATGTGGGCTTTGTCCCCTGCATTTTCTGATTGCCCTTTCTTCCTCCAGCACACACCCTGCCCCCTCTCATACGCTCCTCCTTGAAGCTTGCTCCCTTCTTCGTAAGGGTGCAGGGCTTAGCTTTCACTCACCCTGCAGTAGAAGTCATTTCCACCATCGCGTGAGTCACATCATGTCGCTCATGGGTTTCTGTCTGTAGCTTGACTACAAAACACTGATTTTTGTTACAGTGAACACACATGAAGACAAAAAAAGCTAAAAAATACCTATTCAATTTTGGGATCAAGCTTAGATAGACACGCTTGTTTGTTTGCTTATTATTTTCGCAAAACTCAAAGGCCATGGAAAGGACACCTTTTATCAAAAGGAGATGAATTCTCTTAGAAATACATCTTTTTAAAACTAAAATATGCATGTTAACTAAAGGCTATGACGTTCAGCTCCTTAAAGACACGAGGCTTTGGATTTTGTTTGTATAATGTCTTCCTAAGGTACTCCTTTGATCAAGCTTTCTTGGATCCAGTTCCTATACCTTTAGGTAGTCTTTTAAATTTTATTTGGAAATGAAACCGGAAATCCACACCAATAGCTGGAGACTGCCCCTGAAGACCAGATATGAGCTGGAATTTGCTTCCGCTAAGCCACTGGCATGGTGCCTATCCTCTACCCTCTTTGAACCATGAGGTGCCAGAATTGTCCCCCACCCCTGGAATATCAGAACCTCTGGAGAGGTTTACAAACACACACATTACTTTGAACAGCTGAATGGGTTGGAGAAGCAGATAACTAATTCCTAGAACTGCAGGTCTGGAAGAGAGTTGGGGGACCAACTGCAAATCCCGTCCAGAGATTTTTAGCCTGTCTACTCCTGCTGGAAGGCTGGAACGTTTTTGTTTTTCATTAGAGTTGAGTGTCCTAGTTGTCGCTCTCATTCCAGGATGATCTATCTCCTTTTCTTCCATTTCAATGCTCCCTAGACTCACTTTATTGCAACAAGATGAATCTCGGTGTCCAAACGTGTGTGCGAAGATAAGTGGCTTTCTCTGCAATTGAACTTGATCTCTAATTCAAGCTTCCAGGGCATGGAAAGCCAATCTCAGGCAACTCAGAAATACATCAGGGACCTTTTGAAGCACCAAGACATGAGGGCAAAAATGAGCATCGACTCCCGACTTAATACCATCTAACTTGTTGGCCTTCTGCATCCCTGTGGCCTATGGGCACCCCTCCCCACAGCCTCTGTCCACCATGGCCCACATCTCTGGTTTTGGTTAAGGTCAGCCATGCTCTCCATAATGCTAAGTCCAAGAGACATTTTCATCTCACTAAGACACCAATCAACTTTGACCTCGTTGGCCTTTTTCTATTTAAACCACTTCTTTCTCTCAGCTTCCATAACCCCACCCACCCAGTTTTCCTCTGGTCTTCCTTGATTTTTTTTTAAGCCTATTTCCATATTCTTCAGGAGTACCTCTGTTTTTCAAGTCTGCTCTTTTCTGTCTCCATTCTCTCTCTAGATGACATCTTTTATTCCCATTGCTTCAAATTCTGATGACTAAGAATTTAGATCTTCAGGCCAGAGAACGCATTTCAACTTTTTACCTGTATATTTGATGATCAACATGATATCCCTACTTAGCTGTCTCAAAGATACTTCTGAAAACAAACCAAAAAGTGAACCCAAGGTCACTGCTTCCCTAAAACATGATTCTCTTCTAGTTCGTCCACCTGGAACAGGGTAGATGTCTGTCTGTATCATTCTCCCCCCTATACATCAAGTCCTGTGACATTTTTCTCCCACATGTATCTCTAATCAATCCACATCTCTCAATCTCTGCTACCTGAATCCAGGCCACTATTGTTTTCTTCTTGGATCGCTGTAAGGGCCTCCTATCTGGTGGCCTGTACCCATTCTTGCCTTCTTCCAATTTCTTTTCCATAGACTAACCAGAGCGATCTCTTAAATATGACTCTAATCCCGTTACTTTCTTCCAAAAAGTCTTCAGAAGATTTGTGATTGCCCTTAGAGTAATGTCTATAATATTGAGCATAACCCACAAGGACCTATGCGACATCATCCCTGACTGCATCCCCTGCATCGTTTTGCGTCCCTGATCTCCAGACGTTATGATCCAGACATACTTTCCCAAGTGAGCTCCTGTGTGTCTCACAGTGTTGGTACTTTCCTTAGAGATTTCGATCTTTCCTGTGCTGGAATGGTTGCCATCACATTCCCTGTTTGCCTGGACAATCATACCCATTGTTTGCCTTATTTGGGACAAAAATCTCCCCCACACCATCAAAGAACACACTGATTTTACACTCTCATGGTAGTATAAGTATTGCATGTGTTTAACATCTCTTATTCATTACTTTATACCCAGTACCTAGTACAGTACCTGGCAAATAGTAGGAACTCAGCATACAAAGATTGGGTACACAGATATGCAGCCTGCATTTGTTTCTTGTGGCTACTATAATTAATTACCAGAAACTTGGTGTCTTAGAACAGTAGAAATTTATTCTCACACAGTTCTGGAGGCTAGAAGTCCAAAATCAAGGTGACGGCAGGAATGTGCTCTCTGAAGTCTCTAGGGAAAAGCCCTCCCTTACCTCTTCCAGCTTCTGGTGACTCCAGACATTCTTTGGTTTGTGGTAGCATAACTCCCATCTCTGCCTCCATCTTCGCTTGGCTCTCGGTATCCTTTCTTCATTTACACATGACCTTCAGTGGTGGACGTCTGGCAAGGCAAGGGCCCACACTAATTCCAGGGTGATTTCATCTGGAGATCCTTAATCAGTTATATCTAAAAAGATCCTATTTCCAAATAAGGTCATCTTCTGAGGTTCCACATGGACATAAATTTGGGGAGTCAGTTTTCAACTATTCAACACAGCCCTTCCCCTAATACTTCTCACTGTTCCTTCTTCCTGCCGCCTGCCCCCTCATCAGCTGGAGTTCATTAGTAAAGCCGGCTCCATCATTACCATTTCTAGCAGGATCTTTCTCAGCTGCTCAATTAGAGCTTAATTCCTGAAATCAAAATAACACCTTAGGGGGGCAGAGTCCTCTGTGATTACTCTTATTGGTGAAACAGGGAATCTCTTTAGAAAATAGACACGCTCTGGAGAAAGGAGAGAATTATTTAGCTTTCCAAGAGTCTGGACGTAAAAATGACACATGCCACCCGTTTTATGTGCCTTGCTCCCGAAAAAGAAGCGAACTTAAACATAAAAATTCATTTCAATTCTATGTGTGAAAGTGTAAAAAAAAGCGTATGATTTTTGAAATCCACAGTCATATAACTAGCTGTGAATAAGGAAGAGGAGAGATACTCTCACTCGGCCCAAACAAGCATTAGCACAGATAACTGTTCACTTTGCAACTGTGTCTTGGGAGGGACACTTTAAGACATGGCTTTTCCCTTTCATAAAGACACCCAGACAGAAGCACTCGAGGCACAAAACTCATTGACTCCAACTCTCTGTCCATAAACTACGACCTCAAAAATATGAGGTAATAATTTTCATGTTTCTAGAATCTGGTTATATTTTCAGCATATTCGTGCCCCATACACCCCCTGGCCCTTGCCTTGCCAGACGTGCACCACGGAGGGTCACGCGTAACCATGAGCAGAACCTAACGCCCACTGTCGACAAGCAGTCGGTGATGTTCTGGTAGCAACGTGAATGAATATAAATCCCTGTTAAAGTGATTTCAGGATATATATTTTTAATATAAAGTTAACTGTGATGCCTTCCAGATTTAAAAGATTTACAAACATTTACTGAGTATGGGCCAGGCTTGGTGCCAGGCAGGGGGTAGGCAGAGGTTAATAAATGGTTCCTGACAGAGGGGAGACAGACATGTAAATAAATAATTATGATGCAGAGGGAAATGTTAAATAATAGAACTCTGCTCTTAGTTCGGAAATAGTACCAAAAAATAAAACTCAACAACAAAAAGGGAATGTTTTGATTCCATTTGTGTGCAAAGCAGGGAAAGCTTCCTAGACGAAGTATCTAAACAGATTTTTAAAGGATGAATGGGGATTTTCTAGACAGACAAATCTTAGGGTGGAGGGAGAGAAGAAGCAGCAATTCTGGGAAAGAGAATTAGAGAAGCAGAGACGAATAACAGGGATTGTCCTGAGACCTATGAAACATTTGATAATGTGGGACATAATGTGAACTTGGTGACTGGAGGATTGTCTCTACAGGCAGAAGACATTGGATAGGAAAGCCCTGTGCATTATGCTAAGGCTCACAGACAGCAAGGCGGGGTTTATCGAGAACTATTAAGGGGTGTGTGTGTGTGTGTGTGTGTGTGTGTGTGTGTGTGTGTGTGTGTGTGTGTGTGGTTGAGGGGAGATATGGTCATATTTAACACATTAATTTCATTCCTATTGTACTGAAATAACCCTAACATGGTAAAAACACCTTAACCCATAATAGTAAAATGATAGCCCAATAACAAAAAATTTATTATATTTTTGCATATCAAATTAAGTAAATGCACTTAAAGCATAATAAAAAACTGTGTAGCCACATGACAAAAGTTATATATTCTTAAGCATGCCTTAATATATATAAAATGAGGTGTAGTACTCATAAACTGTGACGTTATTCTTTTATCCAGTTCTTTGAATTTCTGTTGAATTTCAGGTGACTTATAAATAAATGTCATAATGAACATAAAATATTTAATAAAAATTAAAATGCCTAATGTTTAGGGATACCATTTTAATACCACTTCTTGAAAAACAAAATTCACTGTTTAAAAGAAAATTCTCAGTTATCATATTCTTAACCACTAAAATATATTTAAAAGTTATCTCTTGCTGTTGGTGCCAGTGAATGATCATTGTCCTCTCAGTAACTGATTGAACATATCTGCCCAGAAGAAATAAGTGAATATAAGTTACAATGTTCAATTCCTCTCATTTTTACACTGTTTTGGGGTGTGTAAAGGACTTTAACATACTTGTTAAAGCCTGTGTAGGCAGGCATCCATTCCTACATGTGAGAAGTGCTTGTTAAACAAGTCTAATTCTTGCCTGGGACATTGAGTATTTGGTTATTAAAGAACAGAGTTTAGATTGTCTGGGTTCAAACCAGTCTGACCTACTGAAGCTGCGGGCTCTCCAGCCCTTCTCAGAAGAAATATGTAGTATCAGAATTCTTCATGCAAGAATTACAACATATCCTACCCTCCGACCCAAAGTGCTGCATCTTATGCGTAGGCTGTAGAGCTGCCATTGGAATTGCTCTTAGGATAGCACTGCCCTTCTGACTGGCTCTCTCTGCCAAGCCGTGTCTCCGTGGTGTGTCCCCCTGTTCTGACGTGAAGTTGGGGGAAGAGGCTTGGGGATTTTCTTCCTCTCAGCCCAGCGGGACAACCACAAGTATGTCTTGCAGCAGGAAGATCTCCCCCGATTATCCGTTGTTGCAAACTTCTGAAAGTGAAAAATCTTTGTTTGGGTTTTAGCAGGAAAATTATATACATTGAATATAAAAATAAGAAGAAAAATTCTAGTTGTTACCTTTTGAAATGCAAATAAGATCCAGTTCAGCCTGATGTGACTTATTTTGAAATATAGTAACAAATAATTGGACTCTGCCTAAATTATACAGTGAAACTTACTTGATGTGTTGCAGAAGCACCTTGACTTACACATAGTCTAGATTTTGAAAGGTTTTTCCTGATCCCATTTGTTGGCAAATCTGATGTGACACTTTCAATTGATTAGGGCATAGTATCTTGGAAACTTTTAGTTTCTCTTCCATTTCTATCATAATTGTTTACTTCTTCCAACTCTTTCAACATTTTCGCATTTTTTACACTTGTATGAGGGCGAGTAACTCCCAATTAAGCAGAAAGACAGTGAGTATGCTGTAGAGTAACACATAACCCCACAGCATAAACTATCACGCTTATTAACACTTTGTGCTCTGGCATAGCTTTGCTCTGGCTTCAACCCTCTTTACTGCCCATAGCTTCAAACTAGGTGTGACTGTTAATGTACAAAAAGAAGGAGAAATTATAGCTGCTGGGGAAGGGAGTGAGTACAGGGGGAACTGAGTTCGGTCAGAGCATGTGCTCATCGTCTAATTGCACGCAGCAGTGTGAGGACCACTGTGGTACCAGGTAATTACACCGAGTGCTCTCGGAGACCAGACTGCGTAGTATAAGCCAGAATATATAAAATATATGAAAGGGTTGCCGAAAGCAGAATAAAAATATTAATCCATTCCAGAGTAAGAAATATATGTCACCTATACATTAGTAGTGCATGTATTTTGGGACTAGACAGAAGAAAATATTCATCTAGGGAATAAAAAACAAAGTTTAGCCATTGCAAATCTTAGCTGAGCTGGGTTGACAAAAAATTATCAATAATTTTGTACCAGCTAATACTGTTAAGAAGGGAATGCTTCCCACTCCTAATGCTGCATCTACTGTCAGTGACACAATCATACAACTCCTGGCCTTTCTTCAACCTTGATTCACTTTTAGGGAGGTGGAGTAACTTCTGGCGAAACTGGAAAGAAAAAACTTAGCCCCTCCTTCTCCATCTTGGGAGCTGGCTGCCCACAGGGAGCAGGCATTCTCTTCAGCTCTGTCTAGCAGGGCAGGTTCTTCTCTAGTCACCAGGTCATGGGTGCTGTCATTCGTCAGCCAGCCCTGCCTGACACGGGGCACGTGAGTCTGCCTGACTGATTCTCTTGTTCAGGTAGCAGGCCTCTTGGGCTGAAAATATTGGGAATGCTATATTGCCTAACTTATCCTTTATCAGTAATGAAAATGACAGTTTGCTTTGATCTGCTGACTCTTGTCTTATTCCTTAACTGGTTCAATTTGGAGGGCAAGAGAAAAGCTATTATCTTCTCTTTTTCATCAGTAGCAGAGTCACTTAGCCATTCTTTTTTGTCCTGTTTTGTCTGTTGTCTTTCTCTTGTGGGATCCCAAACCAAAATACCATTTGTAGACTACTTTAAGAAATGTGCTCCCGTGTCACGACATCGGCAGAGCCACATTCCCACAGGTGACACTTTGTGCAGAAAAATGAACCCTTCTTAATTCAGCTCATTTTCTATGCATTTCTCCAACAGTATCCACATTGCTGCTTTACTGTGTCATATTTGATGCATTTCATCTCTCTAGAACGTAGTTTAAGTTTGTCTTCCAAATTCACTTTGCAGCAAGAGGTTTTCTTGCTGTATCTCCAGGTGTAGTGATTGCCAGAGAGAATGTTTAGAGAGAATATTCATTTATCATTTCTGTTATCATACTTTGCGATAGTTTGCCAAATTTATCTCTTAAGACAGAGTTTAGCAAAGAGAAGAGCAAAAACTTGCATTTTATATGAACAAAAGTAAGAAGGCATCTATAGCTAACCGGATCATGAGAACATTTAGTTGACTGCTCAGGATAGCCCGTCCCACTTTGTGACACCAAAGATCTCTCTGGCAATGAGAGAAAGATATTTTTTTCCCATGGCTAAAACTTTGGAATGTATTCCAAGTGCCAATGTGATGTCTTGAAATCGATATCGTGAAACTATTTCTAGGTGTAGACGTTGACATCACCTTTAGGTTGGTTTTGCTCCCCACTTCCTTCCTTGAATTGATCAAACATCATGTGGTGTTTTTGTTGACTATGGCAGAAAAACTTCCTTCGGTTTGTTAATTATCATAAATGAGTTCTAATAGATGTTTTATACAAGATATTGATTCAACTAGTTGGTTTTTAAATATCAAGTCCTGAATGGGACTGTTGCGCAATTGACCATATTTTGCAGGGTAAGATGACTAAATGGCCATCATTTGGCTAACGCTAAAACCGATTCACCCTGGCTCCGTTTACTCAGTTCAACAGTTCAGTTCGACAGACATTCATTGAGATGGCACACAGTTCTAGGCCAGAAGCAAGTGCATGTTCCCTTTGCTGTCAGTCAAGTAAACGGGTCCTTTTACATCAGTTTGATTTGTTGGCACTCCAGAAATATATATTTTTTATTCATTTAGGGATTGTCTTTCCTATCCGTTGCAAACTACAGCTAATGTCATGTTTCTTGTTTATTGAAAGTAATTCTAATTATGCTCTGAGTTGAGAGCAATTCATAAGGGTTCCAAGAGGGCTGATGACAAGGAATATCCACAGATGAGCAATTTGGGGATTAAAAGTTTTAGTAAATGAAAAAAAAGATGAATTCATACTATATGTTAAACCGAAACTAGCCTGACGCAGAATGTAGATTTCTCTAATTGCACTTGAATTTCCACCGGGCTTCTGTTTTGGGAAGTAGAGCTGCATGCAAGTGTGGAAACACCCAGATGAAAGGCTGACGGACACAGGTTCTCTTGATAATTGAGTAAATTGGAAGCTATTTAAATCGTAGGTAACTGTAAACAAATATAAGTAAGGGGTCTCCATTAATACCCATCCTTTGGTAACCGATTGTTGTTTTATTGAACTACACATTATTTTCCATCCCAATAAAGCAGGCGTTGGCCCAGGGGCTCCTTTTCCTGTCTCTTCACCCATGGTTTGAGGAGTGCAGTGCGGGTGAGGGCTTTAAAAATGTTAGTTCGGAGTGAGAAATCTGCTGAGACACTTCCGTTCTCTAAAGCAGATGGCCGCTTCCCATGGCCAAGCAGGCGGACAGGCTGCACTCAGTCTGGCTGCAGGACCTGGAGACGAGTCTGGCTGGTGGGCCCATTTATAAAGGACAGCTTCAGATAAAAACGTATCTTGCAGCACATCTGGTCTGATTTAGCAAAGTCCACAGAAACAGCGTATTTGCCTTACGAGCCTCCTCTCCAGGGGTTTGGGCATACTGAATTATCCATGATTGTTATTAAGACATGAATAATGCAAGGTTCTTGCCTTTATTAGCTGCCTAAATCGCTAGTCATGAGCATTTATTTTTGATGTGTCATGTTGCTTTTCTGATGAGTCATGTTATCTTACATATTCTTTGGCAGGGAAGAGACATGTCATTTTGCTGAGATGAGTTACAGCCGGACACTGAAACAACGCATAAAATAAAGTACCTCGTGAAAAAAAAAAAATCACCTGATCAATAGGCCTAAAATATCACACGGCTACAAAGAAGGGTACAGAACGTTCACAGTGTAAGTCAGCAAACCACCATCATCCAGTGTACTTTTCACTCTGCGGTCTCTGCAAGGACTGCAAAGAAGTGCCAGATTTCCTGTTTCTAACACTCCTTTCCAACATATTACTCTGTTTTCCAACAATAAGTCACTTCCATTGTCTCAAATGCCAAACAACATGTTATATTGAAAAGAACCAAGCTCGGAGTCAGAAAATTTGGGTTTGAAATCCAGATAGGCCACTTACCAATTCTGACTTCAGCCAAGTTAGCTAAATTCTCTCAGCTTCTGTCTCCTTATATGTAAAACTTTGCAGAGTTGTTGTGTTTTGAAGGAGAAAACAGATGGAAGATGCCCAGCACAGTGTCTGTGAAGTCAGCGAGTGAGTGAGAAGGACTTTTATACTGGTTTCTCGTTACCCTTCCTTGCAGATATATAAGCAGGATGCCTCTGAGTGTGTGTTGTGTTTAATTCAGTCAACATGTTATTTCTCTTTTTAGAATATCAATCATGAAATTGTGTGACAAAGTGGCACAGGACCAAAATTATGAGTCAGAACTACTCATCTTGTAAGTCCATTTGATCTCTCTGGAATTCCATTTTCTCTATAATGTATGGGAATTGGAGGTCATCCCAAAGGTTGCTTCCAGCTCTGAATTGCTGTAATTTTATGATCTGAACTTTCAAGAGAGGAAAAACTAGATCAAAGAAAGGTCGGGTCCCTGGTTACTCCTTTAAATACTGAGAGGAGCTGATTACTGTTCAGTTTGTGAAACAAGCCTATTCGATGAAAGATTCCTGGAGAGACGTTTTATCAGATGGCACACAGGCTGGGGAACACAGTGAGGGTATAAGCCAGTGGTCAATGAAAGAATGTTATTCCAAATCTGACTGTGACTTCTTGTCAGTATGGAGAATCTTATGCGCATGTCGAAAAGAAAGAGGCATTCTCTAGTATGCAAACTGAAGTTATCTATAATGATGGTTAATTGATATTTATAACACAAGCTTGATGTAAATGACATGAAGTCCTTAAAATTAAGACTAACTATTGGTAGGATAACAATAGCTAGTCTTAGGTTCTATTCTTTTATCATTATAATCAACAACAATCATAGCTATTTGATAAGCATCAACAGTATTCGATATTGGGCATTTTTTATGGCTGACATGTTCATCAAACACCATGTTTATTCTTTAAGGCAAAACATTTCACAGAGAAAGTGAATATTGATATCCGCTAGAGGAAGACCTTATCTTTCATAGGGATCACGTTTATTGAAACATTAGACCTACACGGGGTTGGAAACCGTGAGGGAAAATGCTGTACTATTTAAAAGCTGCGTGAATGGTAGACATTGAAACGCTGGAGGTTCTATTACAGTTTCAGCATTCTGGAGATGTGATGACTTGCTAATGGGTACTTTGCATCTCAGCAGCACACTGGAAGCCTACTTTTATCTATAAAATAAGGAATAGTAAGAGTATCTACTTCGTAGGATTAAATAAGTACGGCTTTGCGCATAATCAGTATTCAATAAGTATTAGCAGTAATGATAATCTACTACCAAAAATACTTGGAAACTTTCTAGAAATAAAAGTCCCCAAGAGATCTCATATCCAGGAATCTAAGTAAGATATTTGTAAATCTTTACCCCTATTAGTTTTTTGGGTTTTTTTTTTTTTTTGGTAGATATTAAACTACGAATATAGAGCAGTATGTCTCTTGAGAGGATTCTGTGCGTACTCTAGAGTTAAGAATACTCTTGGTAGATATTAAACTAAGAATATAGAGTAGTATGTCTCTTGAGAGGATCCTGTGTGTACTCTAGAGTTAAGAATACTCTTAATAAGTGTAAGGTCTGACATTTCTTTCTGAGAACTCATAGATCGGGAGGGGATGGAGTAAGGACAGACTGTGGAACTTGGAACAGTTGGAGAAATCAGTAACACATGGAAAGCTCTGAGGATCCACTACATGAATTGTAGGGTAGGAAGGAGCAGTCCTGGCTCCTGATCGACTTCCTTAAATTTGGAGAACAGAGCTGAGTCAAACCACATAAGAAAATTACCTAACAAATAAGGGGAGAGGTTCTTTGTCTGCTTCTGTGATTCAACCAAGGAATCAACCCTAATAAGGAAATGAATATTCTTTCATATTAAAGCAGCGTGACTGATTATGGCAGAGGTCCATGTAATAGAAGTACTTTATTTTTCTTATATAAGCTTTTTGAATAGTTAATTTAGCACATAGGATTTGATTCTGGAAATTCAGATAAAACTAATAATCCTTCAGGAAATTGTCAAGCTGTAGAATAAAAAAGTTGGTTTACATCTGTCTTGAGAGTTCAGAAAACATGTTTGTAGGATGTTTGTTTCTTAAACTACTTAAGACATTTCATGAAATTTGCTAATAATAGAGATAAAACCAGTACTCATAGTTTGAATCAAGGGTCAGATGGCAGAAAAAGAAAATCTCAGTTGAGTATACATACATGGTAAAGAGTGAAGAAATAACTAAATTTGAATTGACTCAAACCAGATTTGAGGATAAGAGAGTTGTTTCTGGAAGTGACTTTTTAAAAAACATAAATTGCATGGTTCCCTTAGGTGCTAATTTCGTTGCTTGTAAAACTGTCTTTTTGAACGAGGCATTTACTAGAGATGAGCAAAGGCATCCGCCAACACTTCGCTGCTTTGTCTCATTTGGCTCCGACTGTTTCAAGACCATCATTCTGATTCTCCCTTTCTGGCTCCTCTAGACACAACAAAGCAAAGACATTCTCACCCCTGCCCTTGCAGAGAGGAGTAAAATTCTCTCCTCTGTGTTCTCGGCAGCGCTTTCCTCGGGGACCCACCTGCACACCAGTCTCCGCCAGGCGTCACGTGAAGAGACACATTCTTAATCCTTGAAGTGTCAACAAATACATGGATGTGTGCTCTCAGTGCCATGTTAGGCGGGGACATTACTTCTTATTATTCTAAATCTGTCGTAAATATCATGTCTTCGTGAAGTACAAGCTTGTGTTTACTAGAGGTGTTTCTTCACAGAAATTCAGTCACTGGAATTTTTAGGGATTATTTTTCACCGTTTTAAAATGATTCAGTGGTTTCCTAGGGAGTCAGACACCCTAGACCAGAGCCTGTTGTTTTCCTGATAAAATCCTATAGCAGAAAAAAATAATCCTAAAATACTACCTGATATCTTTTTAATTTCCGGTAACTCCTAGCGTTTCTTAGTTTGCCCATACATAGCTTTATGCTCATAGAATTAATATCATTCGTAGCTTCAAAGAGAAGGCCAAAGCCAGACTCTCACAAAGAAACTCAGCTCGAGTCTCAAAATGAGTTTTTCAAAGACTATGACAGAGATAACGGCCTGAAAGCTCAAAGGACCTTTGGTTTGCCAGAGTCAAGCTTATGAGAGAGACACGTTGGGGGAGAATCTAAAAACGTGGTTTGCCTGGGTGTCTCAGGGCCAGTGCTGGGAATCTTTGGTCTATGAGTCTGTTTTTTTCTGTACTCATGGTCGAAGCCAAGTTCAGTGAACGGGCTGGGGAAGGCAGGGGAGAGAGGCAGAGGAATGGTCTGTGGTTTCCTTTAGCCAGAAGCAGTGGACTATGAATGTGGGTGAACGTAGGCTTTAGGAGAAGACCAGGCTACATAGGGAGACAAAGGTCAGATGGCGACGTCCCTCTGTGCCACCCTAGGAGATTCGAATTTGATTCTACAAGGTAAAGGGGATCCATGGAAGGATTCACTGCTGGAGTGTAACATAGCAGGATTTCTCTGGCAGCAGGGAGGATAATTTGGTAAGAGAGGTGGGTGTGGTTTGAATTACAGTGTTAGTTAGGAGGTGCAGTTATTCAGGGAAGGCATGAAGAGGGCCTAAATTAAGGCAGTGGAACTGGAGGAGGAAGATGGTAGGACAGATGATTTAGGCATTACGTTTGTGGGACCCCCTGGCTGAGGAAGCAGAGAGAGAAGGAAAAGGAGATTCACGGAATAACCTCGATGTTTCTATTAAAGTGCTAGTCATCCATTCATAGAGCAATGGAACCAAGGACCTTAAAATAAGTTGGCATGGTGTGGCGGGGTTGATGACAGCATGGATTTTGGACATCTTGAGTTTGAAGAGGCAGTTGGAAGGACCTGAGGATTTAGATTTGAGAACCTAAATTTGGTGGTAGCTGATGCCAAACACCTGAGTGAGCTTTTTTTACCTACATACCCTTTCTTATTCTGAGTCAATACTGTTCCCATCTCTTTTTCTAGATAAGAAATTACCTTAATGATTTCAGCAAGTACAGGGTAGTATACGTTTGATAAAGTGCTTTGAATTTCTACAGGCGCAATGTAACTACGCCCATGATTTTCCTAAAACAACTTTATTATAATCTGATTCACTCACTAGAAGCCCTCCTAATTAGGAACAATGGATAAGTGTACCTTCCAAGTGTACAAATTATCTTTGCATGCCCAGACTTCATTTTTTGTGATTGAATTCTTAAGGATGAGCTTTGAATTGGATTCAAAGTCTAGTTCATTTCACTTTCTAGGGGAGGAAATTGGTACCTAAGCTCAGTGCCCTTCCAGAAACTCACCCTCTAGCTAGGAGTTCATATTTTCTTCTTTCTGCATTCATCTACAGCTTAGCTACTTCCACCTCTAGTCCTTACAGAATTATCCATCTTCTTTACCCTTTTCCTCTCCCTCAATACTTCTGCAAGTATTCTATAGAACAAACTCCCATTCAATGAAAAATTAGAGGATTATTAGATGATTATAACGTGTCAATAAGATTTTATGTCTTTACATTGAAAAGGCATGTTCTCTTAGGGTTATAATACATAAATACCTTACTTGATATCCTTCAAAAAATCACAGAAGGAGCATTCTGAGCTTTTATTTGTTATTGCACAGCTCCATATATGAATTCTTGCACATCAAAAGTGTGTGATGGGTGTTTTTATATCTACAACACAGTGTTGAAGTTGGGTCTGGATGATGTATACTGGTACTGATATATTTTTTATGCTTCACGTACTAAATTTTTAAAAAAGTTACACCTGCAGATTTTTATCTGTGTTCCATCAGCATAAACGCTCCAGGATCAGCACTTTTCAGTTCTCCCATGAAAAGTGATGAGGTCTTACAAGGGCTGGGGTCATATGATCTGTCTCAGTGCTGTCTTAAACGGTGCCAGAAGCTAGGGCATAAAGTGAGTGCTATTTTGGCCACACTTTATTGAATTCCCTCTCCAGATGCTCTACATATTTCACAGCAGAATTAGCAACAGCAATCACTGTGGAAGATCGTAAATGTCCCATCTCCTGTCTCAATCCCCAAACCGGTTCACCGCTACTGCTCGCCGAAGATGATGACAAACTTATTCCGTCCACCTGACAGTGCAAAAAGGCCATGTGCTCGAGGGCTGTGTTGTTCCGAGGGGGATAGGAGGGAGGTCAGGGGGAGCATCACGAGAGTGCAAAAAGTTTGGCTTTGGAGTCTGAGACTTGTCCTGGCTTGCCATTCTGTGTGTTTTATAGGGCCTAAGAGGGCAGCCAATAACCCTCGACCATGCTTCATACCCTGAGCCCCAAGCTGGGCTTGGCCTTTTCCTTTCAAACTCTCATAATCTTCCCATGAGCCTTTGCATCCAAACCCATTTTTGCAGATAATCTGCATAGCCAAATATTTCTGGAAAACACTCTCTGGGGTGACCTTTCCTGGGAATCTCTATGGTGTCATCTGAAATCAAGTGACCAAGATTTTAGATTACATTTAAAACTGCAGTCTAGCTCAGCAGTTTCGTCAAAGTGATGTTAATGCACAATAATCTTTATAAGAGCTTCTGCTTTGTGGGAAGGTATATTTAAAAGGTTTTCTTTCTGTGCAGCTGTTTAAGGCAGTTAGATCAGTCTCATTAGCCTGGCGTCCCCTCAAATATAGTAAATGAATGTCAGCAAATAAGTGCCAACGCCAAACTAAATCTTTATTTATTTATTTATTTTTTACTACGAACTGGCAATGAAGCACACACTTGAACTTGAGGACTCTATAGTAGTCTTTATGATTGGTTATCTATGTGGCCAAGATGACCTGGTGATAACTTTCAGATATATTTCTCAAATATTTATTTTTCTGATCAAGCACTATGAAAACATCATGTGGAACCACTTGCTACCTCCATGTTCATCAATAATTGTGTACCTTCAGTATATGACTCGTCTTCCTAATATCTGCCCTCTGAAGAATTAGAAATGCTAGGAGATTCATTTACATGAATTATATATGAATTTTATAACATGTATTTTAAGAAATTCCTATGTCTCTTTAGTAATTAGCATCTTGGTGTTCAGATGTTTGGAATTAGACTATAACATTTGGCAAAATGTGTCAGATCATCTAATTATTCTAAGTATCATCCATTAATGTCCCCAGTGTTTTAGGCTATTGACCATAGTGACCAACAAATCTTGGACTACAATCCTGATGACAATTGTAACATGGAAAGCCAGTTTTGCAGAATTTAACAACGAACTCAGCTCACTTAATGTTTAATTCAATTGATTAAATTATTTAAGGTGCTAATAGAAATAAATTGATGACTTTAGTGGCTTCAAGTTGATTTGAGTCACATTATTTTTCATCTAATTTTGGTTATTTAAAAGCTCGACTCACAGGCTTTGCTTAATTGTATTTTTGGGAAACGTGTTCGGCCACCCTTCAATCTCTGTAAGAATATCATGGACTCTTTGTCCTGGAAGTTACCTTGAACAGCTGTCCAGACCATGAACTGGCTTCAAGCAGAAACATATCTATGTCAGTCTATGAGCTTTCACTTTAAGCCTTAAGAAAGGACAGTCCCACAGCTGCACCCAATGCTCATTTGGTTTCCTTTCCTATATCCAGAATGATGTCTTCTCCCTTCAAGGCTTCTGCTTCCCATTCAGTGTGTGTGGGAGGTAGAGCATTTGGAGTGAACCTGAGGAATTAGACTACACACACACACACACACTCACCGTCTATCTCTCTCACTCTGTCTCTCTGTCTCTCCCCGCTCCCTCCTTCTCTCCCTCCCCTCCCTCCCCCCTCCTCTGTCTCTACTCTCTCTCTCCACAGCTGTAGCCTATTTCCTGCATTTTCATCCTTTACAGCAACCCTTGTACATAAGCTGACTTCACAGCAGGTGAAAACACACCCCAGGTTTCTCCTTTGCCTTCTCCTTTGGCTGGGGTCCTGAGAATCTTAGTGGTGAATGGTGAGGGTGGAGTGAGGTCCCTGTTATCATGCAAGCAATTGCTAACTGTGGACCTCTGACTTTGTAATTTGTTCTTTATGGACTTGCCTGCAGCCAATAAGCAAAATCAATAGTCTTTGCTGAAAAGTAAGCAAGTGCCAGTGTGTTATGTGACAGGTGAAGATACATGTGCTTACCAGGGGTCAGGGGGCCACATCAAATTTCTCTCTGACTTCTTTTCAAAAAGCTCAATCCATTTAGGGAGCATTCGTCATTGGAAAATGTTGCAGCGGGGAATAAGAAAGGCGGCTGCTCTTCTTTTCTCGTTTGACGATGTTTGTTTTCAACAGCCTGTTCAATAATGTCACTGAGAAGAAATTATGTGAGAAGAATAAAGTGCTCAGAGTCTATTTATTTATTCATTCATTCATTTCTGTAGAATAACACTAGCTGTTGCTTTCTCATGTATATTAATACAGCGACGGTTGTCCAAACATTTGTTTGTTCTATTCCTTTCTAAGAAATAGGTAAGTCTCTCCTTATTGCCATGGAATTGATTACCTGTAGTTTAAGTCAGAGGGAAGGTTATATGAGCTTGATGGGAGACATACATATCTCTAAGCCAACATTATGGTAGGACATAAATCTACTCAATAATTTGGCTATTGATAAGATGCCAAGAACCTTTTTCATTTCCACCTCAGAATCATCAGACATAGGGCAATTTTGGAGAAGGATATAAAATCAACAACTAATATGCGAAACTGGTTTCAAAGGAACTAAAATAAAATGGGCTTTTAATCTTTGATATTGGCTCCTCATGCTCCAATTCGTTTGGATGTTTAGCTCAGAAAACATGATTTCAAGCACAAACAGGATTTCTTAACCTGGTATTAAATGGAAACAAGGAAGCGAACAGGGGGTTTCTTTTTCTTTTCTCATTCAGGGAATTTTGCAGAACCTGAAGCAGACCATGAACCTACACATCTAAGAGTACCCAGGCAGGGCTGTCACGGGAAGAAAGAGCCACGTAGGCGAAACCCATGTGGCTGCCCACTGGCCGAGTCTGAGAACGTGAGTTGCTTTGAAATTTTTTGAAGGTTCAAAATTCTATAGCATAGAATTGATGCTCAATAAGATTACAGGTCATCTCACTATACAGACTCATTGCAATGAAAATTCCTACCTGCCAAAAAGATACATAAAACCCAGCTAATACCCAGCTTATTTCGTGTTATATTTAACATCACAAACCTGTAGTGTGTAAAGGTAATTGGTTCAGTATCTCAGAGTCCACTAGGCCTCATTCATTTCTCCCTAAACATAATGGAAATTCCTTGAGAGTAGGGACTGTGTGTTACATTTCTTTGTAGCCCTGTATTTCAGCTGCCAATTCAGCCTTACATGAGCAAAATTTGTATCTGAATTTGAGACTGACATACATACAGAAGTTTATCTGCTATGCCTAGATGTAAAACATGTGTATGAGATACATAAAGCTTTGTCGAATAAGATCATTTGTTTTTAAATTAGATAAAGCCACATATTTGAGCTTCATTTTTATTAGCACATTATCACATTTATTTTGTATTTATGTTTATAATAACTATGATAATAGGAAATGAGCTAGAAGTCTTTCCACTAAGGGAATTAACAGCTATTCCAGTAGGCTTCCCCACCACACTGCCGTGAAATCACTACAGAGAGGCAAATACTCTTTTAATTTATAGATACATAGAGTGCTAGAAAAATGTAAAGCTACACCATCCCATGTGGTAGTCACATGTGGCTGCTGAGAACCCGAAGTGTGATTGGTCAAAATTAATACATTATTTAAGGGTAAAATATATACCAGTGTTTGAACACAGTATGAAAAATATAATGTGAATATAATATCTAATATAATCTCATTCATTATGATTTTATTGATTAGATATTGAGATAACATTTGGATATGTTGCAGTAAATAAAATGTGTTATTAAAATTAATTTCACATGTTTCTTTTAACATTCAGGTTATGGTTACTAGAGAATTTTGAATTTTATTTGTGGCCCACGTTATGTTGCTATTGGACAGAGCTGATAACGGAGTGTGTGATTTGACACAGACTGTCAGAATCAAATCATTACATCTACCTGACCACTTGTATAAATATCATTTCCTGCTGGTATGGGCTATAATTATGAGCCCGACACATTTTTGTACATTTTTCCCTTGAAAAAAGACACCTACATGAATAACTACATGCTGTTAAATATTTTATTATGCTTTTTACAAAAATGAATTTATAAACTAAACTCAAAGTTTTGTTGGACCTGGCATTCTGAGTTTGGGGGTAAAGAAAAAAAATAGATACGCACTCGCAGTTTGCAACCTTATTAACGGGCAGACAGCAGCCACCTGCAGGTTTTTCCCAGGTTAATAGCACACACTGAGCTGTTTGCTACCCTCTTTCCCCTCTCGTCTTCATGTTGCTTTTTCACGGCTCAGCCCAACATCGATATATCCTCAGGTTCACTCCAAATGCTCTACCTCTCTTTTCACACTTAAGCATTTTCACAACTCTAAACTCGGGATGCAACTTACCATCTAGAAATAGGCAAAACGATACTCCCATCTACAACTGATGCTGTTTTAGGTTCGATGACGTGTAGAGAAGGTTTAGGAAATACAGCTTTCAGGCCGCCCTCCCCACCCCCAGACACAGTGAGCCACAGTATGTGGATGGTGCAGCTTGGTCATCTGCTCTCGTTAAACACTCTCGGTGATTCCGATGTACCCAGGACAAGCTTCTCAAGGGGCCGCTGATCTCAAGTCTTGTTTATGACAAAGTGGGGAGACCCTGGCTAATGACGCTGACCCAGTGTGTCCACAAAGCAATCCTTTAATCAGTAACAGTTTTTCCTTAGTACCAACCATTGTTAGGCACTGAGCAGGCCACGAGACATGGCTAGGACAGTCCTTTTTTCAAGGAATTTCTAACTTGCCTTTCACAATGCCTCAGGATTTTTTAAGTCCCAGCATTTTCATGAAGAACGAACATGTCCTTTCTGTTCATCTAGACAATCAGAAGAGAAGTGTCATTCAGTGAGGAGTTGACGGTGGCCTTCAGAGAAGAGGCAAGACTGTACGACGACCACTCTGAAGGGCACAGCGCCTTTTGGCTGGAAGTGGAGACTGCAGGCCTAGGCACACGGCAGTGCCGTGATTGGAAAGCTGAATCACAAGCTGCACAGGAGGTAATGAGTTCTTGTTTTTTACTTAATTAAGAGTTTAATGGCTATAAGAACCAAAGTCTCTCCTTAATTCCATACCAACTGAGGACAGCAATTTCAGTCACTTTAAGAGACTTGACCCAAAGGGAAGAAGCCTGGCAGTACGAAGGACCCTGATTATCCAGGTCACCCTGAGCCCTAGGCCAGGAGAACATTGCTATCCCATTACTTAGGTTATCGCCTGCATGTGACCCATCCACCTGCTGAGGCCCTTGATTGGCCATTTGAGGACGATGAGAGTTTACATCCACAGAAATGGAGGTGGAATTCGAAGCACTCTGGAAATGCAAGCAGCAATCCTAGATGCCCTTGTTGAGGGGACTGGAGGGCCCTAGTGTGGCATCCATTGAGTGGTGATGAGCGGAGCTGCACCTCCTTCTTAGTTTTGTTTGTCCTGTTGCAAATGGTTAAGATTTTCTACTAGAGATTCCTTTGGATGAAGATATTTTCTCCCCTAGGCTGAAAATGCACTTAGTAAATATGGCATTAAATTACCATTGGTCATCCATACCTTGAAGTTAAATACGTAATAATTTATTCAACCATTATTTACTGAGCCACAGGTATAGATCACATACTATGCTAGACATTTGGGAAGATACCAGGAATGAGAAGCAGATACAGCTCCTAAACTCATAGAGTTTATGGTCTGGTGTTAGAAGTGAGTAGGTATCAACAGAACAAATGCAACAATAAATGTGTGATCATCACCTGAGATAAATAATAGAGAAGAACATCAGCTTCTGCCCCAGTCATTAGTAACCAGTAGGAAAAGGATTCAAAAGTAACCTAGGAGATCAAGGAAAGAAAGCTTCTTTGAGGAAATGACCCTTGAACTAAGGATAAAAATGGATAGGAATTACTAGTGAAGGAGGAAGGCCATGTTTGAGGCCAGCTAGGATGGACTTCAGTGCTCTTCAACACAGATTTTGTTTGATAGGCTCTCTTATTGACAAGTCAAGGAGGATGGCACAGCTGCCGAAACGTGAAGACATCTTTGATAGATTATTTCTGGTGCATTGTGAAATTAAACTTTACATATTTAAAAAATTTAATTGTAGATAGTGAATGGAACTTATTTAAGGGAGTAGAGAGTAGATAAGTCTCAGACAATTGAAATGTACATGTCACATGTAACATGTATATTTACTTTAGAAAACATTTTACTGCTCTGAATCAACTGATCTAGAGCATATAAAAGCATTCGTGTATGTGTGTGTATATGTGTGTGTACGTGTCTGTGCGTGTGTTCCATTTCTAGTAGTAAAATAAGAAATGACCGCCTATCATGGGGAAGGATAGAAGAGGATAAAAGCCTGGAAGAGAAAGGATGTAAGGGTTTAGATAATCCATTCTCAGTGGCGGTAGAAGAAGTCAAGTTTGAGGGGAGAAGGCAAAACATAAGGTTCCAGGCCACTGATGGTTGGACAGTGTGAGACTTTCCAAATGGTGAAAATTGAGACCACTGAGTCAGTAGGTGCTGCTATACATCTTCTGATAAGGGTAGCCTGCAAAGATGTGTTTTTTTCCTAAATAAATGGAATTGATCTAAGTTATGTAGCTCAAGTATAGTTCATCTCACATGCCATGTTGAAAGCACATACTTAAGAGTTGAGTGTAGGATACCGAAACCACGTTTGGGCTTAGCAGGAAGGAGCACCCTATGATAGGAGCAAAGCCTAGCATATGAGACAAAATAGCAATGCTTGCCTATTACATTTTTGCTATTTCTGCTCTCAATTGTCTCATTCACCTGCATTTTCCATGTGTTTCTCTTGGGCCACCTAAAGACATGAAAAAGGAAATCATTTTTCAGATCTTTAAAAACTGTTATTAGTACAGAAGCAATATTAAGTGCATCGGTATTTTTCTTTCTTTTAATAATTTCAGAGAAGAAATAAAATCAGCAAACAACAAAGGCAATTTTTTAAACATAAAATTGAAAGTTCTAAAGAAATTTGCATTTCCAGTGCTGAAAAATATCAGGTCTTTTTTGGACTCAAATCCCCATATGCCACACTGGGGCAAGAAGGGTAATGTTTATAACATCTGAATCTCTGAACCAGTGAATAAAAGATATCAGTGTTACTTAGCTGGGACGTGAATAAATATTCATAACAATGGCACATGCATAGCTAATTGAATGACTTTTGTTAATATTAAACTAGATATTCATGGACATGTGCCTTTTTCTATAATGAAAATACTGCCTTGGGCTAGTTTTGTTTTTCTTGTCTAGAACAATTTATGTGCTTTCACTGAAATGAATATAAACTCCTATTCTCATGACAAAAGAATTCACCATTAATTTGAGAAAAGAATTTCTTTATTCCCTTTGTAGTATACTTTATGGGAAAAGCAAATCTTAAACCTATCTTGAAATTTTTGTTCACGTCTTATGTTTAATTTCAACAACACATTCAATGTCTATAAATTGAGATTTCTAGGATTATTAGGACCAGATGTATTGTTATCAAGTCCTTAAGAGATTTTCTTTCAATTAATTTAAAAAGTAATAAAAACAGAGCAAAACAAAATAATTTCCTATGTAGCTGTTTGTGTGAAGTTTGAACCTAATATTTTCCTTACTTCCTCAATTTTTTGTTTCCCTCTCTTTTTTTTCCCCCCTTTCTTAATTTGTCCTATGTGCTTGGCAATGGATATTTATTTTTTATTGGTTGCTTAGCATTTGGTCCCTCTTCTGAGCAGCACCTGACTTCCTTTTGGAAACAAGCTTTTCTTAACTGTGACTAGTCCTAGTTCAGCCCCCTCTAAGAAGTCCGGGGAACTGTATCTAACTTCTCCCTGGCACTGGTACCATCAAGGGGGCTGGCCATAACGTATGTTTGACCAATTAGGTATTTTCTCTGAGATATCTGAGGTTAAACAAGATGAACAAGGCCAGAATGAGCTCTTGGAGGTCTTTGGTCCAGCAGTCATAGTGACGGTGTCCTGACCAGCTTATTCTTACGAACAGAATGATTATTCTGTGTCCTGCTTTTTAGACTTCCAAGCTTCCTTGAATTCTGCTCATCAACCAGCCCTTTCTTCTATCTCCAACTTGGTGAGCTCTTCAGTATCCTTCTACCAAATTCCCTTTATCGTAAGGTAGCCAGTCTAAGAAACACAGATGCATATTCATCTATTTCCTATTCTGCTCTCTTTCTATGCAGTAATGGCATTCGTAGCTCAGCAGTTGGGCTTATACAGTAGTGCCCTGTTAGATCCCAATTTGCCAATACATCGATTCATCCCCTACCATTTGCCTGACATGACCTGATGAAAAATTTCTGTGACCTGACTAGTACATTGAACACAGGGGTATATAAATTCACAGCGTGACCCAAGGGTTTCGCCAATTCACAATCTGTGGTAATGGTAATTGAATCGAACTTGCAGCTATTGAAGTAACGTGACTTAGCATGTCAGAGCCCCAGTGTCACTCATTTGTTGTTTTCAGAATGAGAAAACCAAGAGATTATTTATGAAGACCTGAAAATGTACACAGTGATTGGTTGCTGTACAACTCGCTACTTGGGGCTTGCTCACAGAACTTGGTTTTCATCATTGGACTGTGCAAAATTTAAATTCACAATATAACTTTCAACACCCCCTTTTTCCTTATTTACCATTATCGCCACTGACCCGTGGAAGTAAGTTCCGTTACTTAAAAAAAGGCAAGGACTAGAAGCTGACCATATCTTGTGTCTTCACTTGATTTCCTGCATTTTCTGAACAGCACATTCACAGTGAAACTGTACATTTCTATCTGTAGGATGAGTTGACTTAGTCTTATAGAATAAACTAAACCTATAAATACCTTGTTAAATCAAATAGCCAAACAATAGTGACAATCTAAAAGTAAATCAAAAGGAAAAATAACTTGTTTAATCTCTCATATTAGTATTATTTTTAATATTATTGCATATGAAATTATTCAAATGCTTGGTTTTGAAGATACTTATGTCCTTTCATCTTCACAATATTCCTAGATATAGATTAGGGATGACCATGAAGCAAGGTCCTGGCAAAACATCTCATTGGCAAGAACAGGCTACACTTTGGCTGTCGGAGCTGATTTACCCTACACCCGAGAGCCAAAGGTACCTGTCTGGGCTTTACCTCTTCACCAGGCTGTCCTCTGCAAATGACTATCAGGCACTAGAATGGGGAAGCCTAGCTCCCTTTCCTCTGCTTGGACTAATTCTGAGGTGTACTTTATTCTAGGGGGCCCCTGAAGGACCAGGCTGAGGCCTACGCTCTGCAGCACTTCCCCTGAGAGCCTTTGCCTGGCTTCCGTCCTTCCCTGTCCTGTCTCTCACTTCCTTACCTGTGCCCCCTGGAATCACTTCCTAAGTAAATCACTCACGTTAGGATATTCACATCAGGTTTTGCTTCTGGAAAAACTAAGTCCTCAATTTTAGTCGCATATGTTGTTTTTTATTTTTTATTTTAATTTTCTAATTAAAACTGACACTCAGTATTATTTTATGTTAGTTTCGGGTGCACAGTATAGTGGTTAGACATATCATTTACTAAGTTATCTCCCCAATTAGTTCAGTACCCACCTGGCACTGTACATTCATATGTCTAAATCTTCTCAGACAGCCGTTGGGCAATATTGCCAAAGACATTAATAGACTTTACCAATGTCTGGAACTTTTGGCTTCTCCACCATGTGTAAATATTTCTGTACGGTTAGGTTTAATGCAGTGTGATTTATAACAGCAGTAAAATAGAATGAAAAAATAATCTAAATATATAATAATAGGGGATTTAGTAAGCCATGATACATGCATATCATGGAATATTAGTGACTCAAAGTCAAATTATTTAAGAAACAGGAAAGAAATGAAACACCAAGATTCTTTTCTGTTCATGCAGGATGGTTTTCACCATCTAACCTGCCTACCTAATATCAGCTCTTAAGTAAAAACTAGTTCATTCATAAATCTCCTAGTGTTTTAGGAGGCAAGTTTAAATCATCTGGTAGTTAACTGGGAATAAAATTGCACTAGAAGATCAGAATCTTGATTCATATCCCAGTTATTCCATTTACCACCTATATGAAGCCTTAAGCAAACCATTTTACTTTCATGACTATGATAGAAATTTGTGTTTCTTCCGTTATGAGGGCAATAAACAATTGGGCTTAATCAACAAAAGGATGTACTGGCTTCATTGCAGTTGGAGTCAGTAAGATGTATAGAAAATATTAGCCCCAACTAAGTGGTCACATTATCCAGTGGTTTAATCAGAGGACCTAGGCCAAAGCTCAGCTGCAGAGTTATAAACGTTAAAAACTGTGTTTGGTAATATCTAAGTCCACTTGAGGGTGTGAGTGCAGGAGAGATGGACTCTTGTCCCTCAGAATGTACTCCTTCTCTCTTCGATAGGGGTAGAACTTCCGGTTTACTTTATGGAAAAGTAAATCAAGACTACATTTCTCAGCTTCCTTTGCAGTATAGGGTAGCCACATGATTAAAGTCTTCCTGGGGTGCAGGCCAATATAATTTGCAATGGCTGGGTGATGCCTGACGGGGAAGGGATGCCCGCTCTCCTTTACTCATCTTGTAGTTGGAATGTGGTGAGCCATCTTGAGCTGGCAAAAGAAGGTAACGTCTCAGGAGTATATTTCATCTGTGCACGTAAATATCGGCTGTTGTTATGAAGAACAGATTCTGGCACATAGCACATACTCAGCAAATATTAGTTTATTTTATATTAGTCTGCTTGGGCTGCCGTATCAGTATCTACAGGCTTAAACAACAGAAATGTATTTTCTCACAGATCCGAGGGCGAGACGTCTGAGAACAAGGTGTGAACAAATTTGGTTCGTAGTGAGAGGGCTCTTCCTGGCTTGAAGATAGACACTTGCTGTGTCCTCATATGGCCTTTCCTCTCTGTACACACACACACACACACACACACACACAGAGAGAGAGAGAGAGAGAGAGAGAGAGAGAGAGAGAGAGAGAGAGAGAGAGAGAGAGAGAGAGAGAGAGAGAGAGAGAGAGAGAGAGAGAGAGAGAGAGAGAGAGAGAGAGAGAGAGAGAGAGAGAGAGAGAGAGAGAGAGAGAGAGAGAGAGAGAGAGAGAGAGAGAGAGAGAGAGAGAGAGAGAGAGAGAGAGAGAGAGAGAGAGAGAGAGAGAGAGAGAGAGAGAGAGAGAGAGAGAGAGAGAGAGAGAGAGAGAGAGAGAGAGAGAGAGAGAGAGAGAGAGAGAGAGAGAGAGAGAGAGAGAGAGAGAGAGAGAGAGAGAGAGAGGGAGGGAGGGAGGGAGAGAGGGAAGGAGGGAGGGAGGGAGGGAGAGAAACAGAGACACTGATGTCTCTTCTGTTCTTGGAAGGACTCTAGCTCTGTCAGACTAGGCCCCTATCCCGATGTAACTTCATTTAACCTTAATTACTTCCTTACAGGTCCTAAGTCCAAATGCAGTCACGTTGGGGTTCAGGACTTTAACATATGAATTGTAGAGGGACACAGTTCAGTCTGAAACAATTTTGCCCATCCATTAGTGTCTTCGTAGATAGTTATCATAAACAAGAGACCTAGCAGTAAACGAGGAGATTCCTGGTAATACGCGTCATGGATTTCCTCAACCTCGATATATAGTTGCAGAGTCCTTTCTGTTGGATGTTCTAAAAATCATATCCTGATTATATATTTGTCTAAGGGCTTGACATCACTATATTGTTAGGGATTTGATTTTAAATAGATTAAATCAATAATTTGTCTACATAGTGACAAAGTTAGAATACTATTATTTTTGTTTCTCTGCTAATAAAATAATGTTCGAGTTGGCTGAAAGTCATAGTTGAATGATTTTTCTTCTCTTTTTTCTGAGTCTGTAGCTTTGGCTAGACTCTAATTTCTGCAAATGTAGGATGATGCTTTTCTAGTTCATTACTGACTCATAATAGGTGCTTAACCGTATTTATGAGTAAACGGATCCTTATTTTTCTTCTTTGCGTAGGCTGTAAGCCCTTACATGGATCAGCTTCTGTCTGATGCTTTTTGATACTGATCTTTAACTCACTCAATGTGTAGCATGTTGAAAACTCTTTATAAGGATGAATAGATATGATGAACTATCTAATGGAAATGTTTTAAAAAGTTCAATTGGTAAGACTCCGTGTCTTCAATTTAAGGACACTTTTTAAAAAACATGTACATTTTACAGAATTAATTCTAGGTTTTTGTCATAAAAATATTGAGCAAGACCCTTTCTGAGATGTTTCTCAAAAAAGCAAAATACAAAAAAACAAAAACAAAACAAACAAAAAAACAGTAAAACAAAAAACAAACCCAACATGTTGATGTTAGTTACAAGGAGATAATATGTTTTCAAATGGAAGCTTTGTTCCATTTTTAATAATATTTCTATATCTTTATAGAATGCCGCAGACCATTTTTTAATAGAAAAGCCCTGAAGTAGCTACAATTTAGGCAATAAGGACTCAGAAGTAGAGACACAATACAGAGTCCACCACAAGAATAAGTCAGCTTTCAGGGACCTGTGCCCCAAGCACTATGGAAAGGGGGTCATGAAGAAAGGGCTGGGAGGCAGGGGCGTGGGAAAGGGCACAGAGGTAGGAGTGGGCGTAGGTGGGCAACACACAAGGACAGTGACAAGACTGGCCTCACTAAAATAGAAGAAGAATATTCCCATATTTCCTCAACAATGAAGAACCTTTTCATGAAGGTCATGCTCACCACGTGACTATATGAACTCCAGTGTTATTATTTCATTGCATTCAAATTTCTTCCTTAAAATAGTATGCACACACACACCCACACACACACACACACATGCACACACGCACTCTCCTGAACACTAAAGGTTCCTCTGGCTATTTGTCAGGCTCTCTACTTCCCTTGGCATTACTTGTATTCTATGTCTAATATCACAGTTTAGCACCAACTTGTTCTTCAGTTTCAGCTCAGTTGTCACCATCTTCCATGGAGGTCTTTGTCCTCCCATCAGTCGAATCCCCCTATTATATGCTCTCATAGTCTCAAGCATCTCTTTTTAAAACTTAATACAATTGTAATTTCACATATTTGTGTATGACAATTTAATTAATATCTGTAACTTCATTAGACAGAGCTTCATTAGGGCAGAAACAGTTTCTGCTGTTGCTGATGATGATGATGATTGCTATGGACCTGATGTTTATGTCCCCCCAAATTTATATGTCAAAGCCCCAATCTCCAATGTGAAGGTCTATGAAGGTGAGGCCTTTGGGAGATAATTAGGTTTAGATGAGATTCTGAGGGTGGAGCTCCATGATGGGATCAGTATCCTTCTAAGAAGAGAAAGAGACCAGAACTTTCTCTCTGTCATGTGAGGATACAGAAAGAAGGTGGCTGTCTGCAAACCAGGAAAAGAGCCCTCACCAAGAGCTTCATCTTTCTGCACCTTAATCTTAGACTACTCTGTCTCCAGAACTGAGAAATGAATGTCTGTTGTATAATCCACTCAGTCTATGGCATTTCATTATAATAGCCCAAGTTGACTGAAGCTACTATTACTGTTGTTATTATTACCGCTATCATCATCATCATCGTCATCATCATCATTATTATTTTCTATTTCCTAGCCCCCAGAATTTAATTGGAGAAAAACATGGCATTAGGGGCAAGGAACTCTGAAATTTTAGATAGGCCCTATCCCTGAGCATCTTGTGTGTGTCACATGAAAGCTATTATTCCAAATAGTTAGGCTTTTTTAGTGCCTTGACATTCTCTGGCACTTTTGAGGTTGGCAGCCAGCATTACTGTAGCTTTCTCTTATTATATAACTATAGCTCTGTGATTTGCCATGTGCCTGAGCCACTGTGAGCACTTCTCATGCTGAGCTTTGCCTTAGACAGCCTATTTCTTAGGTTGACCAGATGAATTTTGTTCTTGCAAATGAACTTGAGCCTTACTGGCTTCCCCCTGATACAAACTGCTTCTGGATGACGATGCTCTTTCCATTTCCAAATGAGAAGCTGTTATCAATCGACTTAAGGTTGAACATGGGCCTTATTTCTATTGCGAATCTCTTTGTAGGGCTCACCTAGCTGAACCGATTATGTATTTCTGGGTCTCTTATGAGCAAGCTGCCAACCAGGCCAAACTGTCTGCTGGGGGATTTGAGAAAAATGTTAACTGTGGCTCAGTATGATCTTGGCAAGTTCACAGCTCACCCTGACATTTAGTGGAGACATTCTGTGCACTTAGCACGGTACCCCAGTCCCCCACTTTAGTTAGTGTGATGATTAATTCCATCCTTGTGGGGCAGAGTTCACGGAACCAAAGTGTGTGCTCACGGCCTACAACTATCTGCCCAGGAGACAGAGGCCCCTGGAAACATTTGTAGAACGCAGGTGGTCAGTCCCACGGGACCTGAGCCCTTCTTAGGGTTCAGATGCCTGAACTATTTGCCACATCTTTGGATATTATCAATGCTCCTTTCCGAAAAAAATGCAGGGGCATTTTGGAGTTTTCCACTAGGGGCCACACAGCTCTGGCCTCCACAGGGGCTCAGTGCATATATAACCTCCGGTGAGAACAGTTTAAACGCACCATTAATTCCGCGATGGTCACGAGTAGTTGTGCCCTCTGGGGTTTCAGTGGCGGTGCTATTGGCATCTACTTTCTCATGATTTAGCAATGAAGCCCACAAGCTGTGGCTCTGAATTTTGTTTCTTCTCCACAGTTCGATTTGTTGATTTCTTGACTTTTCAAAATTTTTCTTCAGCGTCACCTACTTGAGTGCCAGTGCTTGGGCACAGGCATAATGTTTTTGTCTCCTTTAAGGCAAGCACGTAAGAGAAAGAACAGAGGCTTATAGTCATCAACTGTCCTAACATCTAGTATAGCACCTCGCAAATTGTGGCGATTGGTATATAAGGTCGAATTGAACAACATTCTTTTAAATCTTATAAAATTAGAGCTCTGTATCTTCCTGCTGCATTATTTTGATTCTTTTAATAGGAAGTGAGATACCAATTATTATCGTTATCTTGATATCATTTTCTCAGATGTTGTGCTGGTCATTATAGAAAGAAAATTTTATAAACGTGGTTTGGCTGCTATAGAAATGCTTTAAGATAGGGAACATTGCCCTGGTTCTATCTGGCCAGAGGCACAAGAGAATAAAGACATGCTATCAAAATAGGAATGCTAGGTCATATTTAGATGGTGGAGGATGTTTGGAGTGGGGACTCAGGTGTCACATATACACAGGTAAGACGTGGGGAGAGGAGTGGCTTTGGGAGTTTCTTGCCAAAAGACCACAGAGAATGGAGGCACATTGCACATGTCCAGGAGGCACCACTAACACTGCGATCTATTGAATAGAGCCTCTTCTATGCCCCCTTCTAGACAGAGAGTCTGCCCTTTGTCTGAAATCACTAAAATAGACAGCATCTAGTCCAACCCCTTCATTTTACAGGTACGAAACTGCAACCCAAGATTATGACTTACCCAAGGTCGTATAGGTGCTTGATAGCAGAGCTATGCAGAGAATACAGATTTCTGAAATTCAAAGTTAAGATACTACATGTAAAATACCTAGAAAAGAACCCAACACATGGAACATCGAGTGAGCTTAGTGGTGGCCCCAAAGGGCAGCTGCATGTTCACATCTCTGGAGCTTGTGTTAACATGTAAACAAAGGGTCCTTCTGTAATTCCATTCAGGATCTTGAGATGAGATTATCTTGGACCACCTGGATGACAAGTATCCTTCTAAGACGCAAAAGAGGAGAAGACATGGGTACAGGGGAGGAGGCAAAGTGACCAAATAAGCAGAGACGAAAGAAATGCACCCACAAGGAATGCCAACGAACACCAGAAGCTAGAAGAGTCAAAGAACACATTCTCTCCTAGAACTTCCAGGAGTAGGGTGGCCCTGCCGACACCTCGGTTTTGGACTTCGGGACTCCAGAACAAGAAAATAAATTTCTGTTGCTTTAAGTGACCAAGTTCATGATAATTTGTTTCAGCAGCCACAGGAAACTAACAGAGTAGGTATTAAATAAGCAAATCCTATTCTTTAAAGTTGTGGTCCATTTCTTCCCTCTGCATGAGAATGTTCATAGATCACTTGCTGTTTTAAGTAAATGGCAGTTAGAGCTACCAGGAGCCTGACTCAGTACCTGGGCCTACCTGGGATCCAGGATAATATAGTGAAGAGAGAGACTAGTGTGGCTCCTTGAATCTTAGGGACTTTTATTGATCTCATGATGCCTACTGAAGCAGGTAATAAAATAGCACAAGTCCAGTTTTCAGGAAGAAATTTTCATAGTGATATATCATTTCCGTCCTGTTAATGTTAAATAATTTTCCCCAATTCACCTCACTCCCCAGACACCATAACCATCCACATCCCACAACGTGCTGCAGATGATTGATAGCAGATATGGAAGAAACAAAGTCGCCATTGTGATCTTAGCTCCCAGTTCAGGGCAGATTATGCATCGAGACCCCACTCTTAGCTGCAGCTGAGGGGTCCTTGGCATCACGTGAAAATGTGCCAGCTCCTAAACACCAGAAGAGTTGTCAGGTAGAGCTCAGCACTGTCCATATCTCAAAGCATAGATACATATGGACCCTCCTAGGGTCCAGCCTCCTCAGTAGATGAGACAGTATACAGATACAGAAATCAGATGTGTCAAATAAGGGAAAAAGAAAAGCCACTACTCCTATTACAGAAGTTTTAAGACAAAAGGAAACGCCAGCTGCCACCAGATAGTCCCACAGGAAATGAGATGTCGAATCCTAGAGAACAGTTAAAGTAGCACCCAGGTTGAGCAGAGTGCCAAATCGTCCAGGCTGAGTGCGAAACTTGTTTCTTTATTCTGCACAGGCACAGATTCGTGGTTTTTAAGAGTCTTTCATTCTCTTCCTTGATAACACAACGATGACTGCAGTGAAAGGACTTCAGAAAGGGAAAACAGGGTTGCTGATATGTAGCAGGCATTTTCAGGACCTTAGAAATGAATGAATGAATGAATGAATCTATCTAATATTGCTTGCTTGTTTTTTGATTGTACACAGAGTTTCCTCCTTGTAGTGAATACATCTTGAGGTGACCTGAAGGTACAAAGATACAAGTAATTTGCCTTGGAGCCAGTAATTACCTCATATAGAGATAACTATTTCTCCTAATCTCAGCATTTCAGGGATGATCTTGGATAAGAGACTCAATTTTTGGAGAACTCTTGAATCTCTCGGTTAAGTAGTCCAGGCACTCAAATTTCACCCTAAATAAAAAGCTGTCTAATCAATTGGCACAGTTCATTTTCAGGCTTTCCCAAAAGACTGTTTCCATTCCCCGATGGGATGTTCATTAAATTAGGATTACTATTTGGCTCTGACAGACAAATGTGTTTCCTGAAGCAATGTTGCTTGTACAGTAGAGTGTTACATTGCTTTGTTTTAAAAGACATCGACTGTTTCTTGGTGTATTACCAAGAAAGCAACATTAATCCTTATGGCAACTTTCTCAGTGAATGTTGCAGTGGGATTATATCATTCAAGGATATAGATTTATATATCTTGCTGCCATAAATCTAGGTTTTTATAAATTTTTTTTAGTCTTTATCCAATGAGTAACAATACTTTTTCAGTGAATATAGCAGTGAGATTACATCATTCTTAGATATGGATTGATACATCTCATAGCCATAAATCTAGGTTTTCACAGATTTTTATACTTTTATATTTTTATACTTCACAGAATGAGTAACAAAATTCTCTGAGATTTGCCGATTCATTCATTCATTCGGATTTTCTTAAAGTCAACATTCAGTTCATATCTCTTTTTCTAGATGTCTATTCTTTGTTTAGTTCTTAGTTTAAGTTCCTTGAATTATTTAATAGCAATAACCTGATTGGCTTTTCTTCCACGAGTAATTTAAATTGACTGTGATTCACCTTCCTAGTCTTAACGTGGCTCTTTATTTCTCTAGGAACTAGTCTTCTCATTATCAAACTTTTGGAAACCGCTTATTGAACCCCTTTAAAATATTCTCCTAAACCAAAAAGAGAAATTTGCATTTTCCTCTCAGCATGCCTCCATAGTGACCTGGGCAAATATTAGTAGGATCTGAATTCCTCTTCCTTTTCTCTAAGAGAAGAAAACAAACACAAGTCCCTTCATTTCTGAGTTGATGTTGCTCTAATGTCCTGTGCAGAGTTACTAATATGCCAGATGTTTACGGGCTAAGGAAAAATAATTTTAGAAATAAAGGGCCTTCCTAGCTTCTTCTGCTCTAATGTCACTAAGAATAACGACATTCCTTCAGAGGCATCTGATGAGCACTGATCCTACAAGGAGGAGAGAAGTTCCTGGCCATAAATTAATGAATCAACTCAAGGGACAAAAAGTATTGTGTGTGGATGCCATCTACGACCTGAGTCCTGCTTAACCTCAAGGGCAGGGAGCCAAAGTTTTGGAGATAGGAAGATTAGATATCTTTTGTTATTAGTTTTAAAAACCAATATATAAAAATAATTTTAAAGTACAAGAATTTCTTAGATTCAAAAAGTAAAGTAAAAGCAAGGAAAATTCACATGAGCCCTGAGAAGAAAACACAAATGAGAACGGAAGCCAGGATACAAGAAGACAATCGGTGAGGACAATTTAAATGGGTTTTTGTCAAATAGTCACAGTGAAAAAGTACTCAGATAAATCAACTGGCTTCATTTCTATGAGAGGCTGACATCAGATGAGGGTGTGGAACTGGACCTGGGTCAGTCCCTGACAGACAGAACCCATCCTGCTTTTCCCTTCCCGAGGCAGCATGCGGACGTAGCTCAGCACTTGCACTGAGTTTTCCAAATTTGAACTAATCAATATGTATTCATCTCATTGCAACAGAGCTCAAATTATAACTGAGAGCCCCTTACGCATAAACATAAACTCATATACAATCTCCTAGATGACTTTTTTATAGACGCATGTGCCACGTGGACAACGTAAGTGGGTGAATGATGGTACAGGGGTTTTCACGGGTTGCTCGCTTGGATACCAACCCATCCAGCACTGGTAAGGCCCTGGTAGGCAGACAGGACAATGCTCTCTCTCTCCTTTACTGCGGACATCAAACCAATGCTCCCGGCTGTGATTAAAACTCCCTTTTCCAAAACTCTCCTCTGAACTCTTACAGCACTTGTCAAGGGGAATGCTCGTCATCGATTCGACAAATATCACTAAACTGCTGTGTGTTTGTTTAGCTGCTGTGTGTGCATTTGAAACTGTTAACTGCTCCAAAGTTGAAATTACGTCTTATGCTTCATGGTCAGAGAGCTAGGCACACGCAGGGTCTTTGAATATTATTAATTTTAAAAGGATACTTAATCATTTAAAGATAAATGATTTAATTAAGTTAATACTTAATTTTTTTATTTACGAATGTCTGTAAAAGATCTACCATGTGTTTGACACCCACATTTACAGCTGGGTGAACCCAGTATTGCCACGTTCATGCGGTAGCTCAGGTTGGGGCGTTTGGGCCCCGTGGGCCTATGCTCAGTATGTACAATGGCCACGTGGTGAATCAAGAGCCGTTCTACACAGTGTGGTGCTCTGCCACATATGGCATGGTGTTGTCCCAGCATCCTCAGATTCTGAACTTTGACCCTGGCGTAAGGGCTTGCCAGAGATGCTGCCAGGCATCTTACCCATTACAGAAAGGGCAGGGCCAAGGGACCTGCTGACGTGGCCCACGGACCAGGGGAACTTCCACCACAGCCTGGCCCTGCAGAGCTAGCTCCCTCTTGCTCTGAGCATCATCACTAAACACTGGTCACTCCCTAGGTTACTTTGTAAATGGATCATACACGTATTCCCACTGCATTCAGAGTTCAAGGGGAGCCAGCAGATATGGAATGCCTTTTTTAATCATAGAGAAACAAGGAACAACACTTCGTTGTTTATGGCAGAGGGGAAAGCACAGCATGTCCGAGATCACTAACTTCCCAAAACTTCACCAATATGGTAGGTCTATGAATATATATGGTTTTCTCCCACCCACTAGCGTGCAAACGTCTTACCAAAGTTACGGCATACTCGCCATTCCCTGCTCCTTAAGGCCTTTTGTCCTGACATCATCAATAAGTGGACTACTATGATATTTTATGCAATATTGTGATGATCGAGGTCCCCATGCGCTATATTATGTCAAAAAGCAAAAAGGTTGCCACTGTAGCTAGGGAACAAGGTAACGAAGGTACACTCCTGTACTTGCCTCGTGAACTCAGACTGCTTCGGTCCTCCCTATTTCAGGGTTTCGAGAAGAAAGAATTTGTCAAACCCATTCCGTCTACCAAGTGCAAGAGCCCACGTTCATCTTTTTCAGTACAGATACCATATGCAGACAATAGATGCAACTGAGTCCACAACTGGGTAAGTTTACAGAAGTCTCTGTCCTCTGTCGGCTAAGATCCACCAGGTTTTGCTGAGACCAAACGGGTGAATACAGTGGGTAAACAAGAGACCACCCTGCCCGTATCCTTCTAGTTTTTAATGACATTACTAATTTCTGTCATTGCTTCAGGAATGTGATTTGCTTCTGATTTACAATCTTGACTTGGGTGGGGAGTTGGGAGGGGCAGTTTTAGGGACTGGTTCGTTTCTTGGTCACTTTCGTACAAGTGACCCTTGTTCCTATCGTAGGGAACAAATCATTCCCCAGACTGATTTGCTAAGGCTGCCAAAACAAGATAACAGACTGAGTGGCTTAAAAAACAAAAAGCTAAAAGTTCAAGTCCAAGATGTTAGTATGGTCGTTTTCTTCTGAGGCCTCTTTCCTCGGTTTGCAGATGGCCACCTACCCTCTGTGTCCTCAAGTGGTTTTTCATCCGTGTGTATTTACGTCTGTGTCTGAACCTCCCTTCTCATAAGGACACCAGTCATATTGAATTAGGGCCCACCCTAAAGACCTCATGAGTTCATTTCCTCTTTAAAGACCTTATCTCTAAATATGAGATTACATCCTGAAATACTGGGGATTAGGGCTTCAACATATCAATTGAGGGGGAGCATAATTCACTCCAGTATTTTAGTGATATTCTAAAATCCTATTAGTATGAAATACTATGTTAGAAAATTCAGTTGAAGAGAAAAATTTTGAATTAGTTTATTTATTTTGGGGTTAGGCTTCTCCTGTTTCATTCAGCTGAAATGTAAGTTCTTAATTGGGCTTATGATATATATTTTTTAAAACGCCAGATGGTGTATGCTGCCTCACTCTTACTCATACTCCCTGGCATTCTCTGGGTACAGACTTGTTGCACTGCAGTGAGCCTGGGTCAGTGTGTGCAAATGGTTTCTCTAACATCTGGGTGTTAGGAAATCATTACTGAGGGTTCCTACAAATGATGTCCCAGGTGTTGCCAAAGAATTGATTCCCAGGAGAGCTAAGTATCACTGTTGCTGTTCACACATGCACAGTAAAGGTGAGGATGAGTCAAGTGCCTGAATTATAGCTTGCATGAGCCCTTCTTTTTCTTAATATGAGATGGCTGGGAAACCATCCCCACCCTCCACTCTGCGTAGGGTATTCACATGCCCTTGGTATCAGTGCTTCTCCGCCAGAGGCAATGTTTCCCGCATAGGACATTTGGCAGTATCTGAAATTTGTGATGATCATAACTTAAGAATTCTACTAGAACCCAGCAGATAGTGGCAATGCATGCTGATAACCTGCCTGCGATGCACAGGACAAAGCCCCCAACAAAAACATTCCATTCTGAAACGCCAACAGAGTCAAGGCTGAGAACCCAACCGTGCTCTCTACAAATTTATCTATATCTATAATTTGCGTGGGAGAATTGGAGGCAATTCATAGGTTAGTTTTCCTCTTTGATTATGTATCTTTACATTAAGAAAAAAAATAATCATGCATAAAGGAAACGAAAGACAATTTTTCTTAGGATACCATATAACTCACTAAACTGGACTAGGGCAGTGACCCAAGGTGAGTATAGGAAAACCACTTTTAATAGATAAAGCACACATTCAAAGTCCTACCACAGTTCTACAGATATTAACCCCCTCTTTGGTCAGCTCCTGGTTGGACTTACATGATTGTGCCCTATACCTAGTGTCATGTTATGGATCTGAATTCTGGATCTTCAAAATCTTAATTTTGCAAAGCAGCTATCTGTTTAAGGAAATTAAACATCATGCAGAAGAGTGTTTAGGGCGACCACATCCTTTAAAGTAACAGATCCAAGTGGAAAGTCCAGAAGTTTTTCTTGGCACATTAATTTTTCTTCATGAAATGGGGAAGTGATCATGTAACCCATTGTTGTCTTCCCTGCCCTGAGAAATTTAGCTGCGTATTTATAAGAAACATAACGGTCAGTCCTTAGATGAAGCATGCGGCCTTGCAAAACTATAGACATGTCAGTTTTTGAGAAATGTGATTTTTGATTTCTGCATCACAGCTCTCATCTCACATCTCACAGGAGGAAACATCCTGTAATACAAAGGAGACAATAAGCTGGATTCTTTTCCCCAGGCTTCCCAAATTTGTCAGATTATAAGGAATACCAGAGTCACTTATTTAAGACACATTTAAAGACGAATTTTAAAATAAGCTCTTTCAGTGATTTTTAAGATGTGGCAATGATAGAAATATCACTCTAGGGATTGGGTCTGCAAACTACAGCCCACGGACCTGTTTTTTATAATAAAGTTTTATTGGAACATAGTCACATCCTTTCATGTATTTATCATCTAGTGGGGCTTTCACACTGTAACAGCAAAGTTGAGTTTTGCGTATGCCCAGCAAGACCAAACGTATTTCCTGTCGAGCCTCTTTATGGCAACAGTTTGCTGACCCCTGGTCTGGATGGGTAAAGTGGAAAGTGGTAGATATGGACAAAACAGATCTGCCTAAAACTGTAACACAACACACGCTCCAAAACAAACAGCCATTTATTTAATTTCTGGGAACCAAGCAATTGGAAGGAACTAATTTTCCACTTCGATTAATCGAGACTTATTATTGAGTCCAGAAATGCATTCGGAAATATTTTAAAATATGAAGACCTCTGCCTTTCAGGAAGTTGGCCAAATATAACATATATAAATCAATTAATGCAAAATTATGTGCTAACTGTATGCTACTGACTAAAAAATAAATAGTAATGTAAAAAAGGTAAAATAAGATGAAGAAGGTGCTGAGGTTAAATATGAGATTATATTGGACATGGAAGAAGTGAGTAGAAAATACATATTCAATTGGTTGACTGCTTAACTGACTAACTTATTGATACGTGTCAGGAGAGTTTTCATCTTGATGAGCAATGGGGAATAAGATTGGGTGTTGAATTACTTATCTATTGCTTCATTACCAATTGCCCCCAAACTTAGTGACTTAAAACAACAAATGTTTATTATCTCACATACTTTCTGAAGGTACTAAATCTAAGAAGAGTTTAGCCAACTGATTCTGGTCCAGGGTCTCTCCTGAGACCAAAGCATAGGCTGAGGTTGTAGTCAAATGAAAACTTGACCAGAGCTGGAGGACCCCTTTCCAAGATGGCTCACTCACATGGCTATGGGATGGAAGCTTCAGCCTCTTGCTGGCTGTAGGCAAAGGCCTTTACCTCTTAACACATAGACCTCTTCACAGGGTTGTGAAGTGTCCTCACAACGTGGCTACTGGCTTCCTACTTAATGAGTGGTCCAACAGAGAAAGATAGCTCAAGGAGAAAGCCTTTTATAACCTAAGACAGATATTATATCACTTTTATGTGTTCTATTAGTTAGAAGTGAGTCAGTAGGTCCAACCCATATAGAAGAAGATGGTAATTAGGCTCCAACATTTAGATGGAAGAACATTGAAGAATTTGTGGACATATTGTAAAACCACCACAGATACATTAGACGTGAGTCAAACCAAGAATCTAGAACTAGAATAAAGAACTGGTGTTCTCACCAGGCTCAAGAAGATGTGTGGTTTATATGCACCTGTAACCTCCCCCAAACCATCAGCACCATTAATAAACTAATTATCTCACTTGTGAATTTTTCAACTGACCTTGTTATCAACCAACAAAAGGAAGGATGTTTTCTCTTGATTTACAAAAGATAAAAGGTCAGTGCTGGTCAGTCCTACAGCTTCTCTCTCTGAATTCCCTTTCAGCAGGGAAAAATTTGGGAGAAGGTGTAAAATGTAACATTTTCTTCCCTTTTCATGGTTCCATGTATTTATTGTTAAACAATGCAGAAAAATCAGAAGCTTAATGATAAAATGCTATAAATCAAAGGGAAACTAAGTCCTTGGAGTCATTTACAATAAGAAATAGAAAATCTTGTTTTTCAAAGGTATTTAATAGACTTTATTGGTAGTTACCTGAGTTTTACTTATGGCATTGGCTTGGTATTTATATAGTTGTATTTTCATTCTTACATCTTTTAAAATGTCACCATTAACATGTGCTTAATATAATAAGCTACTGGTGATCAGTTATGGGTATAGCACAACTTATTACTACACTTTTAAAGATAATTCTAATACTACCATTAAGTAATTTATTCAACCATTCCTCAAATCTGTCTTACCTGCTTCTGTCTGTGGTTTGGGTCCTGTCATCCTCTCTCGCCACTTTTTTGATAAAACATTGCCCCAAGTTTCTTCTGAGAAATCACCTCTGTCTTCTCAAGGCTCACCATGGATCGATACTATTCCGAACTCTGCTGCTTTTCAGTCAATCAGTACATCCTAGTCTTCTGGTCACAAGGGCAGGAATAAGCATGTGACCCTATTTAGGTCAGCAAGGAATAGGACTTGGGCTCTTTTTCAACTATTGCGTGAAAAATATTAACTCCTTTCCTTGGAAGCCACGTTGCCGTCGTACGGGAGTGCTTTGCTTCCCCGTGGAGAGTAAGAATGAAGTGAATGTCGCAGAAGGCAGGACCAAGGAAAGCAAAAGGAGCCTCACCACGTGAGCCCCGGATCAAGACTTACCAAGACCAGAGACGAGTTTTTGTCACTTAAAATCCACGAATCCTAACTGATAAAACATTTACTCATTTGATTTCATTGAGCTCTATTTTTTTTTTCCCTGTGTATTTGTTGGTTTTCAAAACTCTCTGTGTATAGACAGCACAAATTATATGACGAGGCACTACTCATTGGGCCATTTCTTAAGACTCTGGTTCAAGTAAATATTATTACAGTTGAGATGCCTCATTTTTATGTGGGCTTGAAATGAAAGAGTATGATGATTTTTTTTTTTAAACATTAAGTCTCCCTGTGGGGCATGTCATTGGAGGCTTGTGTTTGTCATGCTTATGGTGCATTCGAATACACTTACTAAATTCAGTCTTTGAATTAAGCTGTAACCAAGCTTGTATATTCATTAGAAAAGAGAAATTCTCCTCGAAGAAGTTCAAATTGTTTATTGATTTTCATTTCTGTGTTCAAAGGAAGACTGGGCAGATCTGTCTGCATGGTGCCCATGGGACTAAGCGGCCAACAAGAGCCCATTTAAACCCAACTGAGCAGCTCCCAGCCAAATGGGAGGATTCTTCTAAAACTATATTAATAAATAGTAAGAGGATGAGATTTCCAGTTCAATAAAGTTGATTCTTAACAAGGAATAACAAATTTGCCACAGCTGGCAAGAAATGACGATTTAAGGGAAAGCTTAAAAAAAGAATACAACATAGGAGATGTCAGAAATGAATTTGAGTATTCTCCTTTTGATTATGGCTAGGGGTAGAGAAAAAAAAACTTATTTTAAAAATCACTTCTTCCTTAACCTTGATAATTTAACTATCAATGTGGTAGCCCCATGGCATTACCAATTGGGAGTGTATATGAAGTGGGCCATGAAGTCAGGCATGATGTGTTCCGTTTGTTAATGGTCACACCTTTCTACATGAATACCCTCAAGGAATCTCTGAAAAGGGGAAATACCAGTTTGCAAGAAAGAGTATACACATGAATATTTATGTATCCTGAAGCCAAATCTAAAAGTTAGTTTTTAAAAATAAATGTGAGGGTTGCTGAAATTTCATGGCCCTTTGATAAATTTTTGCTATCCATAAAAATCTCACCAGACCCCGATACGTAGAGACTGTAAAATCTTCTTTTGTGACCTTCATTGTCTTTTAGAAATAAAATTAAACATGTTTCATTTACTAAGCATAAATACAAGCTTAGGAAGATATACCTTCTCTTCCAGATTGAAGATTGTAATTTCTGAAAGACATCTGCATTTTCACTTTTTATTGGTTCTGAAAGACTCAACAAGATAATGGACCAAACTCAGTTTTTAAATCAATCAAATTTTTAATTAGAAAATTATGTGAAGTCAATTTACCTTTGCCGTATAAAACAGGAGAGCTGGTCCCTTGCCTGTCTTACTTCTCGAAGACTCAGGTTTAGCCTCGGTTCTGCCGGTGCTGTCTGTACTCTTACGGAAGATTACTTCATCGCTGTGTGTCACAGTTTTCCCCTCTGCAAACTGGCCTGCAAAGCACTGGTTCTGCTTCAGAGGAATGTTTTGTGGATGAAATACATAAAATATTGGCAATAATATTTTTGCAAAAATACGAGCAGGTAGAACTATAAAGTTTACAAGCAGGAGTGACACACAGATGTTATGTGGAGGTCCCGAAAGGCAAAGCCACATAGAAGAGCAACTGCTTAGAGTTGATACAGGCATCATCTTGCCAAGACGGGTAGATGAAGGACGAAAACCATTCAGCGCCTCCCGTAAAAAAATAATATAGCAGAGAAAACCTGTAAGGAATTAGCTGCATGCCTTCCAAACACCAGCAAGCCAGCGGAGTTCTGGGAACGCTCCCTCAGAGACCTAAGTCGAGATAGTTCTCCGAAACCAGCCACTTGGGAAGACTGAAAAAGGGGGGTGTATAATCATAGGATATCAGAGTGTTCGATCATTACCCACACAAAAATAAGCAGTCAATATTTAGAAACTTGCAGCAGATTGAACATTTTGACTGCTTTTGACCCAGGTCTTCAGCCTGGGAGAATTTGTCCTGGACGTGGAGGTCAGTTCTACAGTGAGCAGAATTTCCATCTGATAGAGACAGTAGTCCTCCCTTCACGTTATTGATAAGTTCTTGGAACGGCAGAGAAATGAGGTGCAATGAAACCCATTTTGCCATAGACTAAACTGATAGAGAGTTAAGTTTCTGTGGCATCTCTCCAACATTATAATGAAATGTGATTCAAGGACCTGCTATATTAAAATAACCTTTATCAAAATTAAGGGGGGAAACATCAAGCTGTGCCCGAAAAAGAAATTTGGAATTAACTGGCTAGATCAGCAGCAACACTGAACACTCAGGACTCTCTCAGCTTTACGCTGTCAGTGTGTGAAGCTCGGGACAACGCTCTGGCCAGGAGGGTTCTACCACTTATCCACAAGCCTCTACTGAGTCGCATGATTACACTCCTAAGAAAAGAGTTTTTGTTGGTGCTTTTGTACTAAAAGGAATAATTTGTTACTGGAAAACACTGTCTGACAGAAATTCTAATTTTTAAAAAACACAATGAAGTCTAGTGTAACAAAGTACAGGCAGAATCTTTTCATTCTGTCCCTGGAACCAGCACGGGTGTACCGGGCAAGTTTAAATCACCCATTTCTGCTTCTAGTGTCCGTGCAGACAAAGCAAACATCCAGGGAGACTGAAGAGGGTGCAGCCCTTCCCCCAGGTGTCTGTGAGAGCTTGGGGAACATCCCTGGACTGTGGCCGGGAGGCACCTAGCAGAGTTCCCAGGTGCCTGGGGCCCGA
>NW_006439191.1:6138049-6167909 GCF_000325575.1 Pteropus alecto | reverse complement strand
CGCTCTTTGCAGAAACTCTCGAATGGAGTCGTTTGCTTTTAAGACCCATGACATCTAGCCAAGCCGAGCCTCCTTGCCTCATATAACAACAGTCAACTGATTTGCAGGGTATTACTTCATGTTCACAGACTGCTTTGGAGTCCAGGTTACAGATTTCCTCTTTATTTCACCTCCTGACACCCTTCTTAGTCATGACACTGCATGAGAATGAGCCAGCCAATAGGCGAGTTCTTGGACTTCCTCGGCTCCAGCCATCCTCACGACCTGTCCCCTCAAGCCTCTTGTTCTCAGGGTCACACACTGGATCTTCTCTTTACCTAGAGCAACTCCACGTCAGACCGAAACTCACAAACGTCACTCTCGGACTCTCACGTACTTTTCTCCCACCTCTCACGCTGCTGCTTTTCAACCTCAAAGAGAGATCAGTGCGTTGATCCCCTGATCGTTCTCCAACCTGTCAGAGCCGTCCTGGCTTCATGGCCTTTGCTACCTAGCGGGACCCCACGATTGATCACCTGGTCTGTCTTCTTACTGGTGCCTGCCACTGAGAGTCCTGTGGTCCCCTCCCTCGTCTTCCAGCTTCACCACCAGGCACTGACTGCCTCCTCCCCAATGTGAGAAGAGCATCGACAAGCTCACCGCTGTCTGCAGACACCTCACAAGGCTGTGTTATGTCTTCGAGCCTTGCCATGCAGGCTGAAGATTTGGTGTGTGCATCTTCTCATTTGGAATTCACCCCCTGTCACCTTCCCCCAGACTTTTCCCAGATTGAGCTAAGGACCTCAGCCTCTGCAAACACCCCTCTCACAGCCATCCCAGTACCCACCCCATGCTGGTGACAAGGTTGGCTAATATTCTTGTCTTTCCCCCAAAACTATAAGCTCTCCGGGAAGAGGGATTTTATTTTTTCAATTCTTGATTCTCTAACACCTGTCAGAGTAGCTGGGGTATTATAGGTGCTCAACAAATATTCCTTGAAATGAAACAAACTCACCCCTGCCCTTCTTCCAAACTTGTCCTCAAACAGCAGCTAAGCAACGAGGCTACTTCATTCTCATCCCACAGAAAATCACATAACTATTATCCCTCCAGAAGACAAACTACATGGGAGCTTGGCTGAATCCGCAGTGCCTAGAACAACCAAGCGTATATTGGGTGTTTAAAAATTCATGAAATTTCAGTATCGCATCTAAAATTTAGGTCTTTCGATATCATAAGCGCTTACAACACGCCGAGTTATTTTCTCGCACCTGAGCAGGGTTGTCTTTTTCTTCTTTTCCGTCAGAGATGACTCCAAAGCTCTCGCATGTCTTCACTCTCTCTAACACACCTCCAGCTGACATCTTCTCTCCTCTTCCTCAATAAAACGGGGCCATGGAGTGTGTATTTCTCCAACCTCCTGCACTGTGATGTGCCAGTGGCTCTATGTCAGCATAAGAAACGGTAAGTTCATCTCATGAGAAAAAATTCACTCTGCCAAATACCAATATTTTCATCCGCTTGATTACTAACACTAGAACTTCAACTCTGTGCTTTTGAACAATCACAGATAATAAAACAAGGTCCATTGAAAAAAAATATTTGCATGATTGTTAATAATTATTGGTCTTATTAAATTATAATAATGAGCCATATTTCACCATTGTTATTAATACATAATATAGTCTGAACACATGGATGTCTGATTATATGACCTACTATAGAAAAATTTGGTGATTCAAAGGTGCGGATATAGTAGCTCTGAAAGTTGAGTCACTCTTAACCTTTAAGAGAAGGCGTATAGAGATTTTTAATCATTCAACACTTTTCTCATAGAGATAGGAAACTTTTTATTAGGGTTAGATCTTAGAAACACTAGGTGGTAGATCAAGACAATTATAGATCTTACAAACAGTAATCCATCTAAACATTCTGCTATGCTTGCTTATTCACCAAACAAAACCAAATTAAAAATGAAAAGATTAAATATGTGAGTGATCTTTTATCTATATTTAATCTATATAAATCACAAACCAATTATTGTATGGTTTCTAGACATTTGGATTTAATTTATTCCTTTTCATATGTGCACTATACCTTTAGCTCAAGAAGCAGTCTTATCATAGTTTTCAGAAAAACTAAAAATAAATGCAGGTAAGCCACTTTGTCAAAGTTCTCAAGAGATCTGTCAAACTTCCCTTATGTTAGAATTTCGTTATTTAAAAAGGGGAAAATAAGAGTTAAAAGTCACTAGCTCTTAAAAGTATATTTATATCAAAAAATATAACCCTACCCAATATCACAGGAGATGCATTATCTTTGTAAAGCCCTCTCCTTTAAGGAAAAAAAAAAAAAATCTAAAGAAAGATTTCATTGCAGTACAATTTGTTGTGATGTAATTTAACCTGGAAATAAGCTATAATCGAAAGGCAGAAAATGACTCATTTGCAAATTAAGAGACCTAACCTATGAAAGTACAAAGGCTTTATTTATTGCTTAAAAACACAGAAGATTTATTTATGACTTAAAAATTATGAAGTTAATTCTTTTAAAGTATTGAGTTCAGAAATAATGAGTTTAGAACTAATTAATATCATTGATTTGAAACTAAATAAAAGCTTTTCATTATTGTCATTATTTTGAATTCACTATGTCAACCCAATAAGTGTTTGTTAATTAAGTTAATTGTTTTGACTGAAGAAAAATAGACTTTTACATTAATGTCATCATTTATTTCAATCTCTGAATCGGATTTTTTTTCTCATACTTGAAAATTTTTCTGCTGGTTTGCAAACTATTTGTTCAGTTTCTAAACAAGCTGATTTCGTTTCAAAGGCCATCATGTATACTCAAAGTCTAGAAGACTCTCAGAACAAATGCAAAGGTCAAATGAGGTTGATGCTGAGAAACATGCATTTCCTAGACTAGACTCTCCTTACTACCAGAAGTGAATATTGAGTCGAATTTTGAAGAGAAAGAGCATGAACTAGGATGTATTTCTGGGAGGAGAAATAATGTGCGTAAATAAACAGGATTAGAAGCAAAAAAGGGGGGAAAGACTAGAAAATATTTTTGCCCAGTGGTAACACACCCTGCTGTAATCTTTCATAAGGAAAAAGCACACGTTTACTTGTGAGAGTATGTTGTTAAAATTCCCACATTTTACACCATAACCCTTTAAAAGGTATCGCTTCCTATCAGAAAAATCATCTCAGGAAACCAGGGGACTGACAATCTTTTATTTCAGCATTTATACATGTGAGCTGCTGGGGAAAATCAAAGGTGTTTAAATATGTTCATAAAGTGGTTGTGGCTGGCCTGGTTTTATAAAAGTGACACCATGTTGATCCAAATCGTTGAGAATTTGCCAGATTTTGCCCATGTCATTTGTTTCTAATGAAACTCGGTTTTTCTGTCTTGAGACCACAGCTCTGCATTAAGTTATATTCGTGTGTGACCTAGAATCATGCCTGATTTGGCCTGAAGAATCATGCTGCTGAATAATGCTCAGGACACTGGAATCTAGCTCTGTGACCAAAGAAGGAGACAACCGTTTTTGAAGCAGAGCTATTGATCTGTACTGACTGAATATGAGCCCCATACCAGGACCTAAAAACACAAGGTTAGTTCCTAAAGACGTTCACAATCGGTTAGGGAGACAGACAGAAAACAGTGTGAAGGCGTGAAGTCGGGGCGGGATATGCTGTGATGACCCACAGTGCACTGGGCATCCTGTCGCAGCTCAGTGTAGAAAGCATTCTTCTCTTTTCAATTGTGATTTTAAAAAGTTACCTGTAAACCAAACAGGTTGAACAATTTTATAAATGTGGCCCAATTATCTTGGAGAAAATTTTTATGGCAATTTTCGTGTATAATTTTATATCTGTGGAACATGTTGGATCGTGGACAACTCGAGTTGATGCTTTAAAACTGGCTTGATTTTTAGATGCCTAAGAAAATGATTTTGTTTCCATTTAGTGTCCTGTGATGTTCAGAAACTGTCCCCAACCTTCCTTGGTATGCACACCGGTAACAAACGGCTATGGATTAATTGTGAGTCTGAATTTCATTTTGATGCAACCTTCGAGCATTGTGTGTGTTGTCCTTGGTTCCTCTTCCCTATCCCCACCCCCATGCTAAATGTTTGCGACCACGAATCTAAAAAGTTCTAAGCAAGAACCGAATTACTCTAATAATCGAATTTCAAAAAAAAAAAAAAAAAAGTTCTTGCCCAAAGCCTTGTTCTTGCAGAAAAAGCATCTGTTGGTTCTCCCTTCGGGGTCCTGTTGAGACTGGCATTTGGCTGCTGCCTTCTGAATGCTGTCTGATGTGTCGGAGTGAGTCCCTGGGTGTCCACGTGCCAACAGAGCTGCAGCTTCCATACCCAACTCTCACTCCACTTCATGGAGTTTCTATGTCATTTGTTGGGTTGTGTTCCAGTTTCCTAATTCTTCTCTGCACATCTGTCTGGAGACCTTGTTCCCTTCATTTTTCTCATTCAGAAAGTAGACCTATTGCTCCTTTGAGATCTATTCCAATCCTTTAAAACTTCCTAGAACCATGATTATGGGACCACGTTCCTCAGAGACTCCTAATGCTAACCTTTCCACCAGATTGGACTTGTAGGCTAATGACCCTCTGAAAGACCTATCTTTGCTATAGTCCCGTGGAAGTGACAGCAGCAGAGCTAGCTACCTCCTCATGGTAGAGTCCCCAGCCCAAGTTCACTATTCCCCTGAGAACAACTCTCTCTGTTGACCTGCTTTAAGTTCCTAGATTTCTTTGGAACTAAGACCATGAAAGCTGTGATAAACATCTCTGCTGACAGTGGAACAAAATTTCATAAATACTGCTTCCTCACCTCTAAGAAAATGATGTCAGGCAGCAATTTGGTTTTAGGCGTCTGACAGGAGAGAGGTAGTTTGAATGTTTCTGAGGTCCCGGTATGTTGCAATCATGGTGCTAAGCAAAAGGCATCTTCTCCCAAAGACATAGTCTCACTAAAAATGTTTACGATCTGATTGGAGAGTTGGACAAGCAAAGACGTAGTAATGTTATAAAGTGTACATGATGTCTGAGGTGCAGGGCGTAATGGGACATACAAGAGATTCCTAACCCAATCATAGAAGTTCAAAGAAATCTCTTCATTAGAAATGACTCCCACACTTTGATATTAAGTCTTAAGGCAACTGCTGGGTAAGGTAGAAGAAATAGGCTGAGTTGTTAGGGGAAGGGGAGCTACAGAAAACAGCACATAGAAAAGAATAGAGAAGAGAGAATATACGATGCTTTTGGAGTGCCAAAGCTATTTTATTCTCGTAGGATAAAATGATTGCAATGACTATAATCCTTAGAAATAGGTGATTTAGTATAACCTAGAAGTCAACTCTAAAATGAATTCAAAAATACCCAGCACCCATAAAATTCATCTCTACATTCTCCATGTGCTGCTGATCAAAGTATTTGTTATCTGGCAAATGTACCTAAACTCTTTGACTCCTCCTATTATAATTGGTCTTGATGTTTCAACCCTTGATCTGAAAATCCATCTCTCTTAATCTCTTTGCCTTTTAGGTCTTTGAGGGCTGTGATAAAAGCAAAAATGAAAATCCATAATGAAATTCTGTACCTAGCTTGGTTTGCTGCAACACAGCAGTCGCTGACAGTCCCGATGGGTAAGTAAAAACAAAAACAGGGGTTCTGTGGGGTAGGGTGGTGTGGGGGATGGTGGGCTGGGGAACCCTGTGAATAATGATTTCAGAATAATTGACTGGTGGAGAATAAGGGGTTTATTGTATTGTCCAGAGCATTATTTTATTGTCCATGAGACAATGCATACAGAATGTAGGGCTCAAGTTTTTGTTTAGTTCCTTCATTTTCCGTACCCAACTTCTATAGTCAAATCAACTAGAACATTCAGAGCCAATCTTAGGCAAAATAGTGAAATCATCTTCTGGACATTTTTTTGCTTCTGCCATAATATTGACATTAGGTAACTAGTATCTTGTTTTTCCTTTCCCTCTCCCCTCTATGAGAATGTCTCCCTCCAACCCCTAACCCCACTGAGGTTAAAAGGCCTGATAATAATTAAGGCTCCAATAGAAATTATATTGTAGTGGATAAATAAATGTCTGGCTCCTGAAATTCTAGGCATCAATCATCAATTCAGTAAGAAATATTTCGGGGAGACCCTGGCACCTTCCTGCTACCCAGAATTCATAGCAATGAGTGGACACCTATTCTGCACCAAATGTATGTTTCTGAGAATGCGTCTTCTTCAGCAGAAAGGCTGCTATGTCTGAAGGGTGCAGTTACACTAGAAGCCCTAGTCCAGTAAGCCATCTAACCTTGGAAGGTCAGACGTATGTGGAAAACCAGCTGAACGAAGGAAGGAAGAAAGGAAGATGGTCACAGGGAAGTCTTGGAGAGCAAGTGCCTAGACACCAAACTGAAATTGAGGGCAGGACTCGGACCAGGAAGAACCAGATCCCCGGTCACCTGATTGGGAGTCTCAGGGGTCAGAGGCAGGCTTCGCCGCCAGATTGAGGATGGAGAATCTCAGATGCTGTCTTTTTTGACCTTTAAGTCATAGGTGATTCAGACATGGCCATCCACCATGTACCCACAGAAGTGATGAGGCAATAGTCAAAGGTCTCTCAACTCTTCTTGATGTTCACCTCTTCAGTACCGCCCAGTGCCTACCTCTCGTAGGCATACCTACGTATGGTCTCACGCCTGCCTCTCCCTCTGCATCCCCGTGTCCTACCCAAGGCTAGGCCTCCTGCACTGGCTTTCCTTTCTCCTCTACCACCTCGAATGTTCTTGCCATGGCCAGCCCATCATGGGCCAACCCCCAGCTCCAGCCCAGCACCTGAAACCCTGTCTGACCCATCTCACTTTTAGAGATGAGACCTTGAGACATGGGAATTATCCTGAAAGCGTGAGACAGGACTAAATTTACAGATGAAGGAGGCGAGTGGTCTGTACTTTTAGAAAAAAGATATAAACAGCCTGGCAACTACTAGACACACTTTTAAATACAAATGGCTTCTCAGACAACATGCCATATCTCCGGCGATGAAGATGTAACATTCGGAACGCATTTCCAAACACAAGTTTATTCCATTTTTAAAGTCGTGACCTCATAAAAAGTCATGACCTCAGTGCTCGCTTGACCCTGTGATCCCTCTCCTTCCAGCCCTGTGTGGGTGTTTTCCTCTCTTCTCAGCTTTATGCCTCTGAGCTGAGTTCACTCATGTTGTACCTGTCTGTGATCATTGACCACTGAATTGACTCTGTGTGTGTGTGTGTGTGTGTGTGTTTATACACACACACACATACACACACACACACACACATTTCAGGTCTCTTTCAGAACAAATTCAACATGATTAAACATTCTGCAATCTAATTCAGACATTAAACAGCAAAAACCATATTTTCGAACTCTTATTTTTAATATGAGTTAAGAACCTATGTAATTTTGAATTTTTCAACTGCTTTTCCATAACATCTAGGAGCATGCTCCATTCTCCAAGTCGATGATGAAAATTTTAGAATAGAAACACTGGGTCTAAGACACCTTCCTGAAGGAGACCTCTTGTCCCTCACTCGGAGAGTCAGCTCACGTTTGTATATTTCCATTAGTGACAAATATCTCCATGGCCACGAAGATTCTGATCTGAAAAGCTGTTCTTATAGTGTGTCATTGGCAAGTTGACTCACCAAAGAGCATTCTAATCAGTAATGTTGAAAGCTTTCCATAAACGAGATGGCTGTCACTGTTCCTTTTTTTTTTTTTTTCCTGTCCCAAGTGGCAATAAAAGAGAACAAATAAAAAGAGAAAACTATAATTGGTCTGATAATTGAGCCATGAAAATGGACCATGAAAATGGACCATAAAGGACGGAAACTGGAAAGAAAGCCACAGAAATGGTGGCATTCCAACGAGTCACCAGTTCGTCCTGCCTGGCACGCCTGGGAACAATTGTTTTGGTTTAGTTTTCTAACTTTTGAACATTCAAGGAATGTCAGCCACACTTTGAAAAGCGACACGATTGACTTTTGGATCTCCTCACTTCACTAGTGGAACGTGAAGACATGTCTGAAAAGTGCTATCATTTTATTCAGAGCTTCATTAATTTGACCCTTTGTCCTCACATCAGGAGAATAAAGGGAACCTTTCATATTATAGCTGGATAGAAGATGATAATCTCATTTTTTCCTTACTTCCTCTGCCCCCAATTCTTTGTTTTCTGCCTAATCTCTTATGGAAAAAAAAAACCATTACCCATTTACATTGTGCTAAATGGGTAATAATTCTGCAATGACGAGCCATCCTTACTTAAAGAGAGCATGTCTGCGACACACTGCAAAAAAAAAAAAACAAAAAAAAAACAAAAGGAAACCCCCCAAGCTGGATCAGTGAAACGGACATGTTAAGACCACTGGGCAGAAAAGAAGACCAGAGTAGCTAGCAAAAGGGAACAAAATGTTTAATCCCAAGACCTGACTTGTCTCGGGGATGGGTCAGTTATGGACATGGTGTGTCACTGTGAATAGTAAAATTTTTTAATCTGGCAGATCAGGCACTATGGATACGTGTTGGAATTAAAAGCTATAAGTAAGAGCAACTAACATAGGCTCTAAACATTCAAAACCGGTGACACAGCATTGAGCAAGACAGAGCCTCTGCTCTTGAGTTTATAGACAAGGAGACTCTCCCCGCACCCCCCCCCCAAAAATACATATAGATAACTATAAAAATATTTTCCTGTGTCCACTTGCATTTCAAAGAAGATAAAATAGGGTAATAATATAAAGAGAATTATGTGGGTGTGAAGGATGTTCCTTTAGCTCAATCTGTCCCAAGATGGAATCTGGGGGGAAATGCTCTAAGTTGGAGATCAATTAAGTACAAATTCCCTGATATTAGAACGGAATTGAAATGTTCAAGATGCAGCGATGAGAGCCATGTGACTGGAGCAGGCTGAACAGGAAGTGGTGGGCCGTGGCAGGATATCACCGTTCAAGCCAAGATATGAAACATTTCCAATATCCCAGAGGCTATTTCATACACCTTCCTCTTCAGTATTTCTCTCTCTGTCTGTCTGTCTGTCTCTCTCTCTCTCGCATTATGGCAGTCATTTAACTATTTTATTAACTATTTAACTCTTAAAAGAAATATCACCTGACTTTGGCTACAAGCTTTGAACCAAAAGTACATTATAACTCTTTTCTTATAAAACTTACCTCAAATTTTTCATCTATATGATAAATATTTTCCATGTATATAGTCATATTTCATAGTTGATGGATGTATAATATCCCACTGTATAGAAAAAAAAAAAAAAACAGATTTTCTATAACCAATTCTGCCATAAAAAAGTACCACAGACTGAGACACTTGAACACCAGGAATTTATCTTTTCACAGTTCTAGAAGCTAGAAGTCCGAGATCAAGGTGTTGGCAGGTTTGATTTCTCCTGAGGCCTCTTTTCTTGGCGTGCAGATGGCCACCTCCTCACTGCGTCCTCCCGTGGCCTTTTCTCTGTACATCTGCATCACTGGTGTCGCTCTCTCTGCTTATAAGGACACCAGTCCTATTGGATTAGGATCTACCCATATGACCTCATTTAACCTTCATTACCTGTTAAAACTCCACATATTGTCATATTCTAAGGTGTTAGGACCTCTACACACAAATTTGGAGGGAACACAATATAGCAAAGACTATATTTAGAACTCAAGAATCAATTATTGATTTATATCTATTTATATAAGGACTCTTTTCTTTTGAGTGAGGTCACAGAATCTAGCAGTGGACCCTTTGGCTACTGTTCTCTGACAAACAGACGAAGCTTTTCAAAATCTGTAGAGGGTTCGACACTAGGGGAAAAAATGCTTTTCCATAAGAATTTATCTACAGATCTTCCATAGTACCCAGAAAAACTAGCTCATTGCATTACATCTATTGTGAACACAGAACTGGACTTCTGCTTCCAGCCATGACATGGCAACTGTTTCCAGGCCTTGAGTGACAAGCCACCAGCAGAGCAGGCCTCTGGATCTGGAGAGCGTGAAGGCACACAAGGTAAGCCCCGTAGTTGTCCTGGATTTCTGCCTATGTCCTCTTCTGTCACGGTGTCAAGAGTTAGAATCCAAGGGGAGCAGCTCCAGTCTCTGTTCCTATCTTCCCTCAGCCTTGGGAAGACCACAGTGGGTCATTTTGTCTCCATGGCTTCCAGAGAAGCTGCCACGGTCCCTGACTGTCTGAGAAACATCCCCCAGGACACACACTCGGATCGTGTGCTCCCAGCTGAACCTGACGGAATGTGATCGTAGACATGAGTGTTTGAGGGAGCAGTGTGCCTCAAATTCACCTGGGAATCCAGAACCAGAAAGATGTATTTTTGTTCTCTAGCCCCCTTTGCCCAGATCCCCAGCAGACTGGCTGGGAACTGTGCGAAGTCTCGGTATAGAACTTCGTCGGAAATCCCCGTGGCCTGCCTTCTCTGCCCCAGCACCCCTGCCCCTCAGCTATCAGGAAGTAGTAAATGAGCACTTTAGATGAGGAATGGATGCCAGGCCTACCAAAATGGGAGCAGGGACTGGCCGGGATCGCCGTAAGCTATAGTTTTCTCTATTCCCTCTATAAGGTCACAATGGAAAACACATCCTTGCCTTATCCAGCTGTCACCCTAGATTCCAGAAAACCTTAAATGATAGCCATTTGCACAAACAAAATGCCAATGGATCCTAGATTTTATTCTAATTATGAACCAAGAAGCTGTGACCATAGACATGTCAGGCCGTCTTGGCAATACTGTCTGGTACCACAAAGATAACAGCTCTTAATGATGGTCAAAAATTTTACTTTCCTATCAGCTGTGTATACAGTCATAACATTTTTGAAAAATTAATATCTGACCATTTCTTTATCTGAATTCCATAATTTAAACTGCTCTTAGATGGCTATTTGGCCAGAGGCTATCAATGAAACACTAGACCCTAGATACATTTTAGTGACACCCCTGCATATGGTAAACGAAATTATTTGCAAATGCTGGTACAGAGAATACCCCAGTTTTCTATTTCTATACTTGAGTCCTATCTATTACCTGTTTTGTTACTTAGCCCATTCCTCACTCCAAAGCAGACTTACTGTCTGACATTTTAAAGAAGACTTCATGGGGATAATCCCACAAAAGCTAGACGCCTTCAAAGGCACACGCACGCGCGCACACACACACACACATACACACACACACAATCATGCCACGAGACCCTCCATCATTTCTTCACGATCCTATAAAAGGGACAAAGGGGGACACAAACATTTATGAAGAGGAAGCTTTTTCTCATAATGGCCCCAATAAATATGTTTGTTGTGGAGAAGTAAATGTGGAGGGGAGACATACAAGGCTGATGTTGAAGAAAGGCTCGTTCATGCTTAATACATTGGAGAAATGTTCAAGAGCTGTTCAACCATGTTAAAAAATATTACCCCTGTAAGGCTGCCAAGGACGTGGAGACCGACGGTGGCCAGCTGAGTAAGTGCTGGCCGTTCAAGTTAAAGTGCCTGGGGGCAGAAATAATTTACGTACCCAATTTTTCCAGCATGTCAACAACTGAAATCTCAAAAAGGAATACATGTATCTTGGGCATACGGGCTACTTGTTTACACACACACGCACGTGTGAACACATATATACACACACACTGGAGAGTCCCTGAAATTTGCTACTTTTTCAGAGAGAAGGAAATAGAGCAGAGGAAATCTGTTGTCTGTTCCCACTGACAAGAGCCCTACCCTTCTCCCATATCCTGGAATTAAAACGACCCGAAAAACAGATACCGATATCCTGTGTCTGATACAGGATAATTCCAGAATGTGGGGATGAAGATAGTGGTATGTTTCAGTCACAATGAGTAAAAGGAAAAGCCACACATCTATAAGCTACTTCAAACTTTATCCTCCAAAGCAAATTACTGTAATTAGTAAAGTCAGACGACTGTTACCGTTTTCTGTCGAATGATACTGGTCACCAGTAATAAGATAGTTAAAAAATTCAGATTTCACAATGGAATTGGGTTGATATAAAACCCCTCTCTGCCTGTGGCAAAATTTATTGCAACTCTGAAAGCTCTCTGCCAATCACTATTATAATCACGAAACTGAACTAGTATTGCAGGTCATATAACCAAGTCTTCAAGGAGAGGATGACAAGATGGATAGGAATTTAATGGATTTATGGTATTAGACAATGAAGAAAAATACCTGTCTGGACTAATCATAAACTTTTCTTTAGCTGCAATTAACCTCCTGTTGAAATACTATGTGGAGGCTGTGTAACTGATAGCACTTAAGGAAAGCAATGAATGTATAATTGTCTGGAGCTTTTTTGGAATAAAGAGCTCTTGAAAATGAACATTTTCACCAAATAATATAACATTGTGCTTATATTCTGAATGAGCTTAAAAGACTAGAGCTTTAGCTCACAATGAGAGATACTCAAACATTGGCCTCAGCACCAAAGAGAGTGACCAAAACATACCTTTTGTCCAAAAAATGTTTGCTAAATAATTAAGTGGACATGCAGACCATCAAGGTTTAATTGGTATAATTATTTACTTAGCTATTATGTAATTATGATAATTATTATAATTAACAATAAGATCTGAAATTAATTAAAAAATTAAACCGATTAAAGGGCTCTGTCCCTTAACAGCACCCATCTTACCTTTTGTTGTGTTTTTTAAATTTTCCTCTCCATTTTCCATCCAACACAACGCAATGCCTGGAACTTAATGGGCACTCAAATCCTTGTTGAAAGTGTGTTACATAAATTAAATTATTCCCAGATACTGTCTCTGGTAAAAACGGTGTCTGGTCCCAGACCACCCCTTCACACCATGGCATCTATCTTCACTCATGCCCCCCCAGCAAAGATCCAATCAGCAATGTCTTCTCCCGGAGTGGGAGGAGAATGGTCAGTTAAACTTGGGCAAATGAGTGTTTCAGCTATGAGATTTTACTTGACTTCCATGATATTTCTATACCCTCAGTCCCTGATTCCTCATCTGATTTTTGATGTCAGCCGCTTGAGTGACCTTTCCATAAAGATAGTTTTAAAAATAACCCCTCTTTCTTATCTGCGTCCCAGCCTTGTAACCAGTTTTCTTTACCTTAAATATACACAGGTCCTTTGATCTGAGATGGCAGAAGTAAGCCCCTCCCCCACTGATTGATAGAATGATGTAGGACTATATGAAGAACTATTTCAACTCAATAATAGGAAGGTAAATAACCTGATTTTAAAAGGGACAAAAGATTTGAGCAGTCACTTCACTGAAGAAGGTATATAGCCAGTAAGTCACTAAAATATGCTTACATGATTAGTCATGAGGACTAATTTTCTTAAAACTAAGGAACTGAAAATTAAAACCACAATGAAATACCAATACAGACCTATTAGAATGTTTAAAATGAAAAAGCCTGAAAATACCAAGTGTTGGCAAAGGTGTGGAGCAAGCCAGACGCTCATTCGCTTCCGGTGGGGATGCAAAACGGTACAAGCACTTTGAAAAAGAGTCTGGCAGTTTCTTATAAAGTTAAATATATATTTACCTTGAAATTCAACTTTGCAATTTACCTGGCAAAGTCCACACCTAATTATTTACCCGAGAGGAATGAAAACAAATGTCTTGCACAAAGAGTTTTACATGAATATTTACAGCAGCTTTATTGATAATAGCCAAAGGCTGGACATAATCCAAATGACTATCAACTGGTGAATACATCAGTTGTGCTATATCCACACAATACAATTCTGCTCGGCAATAAAAAGGGACAAACTACGGAAACCTGCGACATTATTTTTGAATCTCAAAAGAATTGTACTAAGTAAAAGAGGCCATTTATAAAAAGTCATATGTTTGCACTTACAGAAAATTCTCAAATAGGTAAAACTATAGTTATAGAAAACAGATCAGAAGTAACTGAAAGCCAGAAGTAGGAGGAGGAGGCCATTGAAAGAGAGAATGAGGAAACTTTAGAGGAAGATAGAAATATTCTTTATCTTGGTTAGGGTAGCTGTTATATGATTACACGTATTTGTCAAATCTCATAGACTGACACTCAAAATGAGCGAATTTTGTTGTATGTATAGATGGCAATTTTAGTCCTCAGACTGTTTAACCTCTCAGGACACCAGAGAGCGACAGTCAGGCCGCTGCACGCGGTTCTGTAAGCTGTTTGGTGACACCTGAGTCACTGAATGCAGATGCCCATCTGAGAACCCGGTTGCCCCGGCTGCCCGCTAGCTGGTGTGGTTTTCCTGCCCTTGTCTCACCCAAACGAGTCCAGAGACCGTCCTAAACCTGAAATGGCCATATGATTGCCTTCTAAAGCTTTAATTAGGGCATCTTCCCCACACGAGAATAAGAAGTCTCAACTAACTGTGAGAATTTACCACCTTTAGTAAAATGGGGACCGAACGGATACTGACGCATGTGGTGGACACATCTCGTCTATCTGCTGAGCACCTTTCATCTGGGCGCCATGCCTCCCCCTGCCGGAATTATCCAGTTGAGTCACTGTAAATTACGTGGGGTTGATATTGCTAAATATCATCTTATTTGCTAATATGCAAAGTCGTCGTGTTTTAGATTTCTCAGTGTCCCAGGGTGAAATTTTCAATCGTTCTCGATGTGGGAAAAAGATAAAACCCAAGAAGATTAATTTTGCTGCTTGACTACAGCCCTAGAAAAAGGGTTGGTACAAGGGGAGATTGAAAACGTTAGCTAAAGTGAGATTTAGGGTTGTTTTTTCCCATTATCCAATAGCCATGGAAAGTCAAGAGTCAGTCACACTGTCGAGACTCGTCCTGTGAATGGAACACCTCTCATGTAAATGTGCCATACTGGATTACTTTGGGCTACCTTTTCAAGTCGAAGGGTGTTTATTTTTTAAATGTGTCCATTTTTAAATAGTATTGTGGCTACTACTTGTCACTCTTCGGGCAAATTTTTAGAAGCTTAAATTAACTTTAAATATTAAAGATAATTTTTCCTCTAAGGACAACTATCAATTATAAATATTTATGTCATCAGAGAAAGGAAATAAAGATTTTTAAAATTCTACATGCTAATAATAATCAATACTAATTTCTAGAAAATTGCTTTAAGTCCCTCTGTCACAGGGGAGGTATGCTGTGCAAGGTGGAGGGGGGGGGTGGTGACCACGTGGCCTGGGAGCTGGGTGAGCTGATTTCTTCCTCTGCACCCACCCCTGTGGCTTCCATCTCCCCAGCCACAAAGTGGAGGTATAAATGGCTTTCTTTATCCCTTACGGTTTCTGGAAAAGGTAACTTACAGTGAGACCCATGCCAACCACTTGGTGAAAAAACATAAAGATTTTAGTTAATTAACATTTTTAGTTTGGGAGACCACAGCAACACCGAAAATGTCTCATTGATTTTTTTTCCCACCAAATTAGCTGACCTTTAGCTTCATTGAATCGATGGAGTCGGCTGGCACTTTGGTCCAGACTGTTGCCTTTTCTTAGACTAATCCCACATCCAGCTAAGGCCACGCCTGCTGATTTTACTTTCAAACATTTCTCATGATGCCTCTCAACAGCCGAGTCATTTCCCTGGTTCAGGGACATGTCATGTCAATAAACATCATCATAGCTTTTTAGCTGACCTCCTTGCCTCCATTTGTGTCCTGTTTAGGCTCTCCACCTCATTGCAGCCAAGGCCATTTCTCTAAAAACCCAAGCTGTGGCTTCCTGCTTCTGGTAGGATAAGTCCGTGCTCCTTAGTCCACCTTGCAAGAGTTTTCATGAACTGGCTCTCCGTTAGGTTTCCAGCTTTCACTCCTCGTACCCATCTTGCCCAGGTAATAGCGAAGCTTTTGCAGTTCCTTGCATCCAACGGACTGTTCATCCCTCTTGGGGTTCCCTCGGCCGGAAACGACATTCTTACCTTTCCTCACCAGGTCGTAGTCCTCGCTACTTAAGGCTCTGACAGCCGCCATCTCCCGCCGGAAGCCTTCCCTGAGCATTTCATTTGAACCGGGCTTCCTCCTCTGTCATCGTAGCCCTCTGCGCTTGCCACTGCCATGTTCTTTTTTCTTCTAATGAAGTGGCAGTCCATCACAAAACAGTAAGTTCTTTGGTGGCAGGGAGTCTGTTTTGATTATCCGTGTCTCCAGAATCCAGGACGATGGATGGAACGCGGTAATTTTCAGTAACATCCCTTGGTCTGATTCTCCTTCCCTCTTCTATTCTCGTTTTTATTTCTTCTATAGAAATTTAAAGCCAGAATTAGAGACCATCTGGTCCAATTCTTTTCTACTTACAGAAGAGAAAACTGAGGTCAGAGTTATGTGCCCAAGATCATACACCAAAGTAGTGGCAGAGTCAGATATAGAACCCAGTTCTTCCAGAGAACGAGGGCTAAACTAAATCAAATAAAAGTTATAGCAGAGTCATTGGCAGAATGCCTAGCACGTAGTAGGCACTTCACGAGTGCTAATCCATCTCTCTTCTTAGACCAGTTGCCTTTCCAGGGTGCTCCACTGCCTTTCTGCTGGAGAAAGTCTTCTGATTGCTTTGTTTTCACTCTTGATCTCTTCGGTAGATGCAGCTACAGAGGTCATAGCTTTGGAAGTGCTGGGGAGGAGCGGCATTTCACAGAACCAGCATCGCTGGCTGAGGGCAGCACACCGCTAAGAATGTGAACTCACCACAGCCAGCAACAGCCCGATGAGGGTGCACAGTATTTCTGTTACATTTAATTAAAAGGTTGTTTTTATGACAACATCACATTAGGGGTGATAAAAGGATCGTAAATTGCTTCATGAGGTCACCAAGAAAGTTCCAATGCCCCATTAGTTTTCATTGTCCAGTCCTTAGATATCAACACTTACTTTGATCACAAAGTACATAAAACATACGACCTTTCTGGCGGCAGTACACAGATGTTCCCCAAAATCATATTGAGCTATTTCACAACTTAAACTTATTACCACCAAGGGCAGATGTAAAATGTGGCTAATATTTTATATGCTATAAAATGATGAAGTTCTGGAAAATTAGAGATATAAGTGCTTCGATCTCTGAAACGTAACCTGTCATTCTGTAAATATCATAATCCCAAACTCCTATTTTTTAATATTGAATTACAACCAAAACATACAGTGAGAATTTGTATATAAGGAAAAATACTGGTGAGCAGCGATGTTGCTGTTCTACTGTGAATTTGAATGGAAAGGAAAACTTTTAATTTTGTTAGTTATGGAAATAAAGATGCTATTCTGCAAAGATGCATTTTATCATAGTCATTTAGAAATGACTCTATGCAGTGTCATAAAAGGCTAAACTATTAACCATAATTTTATGAAGAACCCATCAGTTTCCATAGAAGTGGCTGAATCTTCTGTCTGTGTTACTTTGATTTGGACATGCCTGCTTAATATTCGAAAAATCGTAGTGCGAAGGAATTTCCAGAAGTCAGGTTCTCCAAAGTGGCTTTACAAAGCACTAATTTCTAAAGCCTTAATAAAATGATTTTATTAAGACCTTCACTGAAAACCTTGATTTTTTTTTTTTTTATCACCTGGTTTGCTCCTCTTTCCAAAGGAAGTGACCAGCCAAAACTGTCTGTTTGCAACAAAAAGATAAAAATTTCAATTAGGCTCAGTGCTGTCATAAGCAGACCACATGAGAAAGCTTGAGATAATCCACATTACATATTGATGCCTATCAGCCCCGAGCCCACAGTCGTGTTTCATTCCAGGCCCCTTTTGTAGGTTTGGCAGCCACTGCACCCAATAAAGGCTTAATCGTATTAATTTATGCCTCTATCAATTATACATTCAGATTCCCCAGATAGCTTGTCAGCTTTTATTCACTATTTTCCAAAAAATACGCCTATTACAGTTACTGTGCAAATAGTAGGACTGTCAGAAATGGAGATTTAAAGAATACTACTTAAAAGAGGTGGGATTCCTTAATTTATAAATGTTGTATTATATGTCATACAAGTGCTAGTTTTAAAATCAGGTACAGTGTGCAGATGGATGTCACGCGAAGGACTTTGAGGAAAGGGAGGAGAAAATCTGCTCAATCCCTTTGTTGTATTTTAATAGTTTTTTTAAACCAAATCATCTTTGGTTTATCTCTGTAAAATACTCAAATTTTTATTTGAAGCAGTCATTTACTTTCATCTGTCCAACAAGAAGCATCCATTAAGTGAGACTTTAAAGGCACTGTCCTCACACTGGCTTTGCTGTGTGGTTGAGGGTCTTGTGTAGGAGGTTCTCGGAGCGTCTCTGTGCTTACTGCCTTCGAGGTGGGGTCTGCGGCCTGGGCTGGGTGGGTATCGGGCACCTCAGCACCGTGGGAGACTCCCCTCTGTAGGCGAGGGATCCGAGAGCATCTGAAGCCGGGAACCAGGATCACTGGGCGTAGCTCTGCCCTGAAGAGCGATTCAGAATGTAAGATTCTGGGAGTTGGGCAGTAATCAGCCATAGCAGAGGGCAGGGAAGCAAATCCAGTCTGGTGCTGTGGCCTCTGCCTTTCTTTTTCCTCTGTTGTCTCTGTTACCCAGTCAGCTGCCCACTCATGTCTATGTTGATAAGACTTTGCTAGCTGATGACTCATTCTTGCTGACTTAATTCATAGCTGAGCATCTCCAAGAGGAGGACCAGAAAAAGGTCTCTAAGCGGGTGACCTGAGTGGTGACCAAACCGCTGTGTGAAGGGTCAGGGAGCTTGGATTTGTTGAGAACGTCCTGGACAGGGGAAAAGTTCTTCATTCACCAGACTCAAACACGTAGAGGTCTACAGAAGAGAGGCAGGCTTCGTCACGGAGCTTAGTCTATTGGGAGAGTGATAAACCAATCAACAAATAAAGATACAATTACAAATTATGCTGAGAGCTATAAAGACAAATGTAAGACATTATGAGAAAGCAAAACAAGGGACCTCATTTTGATGGGAAGGTCCAGGAAGGCTTCTCCGAGGATAAGTGATATTGAAGGTGCGGATTGAGTAGGGGTCAGCGGCGGGAGAAGAGTCATTGGAAGACACATGTTATCTTTACTTCCGAATTCTACAGAAATGTCCATAAGGAATTTAAACTATAAACCCACATGGACAAAAGGAATGAGAGAAGACACCAGAGCAGACACAGTAACAGGACTCTGGATGTCGGAAAGTCTAGCCTTACTGTAGCCCCGTCTGGAAGCAGAGGGTGAGGCCTTAGACGGGAAGTGAATCAAGACGGCAGAAATGAGAGGGTGGCGGTGTGAGACAGGAAAGGGGGTTCACGAGCTGGTGATCGCCATGCACCTCTGGGTTTCACATCCCCTGGGAGCTCCCTGAGGGCCCACGTGGGACCCGCTCAGCGCAGACTAGAGCGTTTACCCGTGGATGCGCCGTCCACTAACCAAGAGGGCTGCCTCTGGAGTATGAACACATGACAACTTTTGTATTTTGTGGTTGCTGCCAGGGAAGGACTTCAGGCAGCCCCGGGCCAGCAAAGCCCAGGGAGACCGAGGCCTTGCTTCATGTGGGACACAGATGGTGTGTGTGGGACTGTCCACCACTGCTCTGAAGTCAGCTGGACTGAGGGTTTACAGCCCAATGTGCCCCCAAGTGGCTGCTTCAGACAGAGAACAACAGATGAAACAGGATTGTCTGCCACAAGGACACCCACAAGGACAAAGCTGGCTCCCATCCCAAACCTCAGGGCCTCTGGAAGCTGGGCGTGAGGTGGAGTTGGCGACGGGAGAATTGCGGAAGTCTGTGTAAGGGGTGCCTCCCCCACCCAACGCTCTCTCCCAGCCCCGGCACCCAGGCAATCTCTCTCCCTTCGGCCAGAAGAGTGGAGACCACAGCTGAAAACACCATCGAGGACAGTAATCGCTCCTCCCCATGGCTGGCCATCGCTTCTCCCCCACCCCCTTTTGTTTTGTAGTTCTGAGTACTTTAGTCTTTTTCTCTGCTTTCTCCTATTTCTTATTTTGTTTATGTGGTTCTGTTAGTTTTTAATAAGTTTCTTCCGCTACATAGTGTGAATTCCAAGTGAATGTGTGTGTGTGTGTGTGTGTGTGTTGTGACCAGGAGCTACTGTGCTTCACAGGGATGTTTACTAAATTCTACTCCCACCCATGAGAAGAAAGTTTACTTACCCTTCAGCTAGACATCTATTCTCACTGCTTTCATTGATGGATAATCCTCAGAGAATTCCATTTCTCAGTTATATCAAGCTCCTTCCTACCCTCTCGCACACCACTGCCCCCCACCTTGATCCCAGGCCCCAAAGTGGTGTGATATACTTCCACCAACACATCACCGAACAGAACTGGTCATATGGCCCCACTGAGATGCAAAGGAGGCTGGAGAATGAGGGCTTCCTGAGCCCAGAATAAATAGCAAATAAACACGTGGCCTTGTCTGCACCGTGATCCTGATCACTGGCCAGTGTCAGTATTCTGGAACCCCAGGAATATTATTCCACCGCCACCTCACCCCTACCCTCATTCGATTTGCACCCCTCTTTGTTTGCAAACTGACTCTGAGAACCAGATTTAAGATCTCCAGTGCAGTGCCTGGGAAGTGCTCGGCCTTTTGCCCAGAGACTGGCATTCCCTGGGGTATTCGAGAGGAAGCTGGTGAATGCTGGAGGAGAAGAGAGGAGGCAGCAGTCGCTCCCTTTAAGAGAAGTGAATGGCGCCGGAGCCTGATACAAGGACAGATCAGAAAGCACACGTGCAACAAGCCACAAATGCCCCCTGCAGAGTAAAGCCACTAAAACCGGTCGATCCAGAAGAGGTGGACTCAATGAGAAGAACAAAAAAATGAAAAAAAGAAAGAAAAGGAGATGTCTTAGTTAGTTCCAGCTGCCATAACAAAATACCACAGTTGTGGTCCCTGATTGAAATGCATTCCTCACAGTTCTGGAGACGGGACATTTGAGATCAGGGTGCCAGCATGGTTGGGTCCTGGTAAGGACCCAGTGTAAGCGTGCATTTGTCCCAACCTGGAAGTCAACTTTGCAGCAACACCAGGTGGCTTGCTGATGGCCACCTTCCCTCTGTGTCCTCACATGCTGGAGAGAGGAGACTCAGGTGTCTCTTCTTCTAAGGGCACTAATCCAGTCATGAGGGCTCCATCCTCATGGCCTCATCGAAACCCTATCGCCTTCCAAAGGCCCCCACCCCAAATCCCATTACACTAAGGGGTAGGGCTTGAGGTGGAGCACAAACATTCAGTCTCTGACAGGGAGTCGGTTGAGAAATAAAGTTTATTAATGAATGGCTTTTTGGCAAACAAGTCAGAATTACAGGAAGTAAGTGTAAGTACTTTTTTATTCATTATAGGATATCTGAGTACTTGTTATTAATCAGAACAGAGAAGTCCAGGATGAGCTCTGGCCAGATACCAACCCAAGGATCTGGGCACCATTTGTTATATCTTATATCTTACTTCACAGTGAAGGAAATCCCTTAAAAGAGAAAATTGACATCATAAATTTCATTAAAAGGTAATAAATTTGACCTGAGTGTTTAAAAATTTGTCTCCTACTTAAAAGAATATAGTTTTCTATTACTTTATCAACTTAAGTTATACAGATTTCATAGAAACCTTAGCTGAACCGGGGTCATTGTGTTGTAGTCAGCTCTTGATTTTTCATGGAGAAGCTATGGAGATAAAGGGCAGAGCCCAGGATGGCTCTAAAGGGCATCATGTAGAATGAGAAAGAGCCAATCACAATACGTGACACGCCGTGTAATCCCATTTATGTGATATTCTTGAAGTGACAAAATCATAGAGGTTAGTTGGATGTGGTGGTGACTATCAAGTGGTAAATGAGGGAGATTCTTTATGGTGATGAACGGTTCTGTATTCTGCTGGTTATGATAATTGCACAAAACTATACATGGGATAAAATTTCTTCAAACTACAAACAAAAAAAAGGTACCTGTAAAAATTGGTGAATCTCAAATAAAGACCGGTCTATTGTTGAGTTATTGGTATTGTTGCAAAGTCGATTTCTGGGTTGGGACGAATTCACTCTCTTGCAGCAGATGTTAGCAGTCGGGGGAGCGTGTGAAGGGCACACAGGAAGTCCCTGTGCCACTTTGGTAACTTCCTGTGAGTCTTAAACTCTTTCAAAATATAAAGTATTTGAAATATAAAGACATGCTTTCTATAAAAGTGCTGTCTGTACATTAAGATTTCTTTAAATGGTTTTCAATAAAATTTTATAATTTTCTACAGCCCCCCCCAAAAACAATAGATTCTAATTAAATTCCTTTTATTCCTAGATTTAAATTATTTAATAACGAAACGACCTATAGTACTTCTAGATTTTTTTTTTTTTAGATTTTTAAAGGTTTGTAAGATTTTTTCCTCAGGTTTTTCTTTAGATTTGCTCTTAGATTGAAAAATTTTAATAAAAGAAATAGACTACAGTGAAAAATAACTTATAATGCTGGAAATCGCTTATTTTATTTATTCAGCTAAACCGGAGTACCCATGCTGTTCTGTGTAGTATGGCAGACAAAGCGGATGCACCTACAAATAAATGGTGCACAGCGCTGGCCTCAGGGAGACCCTGTTCTAGTGTGGGGTGGGCAGCTGAACTAATCGCTGCCATGCAGCCTTCCACAGATGATTTAAAGTCCTTCCTTGTGATTAGCTTGTGATGGGGGATGTGGAAAAGGAAGCAAGTACCGGTTTAAAACCCTATAAATACAAATTTTTAAGAAGGCAAAGACATTAACCTTGTATTAGTCTTCAAGGTCTGAGGACAAGATTATTTTGGTTTCCAATTTTTTCCAGACTTCAGCTCTTAATACTATTAAATCGTTTTCTAAGCAAGAAAAATGACTTGGGTCAATAATAATTAGGCTACCCTTCTACTGCTCAGACCTTAGAAGTAAATAAGCCCGTGGAAAGCCTGCCCAGGTTTGACGTCCATGCAGGTAAGTTGGCACAGGCAGGAAGGATCCCCACTTCTGATGGGAGGATGAGACGGGAGAATTATAAAAGGGCTGAGCGCTGATCCCAAGGAGGTGCTACGGGGGTTGGTTTGTCCTTTTACTGAGGCCCAAATGAACCCCTTCCATTTTCTCCTAATAGAACAGAGACCCAGCAGAGGTGGCTGTGACTCGAACGGGAGAATCCTGGACCATGAGAACACCCTGTTTTGGCACCAGAGGGGTGACTGGAGGTTAGTGTCACTTTCGTTTTTTAAAAAAATGGTTGAAATTCAATGAGAAACTGTTTCTTTACATAGCCTCAAAGAGGCTTCCATGAATTATTTATAAGTTTAAAATAGTAATTTTTAATAATAGAGACACCTAGCAGGCACACCCGAGCCACCGATCAGAGTTAACGTCACTGGTGCTGGTACAGACCGACACCTCCCAATGAGGCATTGCTTCTGTGGACTTGCTGCCAAAAACGAAGCAGCTAAATCTGATCATATGGAAAACATTCGATAAAACCGTATTGCAGGACATTCTGCAAAATTTGTGTTCCACACTCTCCACAGATGTCAAGGTCAAGATACAGAAAGGCAGAGGATGTGTTTCAGAGTAAAGGGGACATAATACATATGAGGACTAATTGTAGTGCGTGATCCTGTATTGGATCCTGTATTGGCTCTGGACTGGGGGAGGGGAGAGGAGCTAGCTCTTAAGGATATTATTGGCACAATTGACAAAATTTGAAAATGGATTGTGGACTAAATAATAGTATCGTATCCATGTTAAATTTTCTGATTTCAATTATCATATTCTAAGTAGCTAAGAGAATGTCCTTGTTTCTAGGAAACACACAATGAAGTAGTTAGGGGCAAAGGAATACAATTGTTCCAACTTTCAAATAATAAAGGGGAAACTTTACATATGTGTGTATACATATGAGAAAAAGAGAAAACATGATAGTGCAAATGTGTCAAAATGTTAATTGGTGAATCTAGGGGAGACGAGGGAAATATGGGGGTTCCTTGTATAATCTGGTAACATTTTTCTATGTTTAAAATTAAATCGAAATTAAATTTTTAGGAAATATGTGCTTGTCGCTGAGTGCTGGATGTGACCGGCCCGCTTGCGTGCATCAGGGTGAATTAGGGTAGTGGTCTTCCTCATCCTCTAACTGACCAGGGGTCACTCCAGCAACACAATCGGGGCAATAGCAAAGGCAGCAGAGAGATTGAGAGAGCACAGCGGGGGGCCCCTCCCTCAGCCCGTGGTTAACACGTGGCTTCCCAGGGCTGCTGATCCTTGAAGCTAGTCTTAAAAAAATGGAGAGGCGTTAGCCAGGCCACTGAGGGCCTTCTGGGGGGTAGCTGTGTTGGCAAAGGCAGGAGGATCTTGCCTCCCTCTGTCCCTGAGATCTCTCGTCCGCCCTTTCCTCCTCCGTGTCTGCGAGGCTGACCATATGGACTGCACCCTTGCCCTCCGTCATGGAGGACACCTTTGGAGACTTAGGGCAGGGAGAGAGGGGCGGGGTGTTTATTCCCTCTGTGGTGGTGACAGCACCACTGCGCCTGTTGCTTGACCCTCGTCGTAGTCCCAGCCCTGTCCGGACTTCGGTATCCCCACTTCCTCTTCTTGCTTCTTCATCTTGGGGTAGTATTGGCTTCCTGCTGCTGCTGGTCCCTGGGTGCCTCATCGGACTTTGTTGGTTCCCCGAAGTGCCCACTTTTCTGCAAACCATTTCTCACGACATTATTTTCGGTTAAATTTCTTTTAAATTCTCGTGTTTCCTGCTAGGGCCCTTCCTAGGACACAAGGTGTGGCAGGAGCACAGGGCGTATGCAGGATGAGCGGGGGTGGGGACCGGGCAGGAAAGGCCAGCTTTGGCTTTTATCCTGGTGTTTGTTGCGACCATCCAGACAGCAGAGAAAAGACACTTCTGTGTGGAGGAGAGAACACTGCTGTTGGATGGACCTCAACTGTGTGACCTTGGTGAGTGACGTAACCTGCCTGCGCCGTTTGCTCATTAAAGAAAAGAGACGACTCTCGCGGGGTTAATGTGAGGAATAGCTAGGCATGGAGCAAGTGCACCTCAAAGCCCGGTTCCGGGGCCATCTCCTCCCCAAGGCTCCTCAGACGAGCCAGGCCAGGCGAGCTCTCCCGCCTCCGAATGTGCGATGCGCGTGCGGCCGTGACGTCACCCTTTGCGATTGTCTCACGTTTGCACACGTGCGCTTGTTTGCTGTGAGTCTCCAGCTACATTCTAAACTGCTTCGAGTAAGTGGCCTTCTCGTTTACCCCTTTGACTCTCCTCCTGTTGCACGCAGTGGGAAGCTTAACCACACTTGTCAGTTGATAAATGGAGAGAAATGTGTATCACTGAGTGCCATAACATCGAAGGGCATACTCCTCATCCTCTTCCACTGTTCCTGGCATTTCCCCTCCTATAATGTCACTCTAAAACCAAAATGAATGAAAATTCCATCCTTCCTTCCAGCATACCTTTTAGCATCTTCTATACGTAAATAGCCACAGATATTTTAGATCTTTCATTAACTACTATCATTTTGAGAGGAGATTTCAAATGGATATAGAGTTCCAAATCTGGGCTCCCCAGCAAGGGCTGGGTGACCTGGCAAAGCGAGCTGGTCCGTCAGCAGTGGGCACGAGAGGGTCGCCTGTGCGGCTGTGCGAATTCTCCATTTCCGTTGCTAACGTTATTTCAGTAACTTCCTTTCCTCCTCCATCCTCTGTAGTACTAGGTCTTCCCACTTAATGAATTCTCCCTTAAAGAGAAATGGGACGCTTAAAATAAGTAGCGGTCAGACTAACGTTATCATGGATGGCATTCGATGATTTTTTCACGTTGTCTCATTAATGCTCAGGGCACCTGCGAGGTCACTAAATACGATGATTGATTATCACTTTTGGAAAAATGAAAGTACCAAGGAACTGAGTCCCCGACTCCCTGCACACAGAGTTATTGTTGGAACTTGCAAAAAGACCTCATTCTCAGATTTGGCCGGATTTTTGTGGTTTCTTATATCCCTCTAAAACACCTTCTCTCGGGGAAAAAAAAAAAAAAAAAACCACAAACATATATATATAAAGAGATCCTAATCCAGAGCAAACTAGAGTTGGATTTTCTGTGCCTGGAGGATGCCCACCTTTCCGTAATGCTCGGGGAACCACCCAAGACAGCCCCAGCCTGGCCACAGCAGAAACGGAACCAGTGCAGTGTGTGGGCTTGGCGTCGGAGCACCACGAAGTGGGGGTCCCGGAAGGAAGCTGCTGGGCTTGCCTCGCTTCTACGCTAAGACCAGGGCACCATTCACCATAACCAATGACACCAAATGGAGGCATTAATGCCGGCCTGCTGTGGTGCACTCGTGTGCTGATATTATTTGTGACAAAGCCCGTTAGCCCAAGGCCCGTTGTTGATAGGGAGTCCATGGGGGCTTGGCAGGGTGCACGCACAGGAAGGGGAGCAGAGCGGCTCCGTGGACCTCTGCTCTCCTGCAGTGGCCAGGCTGCGGCAAGCTGCAGAGTGCAAGATGATCTGGGAGAAAGCAGGTGTTCGCGTGTGTCGGGGGCAGAGTGGGGGGGTGGGGGGGCGTAATTGCAGCATTGAAAGAAACGAGAAATCTAGATTCATGTGGTAATATGATTTAGGAAATCTCTTAAGTTTTGCTGAAAACACTGTGCAAAGCAAGCATTCTGTGAGCACCAGTTTGTGGCCTCTTTGAGAAGCAGAGATGCTCTTCGATTGATGAACATGGCTTGGGGTGCCTGGGGCAGACCCTGAGGTACGATCTTGGGTGCAGGCTTTTATTTATTTGGAAGGCGATCCCAGGAAACACGTGTGAACAAGGGAAGGCAGAAATGTCCACAGATGGCACGCTGAAGGGTGACTCACCTCCATGGCTCATGGGTTCAGACGCAGCGGGAGCCACTGAGAAGCTCTGGGACACACTCCAGCACGAGGCGGACGGGGATGATGGGCATTTATGTGGCGGCTCCCGTCCCTCCCTGGCTGAGTTCCCCAGGCACATTACGCTCGTGTGCCCACTTCCAGGTTGCTGAGCTCACAAAGCAGCAAGCCTCAGGGAACCAGAGACAGCCCTGGGCAGATGTCGGGTAGGGGGCTGACTGTGCCTGAGAGCTGCCTCCCGCACCTGCGGGTCGATGCAGGTGGGCCAAGGCAACGTGGGGCAAGGCACTGCCAGCGTGTGCTGTGCCTTTCTTGTTGCAAAGACACTTCTCCTCCTCACTCATGGCCGCATGAGATTTGGTGACAGGCCTAAAGTGTAAATGATCCAAGTGGGAAAGATGAGAGCTCAGGATAACGCAGCACTATTGATACTGTTCCTTTCTTGTGAGGGGCTCAAGCTGGCAGATAGAAGGGGGCTTATGCGGATATTCTGGTGCCAGTTAGGACTGAGAAGAAGGGTGAGGGAGGCCAAGGAGAGGGTGCTAATGAAGCAGCGTAATCTTTATGCTTTAAGACGCGTAATTTCTACAGCAGTGAAAGGACTACCCTTGTATGTTGCCCAGCCTGTCATGAGAAGCTTGAGGTCGTGGCCCGGTGTGGGAATATTATTTTGCAGAGTGGAGAAAAAGTCAATTGACTTCTCAAAGATGATCAGTTTCATACACAAGCACCAAGGGACCTGAGAGGTCATCAGTTCAGTTAAGAAGCAGTTATCAAGCCTCAACATCAACCCACAATCCTGGTGTGAGTGGTTGAGATAGTACTTTGAAAAGCAGAAAGTCAGCCTCCTGCTACATCCAGCTCTGGTCCCCAGTGCTGGGGCCCACTTGATGACTTAATCTTTTTGCTATCACTGAATCCTTACTTCCTCTGGACTTGGAAAATTGATATCAATGAATTTTGATTACAGGGATGGCACAGTTGCTCATGTTTACTATAAGTTTTTCAAAATAAGGACAGCCGTTCAAACATCCTGAGCTTTAAGAGGCAAACTCTGTGGGAATGCGTGCGTGTGTGTGTGCGTGTGTGTGCACATGTGTGTGTGTGTGTGTGTTCATATGCATGCATGCAATGGCAGTAAGGTAACTGGGGGGGACATTGATATTAGAAGCTATTTTCATAGGAAACCAGCATCAAAGAAAACCAAGCACTTTCTTTTTGCAAACACTGACATGCTGGTGTCTGGGATTTGTTTTTTGAGAGAAGGGTTGCCATTAGTATAAGGTCAGGGTCTGTTGGACTTTCCAAAGGGACGTTAGTGGCCTTTGTCCGGTCGTTAATACTCAGTGTTTATAATGTTTGTAGCTACAATAGCTCGTAGCTGATGTTTTTGCCTTTACTTATTACACTCTGGGAACTCTGCTGGCGGACTCAAGGGTGTTTTCCCCCTCCGTTTTGTGATAATTCCATTCCACCAATAGGACACTAGAGTTATTTCTGTCCCCTGGATGTCCTTCAGGACATACTATTGAGACTATCGAAGGCTGGGACAAAAATACTCAATACTAAGAGAGGGTGGTGTATTTTCAATAATGTGCAGTCCGGGGAACTTCACTTTACATTATTAGCACCTGGGTGACATGTGACCAGAGCTGCCTGTCCTCATTAGCCAGACTTGCCTCTGTCCATGGAGGGGAGGGACAGTGTAAGTCATGTCCCGGAATAGGCTTGGGGGTGTTTATTCCCACCTCGCGCTTCCAAAGCAAATGTATATTGGGATGTCTGTAGAATATCCCCAAATGTGTCATTTTCCCTCAAAGAAGCTTGCTGGGGGGGTGCCGGAAGATCACATTGTCTTTTATATGTGTGCCTTTAAAAAGTCCCATCTAGCCTATAGTGCCCTTGAGCCATGTGCCATGTTTAATCACTTTCTCTAGCAAAAGAACTGTTTCAAGTGCCAAAAAGATATGTTCTCCTTGAACTCTTAAGACGTTAAACGTCCTTATCGTGCGGATGGCTGCTCGACTCACAGAGGCATCACTAATGCCAAATGCACAGTCTCTGAAGTGGGAGAGCAGACGAAACTCTGCTGCTGTTTGTGGAGACTTCCATTCCGACCCTCCTTCTTCCTGCGTTAGAAACGTAAGTGGGAGGGCTCAGGTAAAGTGAGGACTGCTGTAGAAAGGGGAAGGAAGATAATAACTCGAGCAACGGTGATTGTATTCGTCTGCTCAGGCTGCCGTAAAAGATTACCACGGACTGGGTGGCTTAACAGAAATTTATTTTCTTAAATTTCTGGATGCTGAAAGTCCAAGATGAAGGTGTTTTCAGGGTTGGTGTCTGGTGAGACCTCTTTTCCTGACTTGTAGATGGCCACCTTGTCACCCCTGTGTCCTTACTCGGCCTCCTCTCTTCTCTAGTGTTTCTTCCTCTTCTTATAAGAACTAGTTCTATAGCATCTGGACCTCACCCTTATGACCTCATTCAACCCTGCTCACCTCCATGAAGCTCCGTCTCCAGATATAGTTGTGTTGGATGCTAGGGCTTCAAGACGTGAAATTTGTGGGGACACGATTGAGTCCATGAAACTTACTATTAAATTTTAGTTTATAAATATTAATCAAAAAATTTATATAAGTAGGAAAATAGTTCCTCTAACAAAAAACATTTCCATAAATATAATCCGTTCTTATTTATCCTTTCTATGGCAATCCCTTATAATCTTTTCATTAGTAGATTTTACATACAAATATAGCTGTACAAAATGTACATTTATCTAGCTGTTTTTACCTTTGCATAATATACCTATATATGTACTATATAGCTATATAGAGAAATGCTATATATCTATTAATATATACATATATGCATATATATCTATATATCTATATCTAGATGTATGCAATATATATGTATATATACTGATATAGGTAATATACCTATATACATC
>NW_006439191.1:6106409-6129414 GCF_000325575.1 Pteropus alecto | reverse complement strand
ATATATGTACTATATAGCTATATAGAGAAATGCTATATATCTATTAATATATACATATATGCATATATATCTATATATCTATATCTAGATGTATGCAATATATATGTATATATACTGATATAGGTAATATACCTATATACATCTATATATATATGCAATATATCTTTATATTTATAATATATATATCTATCTATAGAACAATAGATAAATATAAATAGCTATATAGTATGTTCTTATATGCTGAAACTTCAAGTTATTTCTCTCATCATCCTACGAATGAAATGTGAAAGTATCAATATGTACTTTCAGGCTTCCCATCCTCATACTTTCAAACTAGAATCGTTCTCTGGGACTTACTCTAGCCAGACTTACTGGTTTGTCATTTGCCCTCATTTGTTTTTCCCTTGAGAATGACCTCTTGTGAATGACCAACACATACCTTGCCCCAGGTCTCCACTAAGCCTTGTCTTCACTTTTCTCAAGTATAATCCAAGGTACTTTGTGTGAAGGAAAGAAAGAGGGAGAGAGATAAGGAGGCGGGTGGCAACCATGCCTCCTCCAGAAAAGTCTCCCTTCACACCAGCTTCTCGGTAGCACCATCATGCTGCAGCACTGAGATTTATCCTTCTTGTGTGTACTTCTTGAAAACACAGAGACTAAGACTGAAGTTTGAAGATACCAAACAACTCGTCAACTGAATAGAAGAAAATTAGTCAAACTTTTTACTTAACGGACTTGACTGTTTACCTGACAGGATAACTTCTACTTCTGCCATTTATTTGGGTTCTCCTGCAACGCTACACATCACTGCATTACAGGCTGTATTTACGAGGTGCTCTCAGAGAATACTGACACAGGCTATGTCTGTGACATAGAAGGCTAACTGGTTGAGAAGTGAAGTTTTAGGTCTATAAAATTATCCACAGAATGCCAAAATCTGAATTAACTTAAAAAAACAACTTGAACCATGTGTTGATCTGAATTTGCAGGCTTGATTGTATGACTGTCTTGAAATAACCATCTGATTACTTATAGAGAGGAAGAGTAAAGTATTGTTTTTATCTCAAAATACTTTCAAAATAGATATAATTTTTTAAATTTCTGTATGAAGAAATATAGAGATATTTACTATTCACATTCATTCTGTATATAATGAGATTTTATATTGGTCCAGTGAAATAACAGAATTTCCTCAGTACAGAATATCTTCTATAATCGGTATATTTCAGATAGCGTTTTTACCAAGGGTTTACTCATAGAGACATACACACACAAAGTAAAACCTCATATGTGAATCTACTCATAGTGAGCAAAAAAAAAATAATAAGAAGAAATAGTATAATACAAGTTTTTAAGGCTTTCTAATGTAAAAACTTAATATTACCACTACACTTTTTTTTTTTTTTAATAATCAATCAAGGAACAGCTGACTGCCTATTTTGAATCTCCAGAATTGTGTTCGCTGGTAGACGTATAAGTTTGCTCAGGGTGATTTGCCACTCTCTGCAGAATCAAACCCAACAGAGCAGCTGGTATACCAGGTCCCTTCGCTGTATAGAAAAGACAGGAAACCAAGTTACGTGCAGTGTGGCCCCTGCCACCAACGACCTGGGGTCAGCTAGCAGGAGGAAGCAACAATCTCTCCTGGCTTTAATGGTGTTTCTGTTGAAACCATCAAAGCAGTGTTTTATTAAAGTATGCTCTGGAAAACACTGGTCCAGTGAGATGCTCCACAAGAAAAGGCATCTGTGGTCGAGCAAGGTTGGAGACGCTGACTGCTATGTCTCCTTCTAGAATATTCTTAAAGTACCTTGACCTATTACAGCCACTGCAAAGTCTGGGAGCACAGCCACCCATTTAATGGTGTTTAAAATAGCATCTCCCAAGCACAGGTGAGCATTCACTTTTCTTTTTTTTTTTTCCTTTTTGTCACTTTCCTTTGCAAAATGTTGCTGTACAGAATCTTAGTTTGGTCTTAGACTAAGCAAACTGATTTTACTTTTGGGTGATAAGAGAATATCCATGGTTAGTATCAGAGAAACTGCCAAGCTTTTAAAAAATTTCAAGAAGAAGCAGTTCTGACAAAGAGCCCATACTATTCCTCAAAGGATCAAGGCACTAAATGACACAATCCCAGATAACTGGTACTGCCTTATTTTTTCCCCACTGCCATCAAGCTGGTTTTTCAGCTGATTTGAACTCTGCGCTGTACCAGCTGACCCAGTGGGATCACCACGGGCTATTTCATAAGAATTTACTAGCTTCGAGTAGTGAGGAGGTTCGGCGGTACACATTCACATGCCAGGATTCTGCACTGGAGAGAGATGTGTGCTGTAGTATATCTAAGTAATGACCTTCGGATGCTGTTATTTTGTGTCTTTGGGGGTTGTGCTTACTGCCAATACATCTTAGAGACGACATTTTCCCATAAAATTGGTGTGTGTGCACACGAGCATGTGTATGTATATCTCTGATAATATCATCGGACATGTATGAGAAAAGCTGGTGCATCAGGCCAGCTTGATGCAAACCTGTATTTTATCTGTGCTTTGTCGTACCAAGAAATGATGGGATGAGTGTTTGTCCCGCCCTCCGCTTTCTACTAAGTAGTATGTTTCCTTGGCTTTACTGTCATCTTGAGCCTTGTTTTGGAGGGCAGAAGAATGCTTAGGTCATGTTTAGTTTTTATAGCCTCATTTAGCGGAAATGGATCCTTTGAGCCCAGTCTATGCCCATTGCCTAAATTTAAAGTTCCTTTTCTTGCAGGTGGCTTAATTTATATTTGTTGATGGTGCCATGAATGCAAATAACCACACGGGTGACCTTTAGGAGACTTTAACCATAAAACCAGTTATATGAGGGACTGGAATGCAGAAAGGGATTTTGACATGACTGACGCATTTCTATATATACTTTTTCTTGAGGAGGGAAAATGTTTAAACATCCAGTAGGTATTTTGGAAAGAGAGAGAGAGAGCTAATCTGTGGTAAACGATCAGGCGATTGATACCACGGCCCCTAGATGAGGGATATGGCGAAAGGAAACCTGAGGAGAACTGTAGGACCACGAGGATGGTTTACCTGTTCAGGCCATTTTATCACATTCCTTTATGTCCTGGCAGGTCCACAGGTATACCTGAGATGAGAACATAATTAAGACTGAGTCATGGCCGAATGTGAAGCGATATGGGAGAGAAATAAATTGTTTTTCATGATCTTAGAGCTCTTGTCCAAGAATCTGTCTAAAATGATGCTTTGGCTGCAGCTAATAATGAAATCAGGTAAATGAAATACCTGATCTTTAGCTGCAGATTAGCTTTCTATACGTTTCCCAAATACCGACTGGGTGATGAAGCAGTTTCTTCCTTAAGAAAAAGGTATTTTCAGAAATGCTGCTGATGAAAGAGATCCCATGCTGTGAGCTACAATGCAGAAGCTTCTCCATCCTAAAATCTTTACTCTATGTGATCAATAGAGCTAATTCCAGTAATCTACATATTTAAAACCAATAAAACTTATTTCAAATATAAACATCTCGTTTAAAAATCAATTTCAAAATAAGGAAATGACTTCTTTGCACAATCATGGGGAAAAATAAGTGAAGATGATCAACTTTTCCTGCATCTTTCACTCATGTTTCTCTCAAAGGCTGTGAGGGTCCCAGCCTATCTACTTCCCCTCTCCCCACGACAGAGGTCACTCCCCAGCCCATCACTCGGTCCTGCTTCCCTATTTGAGGGTCAGTCGTGACTTCAAGCAAGAACTTCGCCCAATGCCTTTTGTTTTTTTCCATTTGTATATGGGAACACCTACATATATGTGTGCAAATATATGTGAAGCACCTCTGTGACAGGTGTTGTGCAAAGTATGAAAAACAAGGCTGGTTTTCTGTGCCAGGCTACACACCGGATTTTTCTGGGTTGGATGGTCATTGGAAACTGTATTGCCGCTGGTATCATTCTGATCACTGACCCGCCGGTCCTCAGAACGGATGCTGCAACTTACTGTATGTACCACTGCAGTTCTGTCTCCGTAACCCGCCTTCACCTCAGTCCTGAGGAATGGGTGCTTTCAGCTTTTTGACAGGTCAGAGACTAGAATCGGACCTCTGCAATCCCCCCTAGTTGCCTAACTATTGGACTGACGCACATACTTTTCTCTCTACCTTTTAACACCTGTCACTCCTGCGGGTGGTTTCCCCATACTCTGCTTGCAAGGTGATTCAATTAATTTAACCATTCCAGCTATATTCTGTGACATAGTAGGTGTCTCATCGGTAACAAAATTGGGAAAAAAAAAACAACTATACTAGTCTGGCCTCCTTAGAAGATTAAAGCAAAGTAAACCACTTTTGTGGGTTTTCTTCCACAGCCAGAAAATAAAAAAGTCCAAACTGGATATTCTAATAACGTATAGTGAATTAGGAAGAATACCTGACAAGGATGTGGGGCACACAGGTTTGATTCTTACCTTCTCTTAAGAAAGTACACTCATCTTTTCTGATCTGCAGTCATATTTAAATGGGAGGAATCACTGCTTTGCCTGTGTCACAGAATTTTCATGAAGATCAAAAAGATAATAAATGTGAATTTTGAGGAGTGTAAATCACTATATACGTGAGGTGTCATTACCATATTTAACTGATGCAAAGGAAGAGCTCCAAAGGAGTATTAATTCCATTTGAATACATTCCATTGTGCAAAGACAAGGCGTCACTTTACAGGATCATTCGAGGTATTTGTGCTTTCGATTGTCTCCTGACAGTCCAGCCGCAAAGCATTCATTTTCTTATTCCTTTGGCTTAAAGTCTGTTTCTCCTCTTGTTCCCTCTTGCTCTACCACCCTGCCCCCAAAAGCTTCTCTCCAAAGGCAGGTAAAGCTCCCAAATAAAAGATAACTTCTGTAATGAAGAAGATAATCTCTCCCCCTCAACGCCCCTCCCCCCAAAGATGTAATTGTGAATTATGGAATTATGGCCCAAGAGTATAGAAATATTTGTATTAACGTGTAAATATGAGCTGTTAATATTTCGACCTGATTTTTAAAATCTGGTTTAAAAAATATTTAGAAATAATTATAGACTCAAAAGAAATTGCAGAACAATTCAGAGATGTCTTATGCACCCAGCGGTGACATCTTATAGGACCACAGCACGTTATCAAAACTAAGGGACTGATGTTGAAGAATTAACCAGACTCCAGAAGGGAATCTGAAGACCCAAGTTTGTCAAATTGAACTGACACATACTGACGTTTTTTACCCGCAACTTGGCTATTTTTCACGTGACTGGTACTACCAGCCTGCACCAGGAACAAGCACCATGGGTGGAAAATTGGGAGATGTTTGAGGAGAGGGAGAGAAAGAATCACTGTGAAGAGCCCAGGCTTGAAGGGAGAAAAACCTAATACTTTTGGCAGAAACATTTTCTGTTTGCCAATAGCCAAGGGCCATATTTCCTTATAGCGTCAATGAGAACTCTTAAAGCAGCCCAGATCAAATTTTATTGCAACAAATCAGTCACAATCAAAATGTATGAAAAGCAAAAAACCACTTTCAGTATTCCAGTACAATAAAATAATTTGAGCAGTATTTTTATTTCTATTATTTTCTTTAGACACTATCATTTATTCAATTGGCTGATAATAATTTCAGAATGTCTATGCTCTGCTGAGACTCATTCTCCACAGGAGTTACACAAAGAGTTGGAGAAAATTCTAATTTATATCTTTGATGCGCTTTCGTGATCTTTACATCTTGACCTTGTTTATATTTTCAGAAGCCATGTGTAGAATCGTGGACTTGATCAATAGGATAATCCAATCATCAATAAGATACAAACTTCTTGTTTATTAATACATGATTAAAAATGTATATGATAAAAAGATATCGACTGTGGCCGAGTGTGTGGGTGACAAGAACAATTATAGTTCGTACTTCTAATCACTGTGTGAACTGTGCACCCAGCGAAAGTCAATAGTCTGTTTAAAAGTCACAGTGTATCCTTTACTTTTCTTCTTCTCTCTCTCTCTTTTTTAATTGCAAGTCCAGAAATAGAACTTGTTATCTTTTACATCTGGGTTAACTTGTGTAACTCCAATTCACTGAAGAAACATTTTTTTAACAACCACCCCGTCTCAGGATCCTCTGTAGGCTCTGATGATACCGAAAAAAATTTATGCCCACAAGGGACCACCCTGACTAGATAGTAGGTACATCTTCAAACTGAAAAAAAATTTATAAAACTACGTGTATCAATGTTTTATGGTCTGTAAGCATAAGCCCTGAGTTGTTTTAGCAAAGGTGGTGATGGCTTTTACTTTTTCCTGCTTTCTCCTCTGACAAACACACTGTCCAGAGGCCAGAGGAACTGGGGGTTCACCCCATGACCAGGGAACCCAGTGAGAAGAGCTTTTCATATGGGCACTACAGCTGTACCTTTGGCCCTGTTAACCAGCTAAGCTACCCAGACGATTCAAGTTTCATAGAAAATATAGTTATGCTTTTAGAAATATAAATAAAGGTATATGCATGTATGTATAACTTACATTCTGGTGGTCTGAAATAGTTAAGCATTGAGCCAAAAAGGCTGATTTACATCAGACATAAGGAGGATTCCATGTTTCCTCAAAGGTGGAAGGAGAGAATAATAAGCCGTTTTTTTAAAAAGAAAAATTCTAATCTGGAAACCATTCTTCCCAGCAGATTATAAACTGTGCCTTCTCATCGGCCAGCCTCTGCCCCCACAAAACACAGGATACAGGAAGGAGAGACAGAGGTAGAGAAATAACTGGCAGAGAGGCGATGCTTCACAGGCCAGAGCCATTTCCTAGGAATAAAGAGCTGGTGGCAGTCACTTGGCAGAGCCCATGAAGGAAAGCAATCCTCTTCAAGGCTGGCTTTGAACAGATCTGGGAAGTAGCAAGTAGCTGTCACTTAGCAAGATGGTTGATAAAGACCTTCCGTGAAGTATGCCCCTTAAAGAACTGAAGCTAAGGTTTGAGAGCTTAGGCATTCTTTGCAATTATCATTAAACAACCAGATACGAGGAAATGATTTCAAGCCCATCCTGGCGTAACAATTGGGCACACAGAAAACAAAAGGGGGATGAAGGAAGACAAGTATAAAGGCATTTCCTAAAGCCAATTATGGATAAGAGTTGCAAAGTTTATTTAAAAATTAGGGGGAAAAAAAGAATGTGGAAGTTAATATCCCCACGTAACACTGTTTGTAATGGCTTTATCATTTTGCTAATACTAAACCATCACGTCCATGGTATAAATTCACTTATTCTCAAATAATCCTTTTGTAGCCATTATGAATTTCCTGCTTAATTTCAAATAAAAGGACACAGAAAGATACAGGCGTCACTAGACAGAGTCTACCAGATGCCTGCCAACAGACCTGTCAAGGTACTGTTTATAGCCCATGGAGAACTCACCAGGTCCAGAGTATGGTCCTTATACTCAAAAACTTGGTTGTGACACTATGTCAAAATCGTGTTCACTTCTGAGAGTTAGACTCACATTACCACAGCTAACGAAAGACTGATGTATAAAACCAGAATTGTATGTAAGAGAGAGGGCTTAGAATGAAACAGACTAGTGTTTGAATTATGGTATGTACTTAGCTGTATGATCTACACAAGGCTTTTTTTTTTCCACCTGTAAAGTAGAGATAATAACTTACTTTAAAGATTTTTTTTTTAAGATTATTTTTCAATGTATGTAAACTGCCTGTCTTATAGTAAGCACTTAATAAATGGTAGCTACAGAATCATGGATTTACAATCAACAATGATATGGCTGTTCTAGGATCCAGGTCTTGGGTACAGATGTCTAATTTCTAGACCGTTGGTCCTCTCTTGTTTGGAGTCTTGATGTCCACGAATTTTTACAGGCAGCTCCTTCGTAGGCACTCAGTGCTTAATCACTGTGCTTGTCACATTTTAGTCTCTCAGCAGCAACCTTATTCCCTTTATTTGTAAATCGTTAGGAGAATCTCACTCCTACCCTCAAGCCCTGCAAGTAAGTCCCTAGCTAAAGACTCTTTCTAGTTTTGGCTTGCAGACAGATATCTCACTTAGATAGTGACTTATTTTTGTGGCAAATAAAGTGGACAGACCAGAAAAATAGCCTAGATGACCCCCATGTAAAGGCTTTCTCTAGACTAGTGTACTTCAGATAAGTTTCCAGAAAACAATAGATACCATCTCCCTGTGCACACATGTACACAAAAATCTGTTCAAAAACATCAAACCAAATTGTACCCACAGATTCCTAGTGGAGACTGGCGGGTGTCCAGCAGGAGAGTGCTTCCTGCATACCAGGCTTCTCATCGTGAAAGAGAGCACACACAGCCTCCCTCACAGGGCCGTGTGAGAATTAACTGCGAGAGGACATCCAAAGCACTAGCTCGGGGTCTGGCATAGAGTGAGCAGTAAGTGACACGGATAAAGGCAGTGGAGGAGGCCACGGTGACAGAGAAAATCCCTCTTCCCTATTAAGATAATTTATGTTTCCCAATTGTATAGCGTATTGTTGTTCCACTTAATATAAAACTAAAATACGCCAAAATATGTTTGTTGTTCGTCTTGAGAATATTTCTTGGGCTTGATTTTCTTCTACTAATACATGCTACTCACAAGGTTATTTTAACATATGGTGTAGTATATACATTCTCTCCTTGTTAATGGATAGAAATAAAAATTATGGAAAGATTTTGCAAAGCAGCAAGACCTCGTGCCTAAGAGCTGGGATATGCTACTAATAACTTTTTAACATTTGACAAATAAATATTTTTATTATTAATTAATAAACGTTATTTTACAGAGCAGCTCCAGGTTCACAGCAAAGCTTAGAAGCAGAAAGTATGGAGAGTTCCCACTTACCCTCTGCACCCATACACTCACTGCCTCCCCCGCTATCAACATCCCACCCTAGAAGTGGTACATTTGTTACAGTTGGTGAACCCACATTGACACATCCTTGTCACCAGTAGTCCACTCTTGGTGTTGTTCATTCTAGGGGTTCTGACAAAGCTATAGTGATGTATGCCCACAATTACAGCATCATGCAGAATAGTTTCCCCACCCTAAAAACTCTCTGAGCCCTACCTCTTCATCCCTCCCTCCCCCGAACTCCTGGCAGCCACTGATTCTTCTTACTGTCTCCATGGTTTTGCCTTTTCCAGAATGTCATATAGTTGGAATCATATAGACTTTTCTGTGTGGTTTTATTTTCACTTAGCAATATGCATTTAGGGTTCATCCATGCCTTTTCATAGCTCGAGAGCTCATTTCTTTTCGGCCTTGAGTAATATTCCATTGTCTAAATGTACCACAGTTTATTTCACCATTAATTTGCTGAATGACCAATTCCTAGCTTCCAAATTTTGGAAATTACAAATAAAGCTGCTATAAACATTCATGTGTAGGTATTTGTGTGCATATAAGTTTTCAGTTCATTTGAGTAAATACCAAAGACTGCCATTGCTGGATTGTATGTCAGAGTGTGCTTAGTTTTATAAGTAATTGCTAGACTGTCTTCCAAAGTGGCTGTTCTGCACTCACAGCAGCAATGAATGAACTTATTGCTCCATATCCCCACTAGCATTTACTGTTGTCAGTGTTTTGGAATGCACCCATTCTAATTAGGTGTGTAGCGTTATCTCATTGTTGTTTTAATTTGCAATTTCATAAAGACAAATGATATTGAACATCATATCATGAGCTTACTTGTCATGGGCATCTCTCTTTTGATGAAGTGTCTGTTCGAGTTTTTGTTTGTTTGTTTGTTTTTACCAATTTTTTAATCTGGTTGTTAGTTCTCTTATTGAGTTTTAAGTGTTCTTCGTATAATTTGGATAACAGCCCTTTATCGGAGATGTGGTTTGTCATCTCATTCTCTTGACACTGTCTTTCACAGAGTAGAAATTTAAAATTTTAATGATGTCCAGTTTATCAGTTGTTTATTTCATGGATCATGGCTTCAGTGTTGTATGTAAAAAGTTATCGCCATACCCAAGGTCATTAGGTTTTCTGCTATGTTATCTTAAAGGAGATTTTATTTTTGCATGTTACATTTAGGCCTATGATCCAGTTTGAGGTAATTTTTGTGAAGAGTGTAAGTTTTCCATTTAGATTCATTTTTTGCATGTGTGTATCCAGTTGTTCCAGAACAGTTGGTTGGAAATACTATTTTTGCTCCAATGTATTGCTTTTTCTCTTTTGTCAAAGATCAGTTGACTATGTTTATTTGAGTTTATCTGGGCTCTCCATTCTGTTTCATTGATCTATTTGTCTGTTCTTGTACCTATCACACGCTGCCTTGATTACTACAGTGAGACCTGAAGTCAGATGGTGTTAATCCTCCAACTTCATTCTTCTCCTTCAGTATTGAGTTGGCTTTTTAAGGTCATAGCCCTTTCGATTTAAACTTTAGGATCAGTTTGTCGCTATCCACAAATCAACTTACTGATATTTTGATTGAGAATGCACTGAAACTATACATAAAGTTGGAAAGAACTGACATCTTCACAATATCAAGTCTTTCTGTCCAATTATATAAGATTTAGGAAATATCTCTCCATTTATTTAGTTTTTCTTTGATTTCTATTTATCAGCGTTTTATAGTTTTTCTCATATAGCTCTTGTATGTATTTTATTAGAGTCATACCTGAGTATTTTTCTTTTGGGGGGCGCTAATGGAAATAGTTATGTGTTTTAAGTTTAAATTCCTTTTGTTCATTACTGGTATATAGAAGAGCCAATGACTATCGTATATTTACTTTGTATTCTACAATCTTGCTATAATTGTTTTTTAGTTCTAGGAGTTGATGTTGTTGGTTCTTTTATATTTCCTACATAAATAATCAGGTCATCTGTGAATGAAGACAGTTATTTTTATTTCTTTCCAATCAGTATATCTTTTCTTTCCTGTTCTTATCTTATTGCATTAGCTAGGGCTTCCAGCACCATGTTTAAAAGCAGTGGTGAGAGGGGACATCCTTGCTTCGTTCTTTATCTTAATGGAATAGCTTTTAATTTCCCACTACTAAGCACATTAGCCATAGGTTTTTTGTAGTTGTTCTTTATTATTTGAGAAAGTTCGCCTCTATGCCTAGTTTGTTGAGAATTTTTTTAACATGAATTGGCATTGGATTTTGTCAAATGTTTTTCTGCATCAATTGATATGAGCATGTGTTTTTTCTTCTTTAGTTTGTTGATGTGATATATTATATTAATCTTTTTTTTTTTTTAAGTATTAAACTAGCCTTGCCTATCTGGAGTAAATACTTTTTGGTCATGGTGTATATATTTTTTTATATATTGATGGATTAGATTTGCTAATATTTTGTTGAGGATTTTGGCATTTGTATTAATGAGAAATTAATCTGCAGTTTTTTTGTAATGTCTTCGGTTTTAATACTAGGGTAATGCTGGCTTCATAGGATAGATTAGAAAGTATTTCCTCTGCTTCTATCTTTTGGACTAGATTGTACATAATAGATATAATTTCTTCCTTAAATAACTAATATAATTCAGTAGTGAATTTATTTAAGTCAGATGCTTTCTCTTTAGGAAAGTTATTAATTATTTGTTCAATTTATTTAATAGATATAAGCTTATTCAGATTGTTTTATTCTTTTGTAAGATTTGGCAGATGGCTCATTTTAAAGATTTTTTCCATTTCATCTAGTTATCAAATTTGTAGGCATAGAGTTTCTGATAATATTCCTTTATTATCATTTTAATGTCTACAAAATATGTGGTGATGTCTCGCTTTCATTTCTGATATGAGTAACTTGTGTCTTCTCTTGTTTTTATTTTTATTTTTGTTAGTTTGGCTGAAGTCTTATCAATTTTACTAATATTTTCAAAAAAACCTTTCAATTTTGTTGATTTACTCTATTGATTTTCTGTTTTCAATTTCATTATTTATTTTCTTCTGCTTACTTTGGATTTAATTCTTTTTTTTTTACCAGTTTCCTAAGGTGGAAGCTTAGATTGTTAATTTCAGATCCTTCTTCTAATATATGCATTCAATACTATAAATTTCCCTCTAAACAATGCTTTTGCTGCATCTCACAAATTTTGATAAGCCATATTTCCATTTTTATTTATTTCAAAATATCTTTTCATTTCTCTTGAGATTTCCTCTTTGACTCACGTGTTATTTAGAACTGTGCTGTTTAATCTCCAAGTGTTTTAATATTTCCAGCTATCATTCTATGGTTGATTTCTAGTTTAATTCCACTCTGGTCTAAGAGCAGATATCGTATGATTTCTACTCTTTTAAATGTCTTAAGGTGTGTTTTATGGCACAGATGTGGCCTGTCTTGGTGAATATTCCATGTGAGCGTGAGAAGAATATGTGGTCTGCTGTTGTTAGGTGAAGCAGTCTATCGAAGTCAATTATAACCTTTTGATTGATGGTGCTTTTGAGTTAAATCATGTTCTTACTGATTTTCTGCTGGCTGGATCTGTCTATTTCTAATAGAGAAGTACTAAAGTCTCCAACTGTAATAGTCAATTCATCTTTTCTCCTTGTAGTTCTATTAGTTTTTGCTTCACATATTTTACGACCTGTTGTTAAGTGCATGCACATTAAGAATTGCTATATATTCTTAGAGTATTGACCTCTTTATCATTATGTAATTCCTTTCTTTATCCCTGATAATTTCCTTGCTCTGAAATCTGCTTCGTGTATAATTAATATAGCCAATTGTGCTTCCTTTTGACTAGTGTTAGCACGGTGTTATTTTCCTCCATCCCTTTACTTTTCATCTATGTGTCCTTATATTCAACATATAGTTGAATCTTGCTTTTTGATACACCCTAACAAATTTGTCTTTTAATTGGTATATTTAGACCATTGATGTTTTAGACAATAATTGATATAATAGGATTAATTATATTTATTGCCCTTGTTCTCTGTTCCTATTTTTGCCTTCCACATTTTTTTCCTGCTTTTTGTAGTTTTAATTGAACATTTTATATGACTATTTACTTCCTTAGCATATCAATAATACTTATTGTTGTTCCTTCTTTAGTGGTCGCCTTACATTGTGCAATATACTTTTACAACTAATTCAAATTCACCTTCAAATAACATTATACCATTTCATGGTTAGTGCAAGTACATTATAATAACAAAATAATCCTAATTTCTCCCTCCTATTCCTTGTATCATTTCTGTCATTCATTTTCGATTATACATAAGCTATAATCATTGACTATATCATTGCTTTTATTATTTTGAACAAATTGTTTTCCCTTAGATCAATAAAGAATTTTTTTAAAAAAAATAAATGTTTTTTTGTTTTCATGATTCCTTCTCCAAAGTTCTTCCTTTCTTTATTTAGAGCCAAGCTTTCCATCTACACTATTTTTCTTTTCTCTGAAGAACTTCTTTTAACATTTCTTGTAACAAGGTGTACTGGCAACGAATTCCTTCAATATTTATTTTTCTGAGAAAATTTTTATTTCTCTTTCACTTTTGAAGAATAATTTCAGAGGGTATAGAATTTTAGGTTGGTAGTTTTTTCTCTTACCACTTCTTGGTTGCATAGTTTCTGAGGAGAAATCAGATGTAATTGCTTATTTTCCTCAGTAAATATAATTTTCTCAGCAAAAATTCTTATCTTTGCTTATTAATATATAGGTAAGATTTTTTTCTTTTGACTTTTTCAAATTCTTTTTTCTTTATCTTTGGCTTTTTAAAGTTTGAATACAATACAACTAGGTGTAATTATTGTTTTGTTTTGTTTGTTTGTTTTGTTTTGACATTTATCCTACTTGATGTTATCTGAGCTTCCTGTACATGTGGTTTGGTGTCTGACATAAATTTGGAGAAACTCATAGTCATCATTTATTCAAATATTGCTTCTTTTCCTTCTTTCTTTCCTTTTCTGGTATTGCCATTATTCATGGTTGTGTCTTTTGCAGTTGTCCCATAGTCCTTGGATATGCTACGTTTTTCTCTTGCTTTTCAGTTTTCGAGGTTTCTGTTATCATATCCTCAAGCTCAGAGAGTCTTTCCTCAGTGTGTCTAGTCTACTAATGAGCCGATCAAAAACATTATTCATTTCTAGTACAGTGTTTACAATCTCTAGTATTTCTTTTTGGTTCTTTTTTAGAACTTCCATTTTTCTTCTTACATTATCTATCTGCTCTTATATATTGTCTACTCTTTCCATTAAAGTCCCTAGCATATTAATCACACACACACACACACACACACACACACACACACACACACACACACATTTTTAAATCCTGGTCTGATAATTCTAACATTCATGTGATGTCTGATTGAGTCTAATCCTTGTTCAGTCTCTTCGCACACACATTTTTAAATCCTGGTCTGATAATTCTAAAATTCATGTCATGTCTGATTGATTCTAATGCTTGTCCAGTCTCTTCACTCTGTTTTGTTTGTCTGTTTGTTTGTTTGTTTGTTTGTTTGTTTGTTTTTGCTTTTAGCTTGCCTTATAATTTTTTGTTGAAGGAAGACATGATATGCTGGATAAAAGGAACTGCAGTAAATAAGCCTTCAGGAATGTGGTGGTGAAGTGTAGGAGGGACCCCAGAAAGTGCCCCATGGTCCTATGATTAGGTCTCAGTCTCTTGATGAGTCTGTTCCCATGGTCCATGAATTTCACCAGTGCATCTCAGCTTTTCCCTCCTGTAGGGGAACAGGATGGCTAGAGGGGTCTGGAGTTGGGTGTTCCTTTCCCCAGTAGGTTAGGCTCTGGCTTCTCCTGTGAGCAGGTCTTGTGAGAAAAACAGAATGCTGTGGCACACTTACAAGGGGGTTCCTCTTCCCTTCCTCCCATGGAAGTGTGAGGAGTTATTTCTCTGATACCCACTCTGAGGACCTGGTAGAGCTCCTGGAAATGACACCCACAAAAAGATGGGGCCCTACCTATGGTTGGCTCCCTCTTGAATTTTTAACACTCAGGTTTGTTCACACTGAGTTTCTAGCAGCTGTCCATTGCAGTTCAGGATTCCCTACCCCAGTACTGGATCCTGAGGTGGATTTAGCTCTTGGGTTTCAATTCCCATAAGTTGTAACTGCATGTATTCATCTGTCTGTTTCTCCAATTTGGGGGGGAAGTCATTTTCCTGGTGACCTTACTTCTCTGATAAATCTAACCAGAGCTGATTTTTCAATTCTTTCAGGCTCTTATGTGTGGTAGGATAGAGTGGTGACTTCGGAGCTGTTTAAATGCTAGACTGCAAGTATTGGCTTTTGAATATCCATATTAATTGGCTTATACTTCTTGGATATGAATATAATAAATAGTCATAGAGTTAAGTACTGACTTAATAAAACTTGTGTCTGCTTTTTGAATTGAGACTTCTATTGTAATGGTCTGTTTTATCTTCGTTACCTGTTGTATTTCAAAGAGGCTATGGCGTTGTGACCTGTCTTTGAGGGAAAAATAAAATTATTCTGTAAACATAACCAAGAAGTGGATGGACAAGCAAATATGTAATGTCCTCAGATTTCCTGATGTCTACTGATACCATTAATACATCCAGAAATATTTAATATTGAAATCAAATCTGAAAGCAAGCAAACAAATTCTTTATCTTAAAGATAAAGATACACATGATACAGTAGGATATGATTTGTAAAATTTTAAATGATATTCCAACACCCAGGCTGGTACAGTAGTTTTCTTCATCATTCCTAAGCTCTCCTTGTAGCCTCAGTTAGGTACTTTTGCTCCCTGTCCCAGCTCTGTGATACACTTTGTGAGATTTAATTTGGGTTGTAAACATATTCACAATCTCTTCTGTACTTAGTGCTGCAAGTTAGGATGTGTTCTTTTAAAAGTAAATCTTTTTTTCTATAGTTTGTGCAAATTCATCTACATTCTCATTTGTTTCTCTTATTACTTCTGGCACATAATTGTCCAGGGCCAGTCGGGTTTGGGTATGTAGCTTTTGAGCATGGATGCCAATAACCACAAGACCAATTCTGGGCCATGTTCTCAACTAAACAACTAAGCTAACCCGCCCTAACAATGAGCTTTTCTAATTGTCCCTGAAATAATTAATTGAGTGAAGTAATACAGCCAGTTAATTTTTGTATTATATAATATCAAGCAACTTTTTTGACTTTTATCCACATTATATTGAATTACTGTTTTAAAGTTAAAGAGTTAAAAAAAAAAACAAAAAAACAAAAACGACTTTTGTGCAATGGAGAGTAGGAGAAACGTGTTCTGTGGTACCTGAAACATCGGAGGTTCAGGTGAATGTCAGAGGTCTCAGCTACCTTTTGGTTCGGTCAAACCAACTCACTGGCGATATTTGCAAACATCTGGAAACAAGACATAAAATAGATTATTGTTTAGGCTCATGCATATTTATGTGTCATTGTGCATGCACTTTGTAAAAGAATACATATTAGTTTCAAGTATTTTAGGAAAAAAATGGATGGCACCATCTTATTGTCATTTCATTTTTTTTCCCTGTAAATATCTTCTCTGGTGACCAAAAAAGCTACAAAAATGGTGAAAACCATAATATCTCTAATAAGCTATCTTTTTTGGTCATCACGATTCCTGATAAGGATTATTCTCATTCTCTCTCTCTCTCTCTCTCTCTCTCTCTCTGTCTCTCTCTCTCTCTCTCCCCCTCCCTCCCTCCTCCCTCCCTGTGTGTGTGTGTGTGTAAGATTTTTGTTTCACTTTATAATACACCTGAAATCCACTCTTACTTTAAAAATCTGACTGTGATTATGAAACAGTGAGTGTGAAGAGAAATAAAAGGTGATTTTTTAAAAAATGTGCTTATGTTAGGTCTCTTGGTTTGGGTTTCATATGCTTTCTAGTTACCCTGGCTTGATGACCACAATTTAAATGTACAGATTAAAAAAAGAAAAATAGCCCAAGCGATTTAATGGAACCAGATCACATAAGAACTCGGGTCCCTTTTGATTTCATTTTGTCATTGTGGTCCCTGTTGTGTATAGATCACTGGAATTCAGAAAGAATCAGACACACGAAACAGTTTAGGGAGGACTGGATGCAGAGAATCATTGTGGATATTAGACAGTGGTCTTTGCACAGTTCGTGCAATGTCTGAGGGAGCAAACATCTTCTAGACCTGCTCTCATGGTCTCTGGCACCATCACTACAGGCCAGTGTAGCAAAGTCTTAGCCGTCTCGATTCAAAAGCATTACCTCTATCAAGTATCAAGTATAGATTACTGAAGACATACAGGAGCATTTTTCTATTAAAAAGCTTCTCTGTTAAGTCATTGAGCAAATTAGCAGAAGTTGATGACAGTACCTTTTCCCTAAATACGGTGTTATATCACCAAAGCTCCTTTCTCTGAATAATTCTTTTATTATATTTTATACACTGTTAATCCATTATTATAATTTTTAAAAATGTAACCAGGGAGGCTAGCTATCTCAAATATTCCAAAATCCTCAATAGAAACAGAATGTTACAGGCCAAGTAGGTGCTGAGGGCCTGAAGGACACAGGAAGATTCATGTGTCTTTAAAGTCTATATGGTTCTCTCATAAACCACTTACCTACTTCCTTTGAGGAAGACAGAAGGGGGAAGAAAAGATAAATGCTCACAGGAACTGATGATATAACACCGTGCAGCTGCTAATGCATATGGATGTGTCATGCAAATGTCCCCAGCAGAAACACATTCTTTAGTTTAAACCTGCAACCATATTCAGCAATAAAAGAGGTTCCAAATCAAACTGCTGACTCCTTTTTTTCCCTTCTTATCAAAACACCCCAACATATATCTTACCAGGCAGAGTAAATCAAAAGAACCAGCTGGAGTTACCAAGTCTTGTTTCCCCTGGATTATCAGGTGTATGCTGCAATTTTGCAGATCAATTTGTAAGCTGAAATAAGAGGCTGTAGTCCACTGAAACTCAAAATAAAGCCGTTTGGGCAATGTTTGTACTAACTTTCCAAAGGCTTTATCTTCTCACAGGGATAGTATAATTTACCAACTGATTAGTTTCTTTTTCCTGACTAAAGATGTGTGTTGATTATACCTTTTTCTGAATATAAAAAGATCTAGAGGGACTCAGAGGAATATCGAGTGGTAGAACATTGTTCTCTTGTCTTTATCTTTTCTAGTTTTAAATTTGGCAGATGCTCTGATAAGTCGACTGGATAAGTAGATTCAAGGAAAGGACGAAAAGAGAATAAGAACAAGAAAAAAGAAAAGAGATGGAAAGAATTTGGGGAACAGACTTGTCACATTAAATTTCCCAAAGCATCGACCTACAGCATAGAGCCGTGAATTTATGGCGGTGTTGCCTTCTCCCCATGCTGGTACTGCATATTTATTGAAAAGTTCTATATTGTGGAATGAAAAATGTCAAACAAGGAACTTCAACTGTTACCTGGAGGGGATGTTAACCGGTAGCCTGGGAGTGATTCGCTCCAACTTTTTATGGCTGGGGGAAGGAATACCACTTTGACATTTTTTTTATAGGGATGTGTGCTAAAGCTAAGCACTTAGAAGAGCGAGGCAGTTGAGATTAGATGTGGAAAGAGCAAATGAGTATGTACCTGGGGATTAACCTGCGTGTGTGCTCTACAGGGAAGCAAGCTAGGCATTCACGTTGAAGGCACCACTCCAGTGAAACGCCATCAATTCTGAATGAAATTACTTAGGGTGAAATTGCGTATCTGCAGGTGGCATTGTCTGTTCCTTCTGCCAGCTGAGACTTGGCTGGCCTGGCTAGGAGGTCATGGCTGTGTAGCCTAGACTCCTGTGCCTAAAACGAGCCACTGGTTTCCCCAGCCTGTGGCTGACAGCTGTGCGCTCCAAGCAGGAGAGACACCTATCCCCCCTTCTCAGACCTGGGACTTTGGAGTTTGTGTCTTAGCTTTGGAGAGCCGGGACAAAGGTGAGGAGGTTGGCAGGTAAAAGACCAGAAGGAGAAAAGGCAGCCTGTGGCTAGTTCTTTCTTTCCACCAGGATTCTGGGGCACTGGTTCTATTCATTTACAGAGCACGCGGTCGGTCCATTCAAAGAGCCCAGGCTACAGACTTCATCTCAGGCCCAAGTCAGGCTGCAGAGAAATGGCTTTGGGACTTTTCCCGCCCGTTCTGCCCGACTCTCCGCGCTCAGGGTCAAGTCACATTAAAGGATGTAAGAAGTCTGCTCCAAGAGGCGGTCATTTACTCCTTTTCTTTGTTGTTTTCCTAGGGGCAAGGCGAGCGAAACGTTCGCAGAAAGAACGAACGGTTGCAATTTGCGCCCCCTCCCTCCTCTGGATGCAGGCAATTCCTCGCCCGCATCTGCCAGCGCGGGGCCATGGCTTCCGCGTGCCTCATATGCATATTTCGAGGGGGAGGCTGGGAGGCTGCTTCTTCGCCGGGTCAATGTGTTAATTAAAAGTTGGTCCTAGTTGGTCAGCACGCAGTCCCAGATGTGCTTAACAGCATGCAATTAACACATAAGGCAAATCTTTTTGAAGATACCAGAATTGAAAACCCCCCTAAGAAACTCCACTCCACCCCCCCACCCCGCCCTTAACATGAAATAGTAATGACAAATAAGGAAAAAGTCATTAAAAGACGTAATTAAATGTGGCCGCCGTTCTGGAAGGGGGTCGGGCTGGAAAAAAATTTTTTTCCCGAAATCTATAGATTTCAAAAATAAATAGCAAATTGATTTTTTTTTTCCTGCGGTATGTGCAGGCACGAGATCCGTTTCCCTGCGTTCCCACCCCATGTATATTAAACAGCGGGCGAGCGGAGGCCGCGCGGAGCGGTGACCCAGCGAGCGCCGGGTGTCCCCCGTCCGTGCGCCGCCGCCGCAGGCGAGTGCGCAGGGGCCTGGCGCAGCCAGATTGCTTTTACATCCAGGGATAATTACAGCCCGCCCACTTGCCTAGCGTCCTTTATATCGTCAAAAAGTGCAGGGGGAGAGTGTGTGCGTGTGTGTTGTGCTAGAGCCATTCTAGATAAAATACATTTGTGAGGAGTAAAAGTATTGGTGGAGACACTGAAATCATCGTCGCCTCCAGCGGAGAAGCGGGTCGGATTCCGCCTGCCCTAGGCTGCCTCTGCCAGCTCGCTCCTGCCCCTTTCTACCTGATTTAGCCGCCTGTTCTCCCTGCTTAGGCCTCCATGATGCAGCTTGCTTCTATCTGTCTTTTAATTCGGGTCGATTCATTAAAAAAAAAAAAAAAATTGCCACCTCTGGGAGCCCAAGACCCCAAGCTGTTAGCTCCCCCTTCTTGCTACACACATTCACAGGTGCACGTGAACTCACACACACACACTCACTCTCTCTCTCTCTCTCTCTCACACACACACACACTCTCTCTCTCTCTCTCTCTCTCTCTCTCTCTCTCTCTCTCTCTCTCTCTCTCTCTCTCTTGCTCGCTCTCTCTCTCTCTGCAACTTCCTCACTTCCTGGGCTTGCAGAAGCCAGATAAGGACTTGGTGCCCAATTCCATACCTGGGCACCACACTGAGCATCTAGTCAAGTTTTTGGTGATCATCCCAGACTTGTGTCTTAGGATGGTTTGTTTCAGGGATGACACATGAGTCCATCACCAAACCACCCAAAAGGGGACTGTGAGGCAGCCATTTCAATCAATTAATTGTATGTGTCGCATCTAAAGGGCGTGCCTTATTGATGCCACCTAATGAAGCAAATAATGGATTTGCAGTATCTCAGCTATTCATCTGGTCCTTCTAGGAACCGGGGTGTTAAGGAGAGATGGATAGTGATGGATGGAGAGAAAGACAGAGGGAAAGGCGGGGTTGGGTAGAGAGAGGGTGGGTTAGAGATCCTTGGAAACATCAGATTTGTTGAGTGTCAGCTTGAAGAAGGCAGTCTGAGCCATGATTTAAACACGGCAGCGTCATTGCTAACTAGTGTCCAACGACTGTCCCCCACCCCCGCTCTGCCTTCCTGCGGCTGGCTTCTTCTCTCCCTTTTGTAGGATACAGAAGGTGAATAATGAAACCATTTTGCTAATAGTTTATGAGCCATGAGATTGGAAATGTATATGGATAGACCGAAGCACCAGACTAAAATCATTTGAAAGAAGCGTGAGGCTGGGCAGAGAAAGAAACCCACCGTGTCCTCTCTCCCCAGCTCAGAGCGGAATGGGACGGATGGGGTGGCCGCGCGCCTCTCCGCTCCATCCAAGGGCAGTGGCTTGACCCGTCTTCCCGCCAGCCCCTTACCCTCCTCGTCTCCCCTAGAGGCTGGAGCACGAGGGAGATGAATTGGGGCGATGGCAAGATAGCACGAGCGAGAGATAATCGTTATCACCAGGATTTTTCTTCCAGTGATGGGATCTAAAAGATTTGTCACACTGGGCAGCTTTCCCCTAGGCAGCAAACAATAGACGTGAACTTCGCGGTGAAGACAGCCACATCTGTCACTTCTGTCGGTATAGGGCCTGTTCCCCTTGTACAAACATCCAGAACCTTTGAGAAACGCCGAGATCACCCATCTAACCTCCACACTCTGCCCGGAAGAAGGTTCACACCTGCTTTAATTGCGGGGTCACCACAGTTTCAAAGCCTGAGCTCCCGGGGTGGGAAGAGGGGATACCCAAGAGATTAGGGAGAGATGTAGGTTAGGAGAAAGGTGAGGCCTGGCCTGGACACTCTCTTCCCAGCCCACAAAGGGGCCGAAAAAGCCGGGGGGAAAATCCTCGAAGTCAGCTCGAAACAGTGACCCAAGCCAATGGCCCGCGAGAGACCGCCCCACATCTGGCCAAGCTTCTGGGAGAGGGCGGGGGCGGGCTCCGCTGCAGGCGGCTGGCTCTGGGCTGGGCTCCGCAGCCGGGGCAGCAGCTAGAGCGGGAAGGCCGGGACAGGTACGTAGCAAGGGGAGCTCCAGCCAGGCAGCAGAGCCCCGGGACTCCCAGACTCCGTCCAGCTCCATCTGGGAGCACTCTACCGCTTGCTTTGGGCCTGGCCGAGGGAGCACCCAGCGGGCTCCAGGCCCCTGGAGACGCGAGGGAAGCGCCATGGTCCGCAGCTGCGCCTGGGGCACAGGCTTCCGCAGGGCTGCAAACGACGCGCGCGCCCGCCCGCGTCGAGTCAGGGGCGGTGGGCACACCCCGCAGGCAGAGCGGCCTCTGGTACCGGTTTAGCACCTCTGCCTTTTCTTCTCCTTCCAAACTCGGCTGGATTCTGGGGATAACAAAGTAACTTTTCTGCGTGCGGTGTACGGGGAGGTAAAGGTATGAAGTGGTGATCCAAGAAGCGCCAATGGGAAGCAACGCCTCCCCCACCCGCATCAGCTGCGCCGCGACCCTCTTGGATTTTCTCCCGCGGGTGGGGGTAGATTCGGCGTTCAACATATACGTTTATGGAGGCCACGGTGGCGGCGCTGGGCCGGGGCAGGCAATGGAAAGAGCAAGCACCAGCCTCCCTGGCTCCCACCCCTCTCCCAGCTCGGGGTCGCCCACTCCGCGGGCCTGGTGTGGAGCTCGGAGCCTTTCCATATGCTGCAATCTCACCTGCGGGCCGTCCCCTGCAGTGTCCCCGGTCTCTGCACCCCCGCCCCCCGACCGCCTGTCTTCCTGAGTCTGGTGGGCGTGAGACAGCCAGGATAAGTTCAGTGAAGCAACCTCCCGGAGTGGGAGTCGGGAGGGGACAGTGAGTGTCTGTTGTCGCGAATGAGAGGCAGGTATTTCTGAGAAAGCACCTGGGATGAAATGAAAACGGAGCCGACCCAGTCACCCTTCGCACTCTGGCCCTGGCTCAAGGCAAAGGGGTGGGTGCACCTATGTGGTGTTCGGGATCCGGGTCAAACAGACCGGGTCCTACCGGTCAGCGGGCAGATGTGAGCGGGCCTCGGGCCCGGGGTCCACCTGGCAGCACGCGCGTCCCTGAGAGCTCGCGGCCCCCTGACAAGTGGGGACTTAGCCCGGGTTAGCGCGGCGGGGGGTGGGGGGGTCACTGGCCCTGGAGTGTCCCTGTTGCCCCTTCCGTCCTCATCCTTTCGCACTTCCCTTCCAAAGAGGTTACCT